>NW_026067927.1:20535324-20557751 GCF_014885135.2 Alexandromys fortis
TTTTTTTTTTTTTGATAATTCCAGGTGAAAACCCTCAGGCATAGTTAGGAAGGACTCAATTGTCGCTCTCTGAGCACGTAAAACCCACTTGATCTGGCAGCAAGGTCGTCGTCAATCCTTAGTAAGGAACTAGATTCTCTCAGGCAAAAATACTCTATCTCTTCCTAATTTGAGGAGTTTTTTTTTTCTAAAATATCCAAAAATAAAAAATAAAATTTAAATATAGTCTCTGAGTTCACTAATACTCCTGGCCAGCCAAAATCATATCAAAAAAGAACCTGAACACAACAAAAAACTATATATTTCCCTACTCCCATTGTCTTGTGGAACCTCACAGATGTCGAATGCTCAGATTATTTTAAACTTTCCCTAGGTAGAACAATAGTTTCTTAGGTGAGATTTCTGTTGCATGATGGCTGGCTACGCCTCTGTTTAATTCTTTTGAACCTCTATATGACCACAATATATGCTTGTCCAAGGGACACCATGCCATCCAGGTGCTCATAACAGAAGAAAGAATCACTCCATCCAGGTGGTTCTGACTTGCTTTCTGCTCGTCTTTCCTCTTACTCTCGCTATCTTCCTGGTGTCTTCTGAGCCAGGGCTCACTACTAAGGGCCTCTTAACAATCCTCTTGAGGGAACTGGAGAGATGGCTCAGTGAAGTGCTTGCCACAGAAGCCTAGGGCCACACACAGTGATACACGTCTGTAATCCCAGCACGGGAGAGGCAGAGCCTGGAGGATCCGGGGAGCTAGCTGGTCAGGAATAATAATAGGTAAGCTCCAGGTTCAGCGAGAGACCCTGTCTCAAAGTACATGGTAGAAAGTGATTGAAAGATGAGGTGGAGAATATCTTAGGAGGACACCCAAGGTCAACACATGCACAATCGTGTATCTGTCTACACAAACACAATCTTCTTGAAGTATTCCCACCAGCTATCCTATTGCCAAGTAGAGTTGCCTTAAGGCAACTTAATATAAATTTATATTTAAATTTAATAGCCAATTCATCCCCTGCCTTCCAAAACAATAGTCGTCCGTATAAGCCCAGACAAGAAGAAGACAAAGTGGTTGCTAGAGTACAAAAATTTAAGGCAGTACTCACTTTCAGGTGCTAACCCTACACTTGCATGGTTCTGAGAACAAGTTCCTCCTTAAATGTGGCTCCATGCCCTGCATTACCACAAAGATCCACGTGCAGCTTATTTAAAGAGGAGATGAGGACTGCCTCCATTTTGTTCCCTGCCTCGCAGGTCAGTCCATGGACCTGGCGTTTCATATTTCCAGTCATTCTTCCATAAATCCTTGGGGCTGAGAATGGAGAGATGACTCAACAGTTAAGAACACTCGCTGCTCTTGCAGAGGACCCATAATCGGTTCCCAGAACCCATCTACCATGGCTCATAACTGACTGTAAACTCCAGTTCTAAGGGGTCTCATGCCCTCTTCTGGACTCTATAGATACCTACATTCACATAAACATACCCCCCCCACACACACACATAATTAAAAATAAAATAAGTATATTTTTAATTTTCAGGATCAATCACTTTCATATCTGAAAGTACACAGCAGAACCAGGAGATTCAGATCCTGTGCGCACTTATCCTGATTATTCTGCTCTCCCTCACTCATTTTGATTTCAAGCAGTCCTTTGTCCCTCCCTCCCAGAGATGGGCATGGTCAGTGTAGTGTCTCACAGCTGGCTTTACTAGATGTGTCTTGTCGTTGTGGTTATTCCTCGATGCTTCATTTTCAAAGCTTTTAATTTATCATCTAATAGGCCCAGCGATTCATGGTTATCCATCCTCATTTCTTTTCCTATCTTAGTCGGACAGTTTTTTATTACTATTCACGACACCAGCCCAGTGCCATGGTTATTAAGTGATGCCATTTGTACCTTAATGACTTTGTGCCTTTCACACTGTTCAAAAGAAAATTGGTTCTTGTGAAGCATGCAGTGAAACGCCAAACAAAAGGCTGAGCTTCCTATAGCCCTCTCATTGCCCAAGTCTAAAAGAAGGAGCCAGTCAAGGAGTGGTGTGGAAATACGGGGATGTTCTGTCTGTACGATGCGTGTTCTTATTCATCTCTTTTGCTGTGAAAAAGCGCACTCTGACAACCAGGGGAGAAAGGAATTTATTTCAACATACAATTCCAGGTTACAGCCCATTATTGTGCAACTTACATTGCCAGGTTACAGCCCATCGTTGTGGAGACATCCAGGTGTCAGGTTAAAGCCCATCATTGTGGAGATGTCAAGGTGTCAGGACCTTCAAACAGCTAGCACAGCGCATCTGCAGTCAGCAGTAGAGAAAGAAAGAAATGCCTGCACACAGGCAGCTTGCTTGTTTTTATTTTTATTTTTATTGAGCTCTACATTTTTCTCTGCTCCTCTCCCTGCCTCTCCCCTCCCCTTCAACCCTCTCCTAAGGTCCCCATGCTCCCAATTTACTCAGGAGATCTTGTCCTTTTCTACTTTTCTTGTAGATTAGATCCATGTATGTCTCTCTTAGGGTCCTCGTTATTGTCTAGGTTTTCTGGGATTGTGATTTGTGGGCTGGTTTTCTTTGCTTTATGTTTAAAAACCACTAATGAGTGAGTACATGTGATAATTGTTTTTCTGGGTCTGGATTACCTCACTCAAAATGATGTTTTCTGGCTTCATCCATTTGCCTGCAAATTTCATTGTGTCATTTTTTTTTTCTGCTGTGTGGTACTCCATTGTGTAAATGTACCACATTTTCCTTATCCATTCTTCAGTCAAGGGATATTTACGTTGTTTCCAGGTTCTGGCTATGACAAACAATGCTGCTATGAACATAGTTGAGCACATGTCCCTGTGGTACAATTGAACATCCTTTGGATATATACCCAAAAGTGGTATTACTGGGTCTTGAGGAAGGTTGTTTCCTAATTTTCTGAGAAATCCACCACACTGACATCCAAAGAGGCTGTACCAGCTTGCTCTCCCACCAGCAATGCAGAAGTGTTCCCTTTACCCCACAACCTCTCCAGCATAAGTTGTCATCAGTGTTTTCAATCTTGGCCATTCTTACAGGTGTAAGATGGAATCTCAAAGTTGTTTTGATTCGCATTTCTCTGATGACTAAGGATGTTGAGCATTTCCTTAAGTGTCTTTCAGCCATTTTAGACTCCTCTGTTGAGAGTTCTCTGTTTAGCTCTGTACTCCATTTTTTATTGGATTATTTGTTCTTTTTGATGACCAATTTCTTGAGTTCTTTTGTATATTTTGGAGATCAGACCTCTGTCTGATGTGAGGTTGATGAAGATTTTTTACCATTCTGTAGGCTGCCATTTTGTCTTGTTGACCATGTCCCTTGCTTTACAGAAGCTTTTCAGTTTTAGGAGGTCCCATTTATTAATTGTTTCTCTCAGTGTCTGTGTTACTGGGGTTCTATTTAGAAAGTGGTCTCCTGTGTCAATGTGTACTTCCTACTTTCTCTTCTCTGATATTCAGTGTGGTTGGCTTTATGTTGAAGTCTTTGATCCATTTAGACTTGAGTTTTGTGCATGGAGATAGATATGGATCTATTTTCATTTTTCTACATGTTGATATCCAGTTACACCAGTGTTATTTGTTAAATATGCTTTCTTTTTTCCATTTTATATTTTTGCTTCTTTCTACAAATCAGGCATTTGTAGGTGTGTGGATTAATATCTCTATCTTTGATTTGGTTTCATGGTCCTCCTGTCTCTTTTTATGCCAATACCAGGCTGTTTTCAATACTGTAGCTCTGTACTTGAGTTTGTAGTCAGGGATTGTGATGCCTCCAGAAGTTACTTTATTGTACAGTATTGTTTTGGCTATCCTGGGTTTTTTGCTTTTTCATATAAAGTTGAGTACTGTTCTTTCAAGACTTGTGAATAATTTTTCTGGTATTTTGATGGGCATTACATTGAATCTGTAGATTACTTTTGGTAAGATTGTCATTTTTACTATGTTAATTCTGCCTATCCAAGAGCATGGGAGACCTTTCGGGTGTCTTCTTCAATTTCTTTATTTAAAGATTTAAAGTTCTTGTCATACAGGTCTTCCACTTGTTTTGTTAGAGTTACTCCAAGATATTTTATGTTATTTGTGGCTATTGTGAAAGGTGGTGTTTCTCTGATTTCTTTCTCAGCCCAATTTATCATCTGTGTACAAGAGGGCTTCTGATTATTTTTTTCAGTTAATCTTTTTTTTATTTAAATATTTATTTATTTACTTATTATGTATACAGTGTTCTGTCTGTGTGTATGCCTGCAGGCCAGAAGAGGGCACCAGACCTCATTCCAGATGGTTGTGAGCCACCATGTGGTTGCCGGGAATTGAACTCAGGACCTTTGGAAGAGCAGACAATGCTCTTAACCACTGAGCCATCTCTCCAGCCCCCTTCAGTTAATCTTGTATCCTGCTATATTACTGAAGGTGTTTATGAGTTGTAGAAGTTCCTTGGTAGAATTTTGGGGGTTGCTTATGTAAACTATTATATTGTCAGCAAATCATGAAAGTTTGACTTCTTCTTTTTCTATGTGTATTCCCTTGATCTCCTTTTGCTGTCTTTATGCTCTAACTATGACCTCAAGAATTTCATTGAATAGATATAGAGAGAATGGACAACCTTGTCTTGTTCCTGATTTCAGCAGGATTGCTGTGAATTTCTCTCCATTTAAATTGATGTTGGCTATTACTCCACTCATTCTTTAAATCCCAGATCAATTATTTCATTTCCATATTTCTCCCTGGTCCTCCAGCCAGGTCAAACTTGCTATCCACAGTGTCCTCATGCCCATGAGCAATGAGCAAATGGCAGTGTTGTGTCTAAGCTTGTGTGTAAGGGCAGCACCACCAGAGACTCTTGGAGATAGCACGTGCCCATCAGTCTTCCCAGACCTGAGTTTGAGTGCACACTCAACACATTTTGTTTGTTTGTTTGTTTGTTGAAATGGGGTCTCACAGTTTATCTCAGGCTGGCCTCAGATTCATAGCAATCCTCTCAAATGATGGCCTTGCTCCAGTTGATTTGATGAATGTCTATGTGCCAATTGAAGCGTCCTAGATAAAACAGTAGCACATTAACCCCAGGGTTGGAAGACTTTAAATGACAGGTGTGTCTACTGAGAGGTTTCAGACTTGAAGAAACCAACAAAGAAGTTGAGACATCTACAAACCAGCTATAATAGAAAGGTCTTGAAGGTGTGTGGAAAAGAATAACCATCACCATTACTGGGCTTGTAAGGGTCAGAACCTGGTCCCTGACAGATCCACTAAGCTGTGTTTGTGTTTGTTATTTGTGCGTCCAATCTTTGAGACAGGGTTTTTCTGTCTGGCTTTGGAGCCTGGCCTGGAACTCGCTGTGTAAATCAGGCTGGCTTCGAACTCACAGAGATTTGTCTGCCTCTGACTCCCAAGTGCTGAGATTAAAAGCATCCATCCTCTCTTAATGAGAAAAAAAATGCAAGAGGAAAAACCAGGAAAGGGAGATTTATCCAGTGTGGCCACTCTGGGAAGAACAATGGGACCGAGCCCCCACCCCATCCCACAGTCCATCTCCAGGGTTCCATAAGGAGGTTTGGGTTAAAGCTGAGGCCAGAGATAAGTATAACCTAACTGTCCTGGTCCAGTGGTGGCCCTGTCTATCATTGTCTGAGCTCCAGTCTTTCTGGAGTGTGTGGTTAGAGTTATGGTTAGTTGTCAGAACTGTGTGAAATTCCTTCCTGGGACACAAGCTTCCCTTCCGGTTGGCACCATGTTTGATTGTTTTTCTTTTCCCTGCATGACATTTCTGGGGGAAATTCCAATTCCTTGGGGGCACTTTGTTTCAATAGACTGTTAGCCAAAAAGGACACAAATATCTCTTTAAAATATCTTTATGATTGTCAGGACTACCAGATGCCAGAGAGGTTAGCTGGGAGCTGGGACCTGGTCATGGCTGCCATTACAGAGACCTAGCTCCTGCCAGAAATCTGCCTCCACTGTTTGCCTCCACTAGGCAGGAATGACACGGGGAAGCCTCCACGATCCTGCTTGTCTTCTGTTCTTCTGCCAGAGACTCTGGCAGAGGAATGAGCAAAGATGTCCAAGAATGGATGAGAGGCACAATATCTTGAGACCAAACAGAACACCAAGAGTGCAATCCGTGAGCCAGCATGGCTGGGCCTCTGGAAACTTCATCTCTCCTTGTTCTGGTGTAGATAGAAATAAGCTCGTTTGATCATAATTGCTCCACAGCTCCCCTGATCCTACATGCTGTGAGCCAATTAAGTTTTCCTTGTGGGTCATGGCCTGAGCATTAAGCACAATGGACTTCATGCAGAGCGTAGCTGATGGCAGCAGATGAACTACGCTAGGCTGCAGTGCAGAGGCTACACAAATCACCCAGGGACTCTGTGAGTAAGGCTACCTGCACACGATGAAGTAGCTTTAAACAAATTATTCTGAGAACCTCTATTAGGAGGCTGCGACCTCCATTAGAGTCTATGTTTAACCTTGGGTGCATCCGCTAGGGCAATTTGCATGGAGAATGGGTTTGAAGAACAAGAATCTTAGTTGCTTATGGTTCTGTAAAGAAGCCAAATACAAGAGATAAGAGTCCCAGGATACTGATCCCTTCACCCTCTGCATCATCAGAACCAGGGACACCTGCCTGCCTTTGGCCTTCCTCCTTCTGAGCCATTCACCTTCTTGTTCTTTCTCCTCTTCCTAATCCTGAATCTCCGATCCCAGGGCCTGTTCGGTCTTGAATCCACATTTTAGGGATGATGGGAGAAGAAATCAATGTTCGCCACGGTACACTGTCCAACAGTGAAGAAGAAATCAATGTTCACTACGGTATACTGTTCAACAGTGAAGGTCAAAGATGACAATGGGGGACTTTATATGGATGTGCATCATCATTGTCGTCCCTGTGGTGACATCAGACACCCTCACTCGTCACCTGCTCTGACTCATTCGGGTCTTAGAGCATCACAGTGAGCTATCTTTAGTTCTTACCGCCCTCATGTCAATGACCAGGTCCTCTCAGTCACACCACATCATCCCTGTGCCACAGCCAGGTCTGGATGTCACATGTGCAGGGCCAGTGGCAAGAGGCGTCCAGCCTGTGAGTGGCTTATTTTCTCACCTCCTCAAGCCCTACCTAAGTCACTAGGACAGGCTCTCTGGGAGAACTTGGTTATCTTTCAGAATTCCAATAGAGGGCACTGAGACCCCAGGTTTCCTCCTAAAGTTGGTAGAGAACATCTTCCTGGTCCTGAGCAGACAGCATATGATTTTAGTTTGGGCCAATCACTGTGGCAAATTCCTGATGTGCCATCTCTGTCGCTCTTCAGAATGGTGGTTCTGTGAGGTGGACCTAACCTTGTGATGGACAGAGACATCTATATTCTCAACCCCGGAACCTGGGGGTGGGGCTCACACGGCCTCACAAAGCAAAGGTGATTTCACAGTTGAAACTAGTTTACCGATCTTGAGACGGGTGCGCTATCCTGGATTATCTTTAAGGGCTCTGAGTAATCACACGTGTCCTTAAAAGCCAGAGGCAAGAAGGCCCAAGTCGGAAAGATGAGGAGGTTCTACACTGCTGGCTTTGAAGATGGTAGTAGGGACATACTGGCAAAGGGATGCAAGGTTCTAGACGCTGGAAAAGCCAAAGAAACGTGTTCCTCCTTTGAGCCTGCAGAGAGATAAATGGTCTTGAACCTACCTTGATTTTAGACCAGTTTGACCCACATCAGATCCGTGACCTCCGAGAGCTATAGGAAAATGAATGTGTGCTTCGAGTACTAGGCCAGAAGTAATTTGTTACAGCAAGCAGAACAAATATATACAAAACTTTACCTACACTTCACAGCGGGGAGATGTCCCAGGAACATTAGGCGATAACATCATATAATGAAAGCAGGAGTCTGGATTCCAGCTGAGGTCCTGAGGCTTTGCAGGGCAATGCTGGGGTCCCCACAGGAATGGAAGGTAGTTAGTAAGCAGGGAATGCTGGACATGGGGTGACAGGGAACACTGTGGAGGTCCGCTGCCCTTCCCTGTCATACCTGAGCAGGTGACCCCTCTCCACTGCCATGCTTTCTTCATAACCAAGCATCATTCTATCTCTTTGGAGTACATATATTCTTGAGGGCATTGTGGAGTGTTTATCTTTATGATTAACCTGTTTAATAAGGGAAGGTGAGAGTCCTTCAAAGTAGAGCAGGGGCTGGGGAGATGGCTCAGCAGTTAAAAGTGTTTGCTGGTCTCCTGGAGGACCTGAGTTTGGTTCCCAGTACTCGAGTAGGATAGTTCACAACTGCTTGTAACTCCAGCTCCAGGGGATACAATGCCCTTTTCTGATCTGCAAGGGTACAGCACTCCTGTGCATGTACACACACACACAGAGAGAGAGAGAGAGAGAGAGAGAGAGAGAGAGAGATAAAGCCATGAATTTAAAAATAGAGAAGTCTTAAAAAAAAAAAGCACACCCATTGTGCCTGGGATTTGGAACTGTCAGATGGAAGAGGGAGTAGATAATAGCATAGGTATTGCTGTTGCATGCAGGAGGAAGACAAAACCTAAGGACATCAAACAGTGTTACCAAGGAGAAGCAGAGACAATTGCCTGTGTCACTATCTGCTTGGGTCGTCATCCAAGTAGTCTCATGAAAAACAGCCAGTTCAGAAAAGGCTCAAATGACTTCAGGATTCGAAAGGCCGGGGTGTCTAGATGGCACGACTCAGATACCCTGCCTCCCACTGCGTGGATGGGAAGCTAGTGCCAGTGGATATAGACTGAGAACTTCTAGAACGCCCAGCCCTGGGAAATCCAGCTGCTGAGACACATCTGGCTGCCCTAACAGCTAGCAGAAGCTGTTGTCTCCCCCAGGGTATGGGGAACACAGCTCCGATTAGGAACAGTTCCCTCCAGGCCACCCAGGAAGCACAGAGCAGGCCACCAAGAGACAGCCTGCCCCATTCCGGGAGGTGGGGTAGACACAGGATGGAAACCCAATGGGTGAGGCTCAGCCACATAGCATCTCAACCACTCGTTCCCTCATCTGTCCACTTAGGTATGCATTCATTCCGCACCTTGTCATATGCTGACCTTCCTTTGTACTGGGGATCCCTGTAGGCACCCCAAAGCTGTCCATGAGCCATGTGGGGCCTCTGAGTATTTGAAGAGGGGCTAGTCCAGTTGGGATACTTTGTAAGTTTGCAGGATATCCCAAATTTCCAAAACGCAGAGCAAACACACATCAATAACTTAATATCATTTTGAGTACATATTGAAATGAAAGACATTTGAATAGTGTCCCAGTTACAGCCTGTCACTGTGAAAACTATCAAGACCAAAAAGCAAACTTAGGGAAGGAAAGGGTTTATTTCAGCCCACAGTCTATCACTGAAGGAAGTCAGGGCAGGAACTTGAAGTAGAAATTGTGGAGGAACATGGTGTTGGATAACTCATAGATCAATACGTTGCTAGCTTTTGCGTACAGGACAGGACCACCTTCCAAGGGAATGGTGCCACCCACAGAGGTCCAGGCCCTCCTACACCAATTAACAAGACACACCCACAGGAGAATCAGTCTGCTCTGGGCAGCCCCTCAGCTGAGACTCCCTTCTCAAATTATACTAAGGAGTTGACAATTACAGCTAAGTAGAACAGATAGAGTTGATAAACTACATTACTAAAAATCAATTTCATTAGCTGCTTTTTAAAAATTTCTCCCTGTGCCTAGTCAGGAAGCCTTTTGCCATTCCTGTAACTTGTTTTGTGTTTGTATTTAACTGTGTTATTCTGTTGGCTTACAATATAGAGGTTGGTGTAGACATTACAAGCCCAGGGGTGGCATTGTTGTTACTGGCCAGGACCCCACAGCACTTGGCCAGATTGTGAAGGTCAAGTGTAAGAGGCATAGAACAACAAAGGACAAGCTCCAGGAAGAGCTCACAGCTGAGCTGTCCACTGACTTAGTGCCAGGACTGGGAAGCTCCAGGAGGCGATCTGAAGCATGCAGAGGCGCAGCAGACAGCCTGCCAAGCTTCAAGCATATCTTCAGTTGTGGAGTAAAGGGTGCAAGAACTGAAGGCAGTATTTTTGGTCACTAGGATAAAAGACATTGCTCCTGGGGCAGCCAGTCAAGAGCAAAACAGTATACTTGACAAGACACTGCTGAAACTTTGAAGTGTTCTACTAATCCCATTCAGAAGAGGACAAGAAGATAACTTGAACGTGCCTTCCTTAAGCCCATCTCTAAATATTATAATCTGGCCCTTTAAGCATTTTCCACACTCCTCACTGAGATACCTTACACTCTTTTTTCGGTTTATAAAATAATTAAGATGATTAAAAATGATTTTTAGGTGTGTGCATGTGTGTGTATGTACACAAGGATGCCTGCACAGCACACAGTATGAGCACACGTGACCATGGAGGTCAGAAGAAGGCACTGAATCCCCTAGAGGTGGAGTTACAGGTAACTGTGAGTTACCCGATACCTGATATGGGTGTTAGCAACCAAACTCTGGTCTTCTACAAATGCAGCCTGTGTTCTTAACTACTGAGCCATCTCTCCAGGCCTAATTTTGCAAAAGGGTGGCTTCCTAACTACTACTAAATCTCTGGAATCCAGCACATATTTCATGGTGACAGTAGGTGGCAGTTAATACCACATTCAAGAAAGAGCAGGTCCTGTTGTCACAGGTGATCTGTGGCTCCTGGATTAGACGACGCAAGCCTACAAGACCCTTCTCTTCAACGCCATGTTAGTTTCAAACAGAAAGGGGCATGAGGAAAAGTCTTAAATGTGGAGGAGACAAATCTTCCCATGTGCTCTCAAACAGCTGGAGAACATCACCTATTAGGGGACCTTTTATAAGCTGATACATTGGCAGTAAAGTCTGAGCAACATGCAGAAGTGTCAGCGGAGGGCAATCTTGGGGTGTGGCCAGCAGAGCCCTGTAACGGGTTTTTCCCAGATCCTTAGAGGGAGAAGCTGGCACTTACCTTCTCCCGCATGGTTTGATTGACAGCCAGAGGCGGATCTCTCAGATGCTTCCTCCTGTGTTTCTCATCAGCGAAAAGCTGGGGCAAATATTCCCTCAAGAAGCTCAGCATTGGATGAAATAGCACCATGCGTGCAAAATGCTCCTCACTGTGCCCGATGAAGAATTGATCAAACGTGGTAGTCTCCTTCCTTCTAAGCCTCTGCCAGTGGGGCTCCTGCACAGCTCCAGGAGCAACCATAACAGAGCATGGAGCGTCAAACAGCATGACTGGGGTTGGGTAATTAAATAAACTCTTGAGATTACTTCTGGTCCTTTATCCATTTTCCATAGACAAGACTTCAAGGCGATGTTTCATTTCTGAGAGAAATTTCCAGAAATATGCAGATTAAAGGCAGCCGGCAGGGGACTTGCCTCACTTGAGCTTGTGAGAAAACAGCTCTTTGCATTTCCCTGGACTCCAATTTAGTACAGAAGCAGCTTAAAGTATACCTAACTGTGTCCTGTCATCCTGGCTGTTCCAGGTGCTGAGGCAGGAAGATTACAAGCTCATTGCCTACTTGGACTTTAGACTGAGTTCCAGCCCACCCTGGGAAACTTAGTAAAATCCTGTCTCAAAATAAAAAGTAAAAGAAAAGTTGGCGTGTAGCTCTGTGGTAGAATACTTGCCTAGAATTCACCATGGAGGGACTGGGGACCTGGCTCAGTGTTAGGACAGTCGCCTAGAATCTGCCAGTGTGTTAGTTGTTAAGCCCAAATCCATGAAGTCCCCTGAAAGCCAACAAGGAAACCGAATCCCATATGTAAAAGCAAAGAGCCTTTATTTTCATCAAGTTTGCAAACTCGGTCTCTCCGCGTGTCCAACGTATTGGAATAACCACTGAGAGCCTCGAGTTCAATTAGAATTGGGTTTTTATAGTAGTAAAGGTGGGGGTGAGGGGTTTCTGAGGTTCAGGACCTCTGATTGGCTGACATTTGTCTAGGGGTGTCCTGGTGAATGTGTGCTGGCAGGGGATCCTACCTACAATGGTTGGAATGCCAGGCATTTCCTTTGAATGGTTTGTTCTTGGGTGGGGGTTGGATAATCTCAGCTTGTGCTTCCTCCTGCAGCCAGGCATTGTCTCAACAAGAAGTCACCTGAGCCGGCCATCTTATCAAATTTATCAAAGGTAGAGTTCTACTCTGGCAAAGAACTTCCTTTGGGTGGCATGTCCATACTTAGCTTATTATGGCTGGCTCCCACATTAGTCAGGGTTTCTATTGCTGTCAAGAGACACCATGACCATGGTGACTCTTACAAAGGAAAACATTTAGTTGGGTGGCTCACTTACACTTGCGGAGATTCAGCCCATTATCATCCATGGTGGGGAGCATGGCAGCATGCAAGCAGATGTGGTGCTGGAAGAACAGCTGAGAACATCTTGCAATCAACAGGAAGTCAACGGAGACACTGGAAACCCCAAACTCTGCCCCCACAGTGACACACTTCCTCTAACAAGGCCATGCCCACTCCAACAAAGCCACACCACCTAATAGTGCCACTCCCTATGAGATCACAGGGGCCAGTTACATTCAAACTACCATAGCCATGAAGGGCTAGGGGTTTGGCTTAGCAGCAGAGTGTCTGGCTAGAAACCATAAGGAAAGGTCTGGCAATGTGACTCAGTTGTAAAGTGCTTGGTCAGAATTCACCAGTGAGGAAACAGGGACATAGCTCAGAGGTAGAGCACTTGCCTAGAATCTGACAATGAGGGACTTGGGGCAGTGCTCAAGTGCTTAGCCCAAGAATCCACCATCAAGAGGCTAAGGGTGGGCCAGGTGGTAGTGGTGCACGCTTTTAATCCAGTACTTGGGAGGCAGAGGCGGGTGGATCTCTGTGAGTTCGAGGCCAGCCTGGTCTACAAGAGCTAGTTCCAGGACAGCCAGGACTGTTACACGGAGAAACCCTGTCTCGAAAAATAATAATAATAAAAAGAGACTAAGGGTGTTAGCTCAGTAGTAGAGCACTTGACTAGGATACAGAAGGTACCCAGGGTCCCTAATACCCAAAAGGAGCACTGTGAGGGATGTTGTTACCACTTTTTCTACTTCTACTACTACTTTCTACTTCTGAGGATCAAGGGAGGAGAAATGCTGGATTTGAAGTCTTTCTGACCTGATTCTGAACCACACTTCTGTTCCTCATAGCCATGAGTGAATTGCTTATGCTCCTTAGCCTCTGGGTACTTTCCCTGAAAATTGAGCACTCCATGTATCTTGCAAGCTAAGCATTATATATTCAAGGTAGGAGTCTGTTAAATATTTATTATCTCGTTTACCCCCTCCACAAAAAAAAAAAGGCGTGAACTTTAAAGCATTGGTGATTTCATAGGCTCAGAATAGGGTACTGGGAGCTGGGTATGATTTAGCTGGGTCCTTTGACTCCCACAAGGCTACAATCAAGATGTCAGCCAGGATATGACCCCATTTCGAGACTTGGCTGGAGAAGACTCGACTTCTAAATTATTTAGGGGTAGTTGGCAAGAGGAGCTAAGGGTCTCAGTCCCTTACTGACTGTTGGATGGAGTGTTTTCTTAGGTCTCTGTCATGTAGGGACTCTATAGGGTATTCAAGCAATGAAGCATGCCTCACCAGAGTCATGACAACACAGATGTGGTCTTCTATTACTTAATCTTAGAAGGGGGAGCCCATCCCATCTTCTGTGCTCTGTAGGAAAGCCAGTCCCTAGCTGCAGCCTACACTCAAGGGGAGACAATCACACAAGGAAATGACTCCCAGGAGAAGCAGAGAGCTACACTAACAATTCTCTGTCGCCACATAGAGCTTGTCAGTAAACACAGTGGGCCTGCCTCATGTACAGATTCTACATCAGCAGTTCAGCAAACCTTGAAGAGGAAATACTTGTGGGGGGGAAGGGCATTGCATGAACATGCATGCTTTGATTTGCTGTCGTGATTCTCTAGATGGCAGAACAACACAGCATCATGTTGTCTTTGGTGTTAAAAGTGACCTAGAGTCTTAAAGGACTGAAAGTCTATGGGGAAATTATGTAGATTCTATGCAGACACATACCACACTACTTTATAGAAGAGCAACCACACATGTTGCAATCCATGAAGAGCTAAGAATCAACCTGACACAGATGCCAGGGGCCAATCGTGCTACCTGTTGCTATGACCACGTGTGAAAATCCTTCAGAAGTCCCCACGTAAATGGAAGGAATCCACCGGTTTGTTTAGCGGTATCAAAAAAAAAAAAAAATTAACAGTCACGTGACACTATCAGTTTACAAAACAGAGATTATTTCTCACCACAAAGTGACCAAAAACAAACAAAGTGCATTTGAAAGATGCTTTATATTTATTTTAAATACTGACTTAGCAGCACATTACCACATAACATTGTTAAAAGGCCTTCCTCTCCTCCACTTAGCTTCCAAGGTACACCTGCAAAACTTCCTAGGCATTTTAGAATATCTACACTTTTATAGAGATGTAAATAAATGTTCGCCTGTCGGTTTTCTCATTTAGCAAGATTACAAAAGCATTTGATCCTGCTGTGTCTCCTTTATAATTAGTGACATATATCTTTCTGTTCCTTAACGGCTCTGCAACGTTCCCATTTGCTAGATGAATGTGGGAGCCATTGTTTATTTACCCATCCCTTTACTGTGACATATAAGCCGTTACAAGCTTTTGCCACGAAAAGCAATGAAGTCATTATCTTTTATGTTTTTCTCCCATAAATTGAATTGCGTCTCTGAAGTCCCAGAAAAGCAATTTGAACACAAACATTTTAATGGTTCTGTGAGTTTGGATCCAAATGAATAGAAGAAGCCTTTGATTTTCAAATAAACAAACAGTCCTCCATCAGCCACAGGCCGAATTCCTCACACACAGTTAACTATGTCTGACTTTTTCTTCTTCTTTTTTGTAATGTCATAGCATCTAGCTTTGAAGCAACATTTACTGAATATTTGTGGGCCGAAGGAACAAAAATATTTTAAATTCTGAGACTTTATGAAAAATATTTAGACTCAACCTATTATAAAGTTTTATAAATTGACTTTTGTGAGGCAAGAGAGGTTGCATTTCTGTTTAGCCCCCACAGTGCCTCCTGCAGTTCACTTTCTACACAGCCGTGGAAGGGAAGGCTCCGAACAAACAGGGAGGTGTAGTACAGCCAAACAGTTTCATCCCGGCAACTAGAAATCATGGGAATTTCGAAAATGCGGTTTAGCCCTGGTAACTGGTTTATTTGGCGAAAGTATGAACTCGGGTTATGTAACACCTAAGTAAGTAAGTCACTGCTTAACATCCAGTCTGACCACTCTGACTTTTAGTATATATATTCTCATCGTGAAAACTGTAATCTTCACTGTTCGGACCCACAAGACGTGCAGGAGAAGGTCAGAGTGTATGATTGACGCACGGCGAATGAATATATTTGCGCCACAAAAAGTTGCTGTCTGAACCACTCTTTGAGCTGCAGCGACCTCTGGTGGAAGGCGGGCAGATTGACTGTTCCAGGCCCTTTTTCCAGGAGTCACGTCTCACTAATCAGCACTTATGTCTTACCTTGTGTCTGTCTCAGGTCAAGGAGGCCATGCAGCGCATCCACGACCGAGGGAACATCGGGAAGCTAATCCTGGATGTGGAAAAGACCCCGACTCCGCTGGTAAGTGGAATGCAGAGGAACCCACCTGGCTCAAACCCAAAGGCAAATGGATCATCAGGTGTAGACAGTTGATGAAGAAGGAAATACAGGTAGTGGCCAAACTCTCAAAAAGCAGGGGTGATTAGATGATTTCAGAATGAGGGATTAGCCCCGGGTTGAGATGGAAGTGGAGAAAGACAGGAAAATTGCTGGACTGGATAGAAAAGGACCTTTTACCGTTGCTACCAATGGGAAGACTTCCTAGTTAATTCTAAACACTGCACTACATGTACCCAATAGAATGGTGCCTGCTGCCTCCGGATGCTCCTGCTGCTCCTGTTCAATTCACTTCCGTTTATTAGGACAAAACCCCAATATCCAGGCAATCCACAAGAAGACAGCAAGTCAGAGTTCCAAAACTGGCTGCTTTAGCCAGGTGGTGGTGGCGCATGCCTTTAATAACAGCACTTGGGAGGCAGAAGCAGGCAGATCTCTGTGAGTTCGAGACCAGCCTGATCTACAAGCGCTAGTTCCAGGACAGGCTCCAAAACCACAGAGAGGGGCTGGAGAGATGGCTCAGTGGTTAAGAGCATTGCCTGCTCTTCCAAAGGTCCTGAGTTCAATTCCCAGAAACCACATGGTGGCTCACAACCATCTGTAATGAGGTCTGGTGCCCTCTTCTGGCCTGCAGACATACACACAGACAGAATATTGTATACATAATAAATAAATAAATGTTTGGAAAAAAAAAACACAGAGAAACCCTGTCTCGAAAACAAAAAACAAAAAAAAAAAAAAAACTGGCTGCTTTGGGGGAGGGGTGGCATATGGTGTAGCCCTCGATGCACAGATGCTCTGACTGTGTGCCTCCAAAGCCTGGTACTCAGTCAATTTGCAACCTGGGAAAGTTGTTTCCTACTCCAGCTTTAGTCCCATTTATGAGCTAGAGATTGACAGGTTCTTCTAGGTCAGCTAGAAAGCCCTTTCTCTTCCCAGAACTCTCCTAGTCACCCCACCTATACTTCCTGCCTGTCTATTGGCCAGTCAGCATTTTATTAAACCAATATGAGTGACAAAGCTCTACAGTGTACAAGAGCATTATCCCACTGCAGAGCTATTTAGAGGCACTGTCTATTTCCATGAACCCATGAGATTCTGATGGCCCTTGGACTGGGGTTACATCTGCTTGACCAAAGGGGCAGAACTCATCAAATTAAGGCCAAATAACGCCCCCATTCAGACCATGAGCTCTGGTCTGCCCCTCTTGCTTTCTGAAAATTGTTTTACCCTGACACCCAAAGGAACAAAGAGACAGTAAAGAATGGGTATTTGGAGCATTGGTGGTAGGGAAGATGTCACAGCCCTTCTGGATGGAAGACAGCATGAAGTCAAACTGAATCTAGGGCATCATAAGATTCAAGATGTATCCAGTGAGATCACTTCCAGAGCTAACAAGTGACATTAAAGGAAGCAGCTGGGCTTTAGTGGGTGTTAGTAAAGGGTATAGAAGGGGTCCCCAGAGGCACTTTTCTCCTATGTGGATGAACACTCTGAAACAGGTTCACCCCACAGTGCCTTGTCCAATGCTCAGGGATGGTGAGGGAGCAGGTACACAACCTCCATCGTGACCTCTGTTGAATTGCAGATGGCCAATGACAGCACAGAGACCAGCGAGGCAGGAGAGGAGGAAGAGGACCACGAAGGTGACAGCGAGAACAAGGAAAGGATGCCCTTCATCCAGTAAGACCTCGTGTCCGAGACCGTAGAGGATGGCTGGCAAGAAAAGGGCCGCCATGAGAACTCTCCTGCGCCCCAGTGAACAAACGCTGTAGTCCAGTGCGTGTCGTGTTTGTCTGCAGTCAGCCGAGCTAAGAAGCCGTTGATCACTGTTGTGTTTGGAATTCAGTGCCAACCCCATCCCATGCAGTATTGTGCCCCTCCCTGGTCTATGTATCACACTCTCCCCTCTCCCTCGTATCAAACCCATCCTTCTTCGGGTCCTTCTTCACAGTTCTAGAATAGCCTTGCGGATTAACACAAGACCACGGGGCCTGATGTCTGAAACCAGACATGGGCAAGGCCACGTTTGATTGAAAGGCATTGTTGTCACAGTGCCCTGTCCAGATCCCATTATTCTTCAGGCCAATGACACTCTTTGTCTGCCAGCGATCAGCTATGCCTCCAACTATGGCACTTGTCAGTTTGGCTGGTGGCAAGAGAGTAGGCCAGGAGCAGCGTCCACGGTCTTACAAATGCAGACTTCTCTAAGCAGTACTTTGTCACCCTCCAAGAGGCCATGTCTCTGCATTGGCCTCTGCATCTTAAGGTTTGAGCCTCCCTTGAACCCTGTTCCCTGGTTCTTATTCATAAAACCAGGGAGACGGGCGTGGTTTCTTTCTAGGATAGAGATGGGTCAACAGCATCTATCTGAGGACCAGTTACAGAGACCTCTCCTCTGAAACCATGTCTCATGAGCAGAGTCTTCTCTGTGGTCACACACAGTTTAGTTAAATCCTAAAGAACACTCAACAGGGATAGGCCTGACTCAGACGTCATTAAACTCACCTGGGTTCTCACTTTCAACCTTCAGAATCACCATGGTTATTTCTAAGTTCCTGTCCCAGAAACACCTTTCCCAAGGAAGGGCTCCCTTGAAGACCACGTTGGAGGTTGAGGAATCAATTGGTTTCTTTTGCCTTCTTGGAGCGTATTTATTCTACTGTGCAACCAGCATTAGGGATACAGTTGGTGGCTACCTACCATCTGATGCTGAGTGTGTGACCCTCTCTCCAACACACGGAACCATGGTGCTGACTTGCAGCCTCCTTAGATATCAGGAGCCAGACTGCTTGATCACAATGCCCTGTTCAGTTTTCCAGCCTGAAAGAAGCATCCTTGTCCTTTTTGATGGACTTTGAGGTGACAACAGTTACCTGAAAGGAAAAGGAGGCTCCCTCCCTCCACAGTGGGGCTCCTAATTGCTTCCTTCTAGCCCTTCTGCCCTAACAGTTCATATGTCACTCATAAACTAAGCTAGTTATAAAAGGCACCCAGGCAATTAGCACCCTGAATTTATTTTGACTTCTGGAAGACCTAATGGGCTCCCCCATGACCTTGAGTTGGTGTTCATAAAGTTTCTTTATGTTCTTGAAGACTTTAAGAGGGTTTCTGTGTTGCCCACCTTCTCCACTAATAAGCTTTAGGGTGGACCCCACTCTTTTCCCCATGGGCTGGGTACGAACACATTTCAACAATCCCCCTGCTTGGTTTGCAAAGTCTCTGTAACCAGTCTCACATCATTCGTTGTGATCCTTTTTCTCCATCCTGAATCCGTGGTGATGAATGACTTCCCACCAACTATTTACCTGAATGGAGTCTTTCCTCAGTGTGACTGTGCAAGTCACATGTGAAGATGAGAACAGGTACCACCAGCCAATAGGGCAAGGGATGAGAATATCGAGAGTACCAACCTCAGACTTTTATTTTCTATCCCCAGGGAGTGACTAGCGCTCTAGCGTTTGGCTATCCAGAGAGAAGATGGTCCTTGCTAAATATCAGATAATCAGGGGTATTTCTACCATCACCAGGCTCAGGGGTGGGTAGATTGAGGACTACTCTCATAGCGCTATTACTAGCAGGTAGAAATAGCCTTTTCTGGTCACTGGCCATAGGAGGCTTCTCCTTCGGGGAACATGGAACCTGACCCACATTCAGAATCCAGATAGTCTTGTCCTGTACAGCAGAGAAGCATAGAAAGTCACATGAAAAACCTCTCCACCACTGAGAACATAGAACCTGAGTATGACCAGCATCACCCTGAAGAACAGGAGGGTGGGTGAGGGACAACCAGAATCAGTCAGTCATCCTGTGGACTCTTGTGTTATGCACCTTCCTTCCCCTCTCGTGATTGTTTCCTGGAGGAAGTGTAAAGAGTGTCTCTGTTTGCCTTAAGGGAGCTGCAAAGGCTTCTGGGAAGGTCAAGCTTTATCAGAATGAGCCGAACATTGTCTAATGTGTCTGTGGCTTCAGAGCTTTCGTTATATTGTTATATTGTGCCTATAAAGCAAATTATGTTTACATAAAATTATAAATAAAATATTCAGCATAGCATTAACCTCTTCTGGCATTCTTTCTCCACACAGATATTTAGAGGAGCAGCCTCTCTGTGAGAACATAAGGAACAGGTAACTGGGGGCAGGGCTGAAGACCTGAAAGAGAAAGAAGCTGAAATGAGACAAGCATTTTTAACGACATCTAGCCCAGGCATGGTGGTGCGCACCTGGAATCCTAGCACTTGAGTGGTTGAGGCAGAAGTGTCAG
Source organism: Alexandromys fortis (assembly GCF_014885135.2). Lineage (NCBI taxonomy): Eukaryota > Metazoa > Chordata > Mammalia > Rodentia > Cricetidae > Alexandromys > Alexandromys fortis. The sequence goes on from NW_026067927.1 coordinate 20,555,300, forward strand.
AAATTCAGGGTCATCCTCTGCTAAATATTGAGTTTGGGGGCTAGCCTTGACTACAAAAGACCCCCATCTCAAGAAAACAAACAGAATCTAAAAATCAATGAACTAACAGAAAATTCATATTCTGATTACCTGGGGGGGGAGTGACGTGAGCCTGTAATCCCAGCACTTAAAGAATGCAGAAAATGGAAAATGATGGTTTTGAGACTAGCCTGAGCTACATAGAGAGCCCCTGTCTCAAAAATAATTTTAATTGCATGCAGATGATACCAAACAACATAGCAAGTAACAATGCTGATAATGGCAAGCATTTATGAGACACCTCCTGAATGCACCTAGAAAAACAGGGAAGGCATTGTGATAAATCATGGACTCTCCCAACAGTGCTGAATAAGGCCTGATATTGAACCCATGCATGGGCAGAAAGACCAAAGCCCATGGAGCCTCAGTCATCTAAGGTCACATGTCTAGTAAATGACAGAGGCAGCACTCACCATGTTCCAGCCGGGCTTTCACTACGGGAGCACCAATTACACTGTCTCACACTTTAAACATTGCCACTGCTGGAACACGACACGGCCTGCAACTTTAGATCAGATGCCAAAGCCTGAATCAGGCCACACCTCCCTGCAGGTTTTCTCTGGAGCAGAAAATTTAGAAGCAGCCTGTGCTGTGATTGACAGCTCTAGTTTATGGTACCTAGCATTTGTGTTATTTACCATGCAGGCTATGTGCAACTAAATCACAGGATGTGAAAGTTCCCATTAGCTCTAAGAGATTATAAAAAGTCAAACCTTTCCTTTGTTCTGGGAGGGGGGGTGACCTGCCCCCTGGCTAGCTTAACCCCCAAAATAGCCACACGGAAATTATATTAATTAAATTACTGCCTGGTCATTAGCTCTAGCCTCTTATTGGCTAACTCTCACATCTTGATTTAACCCATTTCTAATAATCTGTATTTCACCATGAGGTCGTGGCTTACCGGGAAAGATTCAGCATGTCTGACCTGGCGGCTGGCTCCATGGCAGCAATCTCTGACCCTGCTTTCTTCCTCCCAGAATTCAGTTCTGTCTACTCCGCCTACCTAATTGCTGCCCTATCAAAAGGCCAAGGCAGTTTCTTTATTCAACCAGTGAAAGCAATACAAAAACAAGGACCTCCTACACCACTCCTCAGAGGGATCTGGTCCTGAGGCTGATCCCTAAAGATCCTCCTCTGCACCCTCTACACACCTAACCACCATCGTTCCCATAACAGCGCGCTCTCTCTCTCTCTCTCTTTCTCACTCTCTCTCAAGCTCTTCCCTTCCAAAACTTTGGAGAAAGTCTTTTCCTTCCCTTTAAGGCCTCATCACGTCCAGATCAGTCTCCAGGTATTGAGATGCTATTTCTATTCAATGTTCTCCCTCCCATCATGAGTCCCTATGATGCCCTTGAGGCCCTCTCATGCTAACAAACACACCGAAAGGAATGGAGTATCAGCATCCTTTGCAGACCCCCACTGCTACATTCCCTCTACAGCACCGATTACCTGATGCATTTCTAATCGCTGTCCCTCATTGGCTAGAACTCCTTCAGGGATTCTGTTTTCGTTTTATCTCAAAGCTGTGTTTGTAAACTTGTTTTGCTTTGTAGTGACTAATGTGTGTGTCAAGAAACCTAATTCATCACAGTCCATAGTCCTGGGAATCTCTAAATATTCTAAGCTTGCTTTTTTTTTTTTTTTGCTTCCATAGTTCTGCTTCTGACTAACTGTTCTTGTTAAGTGAAGTATATCAACCCAGACCATGGTTTTGTGTTTAAGGGCTCATCCTGAGGAAGGCTCAGTACTACGCTGATGTGGAACAATGTTTTACATTGCAAATATGTATTGCTCTCATTGGTTAATAAAGAGCTGACTGGCCTATAGATTAGGTGGGAGAGGCAGACTAGAAGGATGCTGGGAAGAAGAAGGGAGAAGTCTCAGGAGTTGAGAGCGGGATGCAGAAGAAGCAGGAGATGTACATGCCATATTGAGATAAGGTACCAAGTTACGTGGTAGAACACGGATGAAAATATGGGTTAGTTTAAGTTGTCAAAGCTAGTTAGTAACCAGCCTAAGATATCAGCTAAGCATTTATAATTAACATTAAGTCTCTTTGTGGTTATTTGGGACCCAGCTGGTGGGACAGAGGTGACCAGCAGTCCTGAAGAAAATCTCTGACACTATACTACACTGGAATCCTGGACAACTAGGGTAGTTGCCTGCTGGCTAATATAGACTTTCTATTGCCTGAAACCCATGTCCCAGCAGTCTTCTCTGGCAGATGCTTCACAACAGACACAACTGATTCTTTTTTTTTTTTTTTTTGGAAAAAAAAACAATTTTTATTGCTGTATTAACATCAGGTACTTTCTAATGTCCATCCCTTAGTGGCTCCATTTTATTTTTTTATTAATTAATTTATTTATTTATT
>NW_026067927.1:20563011-20584550 GCF_014885135.2 Alexandromys fortis
TTCTTGGTTTCCCAGGGTCTCATGTACGTATTTACTCAATTCTTCAAACTTTTTGTTATACTTCTCATCCATTTCTATAAAGGTGTTTTTTACATATTGTTTAAGGGACTCTATTGCTTTCATAAAGTCGATTTTTTCCACTTCTTCTGTGTTAGGGTGTTCAAGTCCTTCTGTTGTAAGATCATTGGGTTCTGGTGCTTTCATGTTGTTTTTCAGCTTATTGGGAGAATTTTTGCCTTGGCGCCTGCCCATCTCCTCCTATTGACGATCTCTAATTGGTCTTTTAAAACCAGATCAGGTTTCCCTGCTGGCCAGAGGCTCCTCTTGCAAAATTCCCTCGTTCTGTTTCCTGGCTCCTGCCAGGGGCCAAGATCCCTCTCACCCCTCAGACGGGTCTTCAGGAAAAGAACCAGGTTCCCTGTTTGCCCGGGACCGCGCGAACCAAAGGCCTACCTCTTTGATTTAATTGTCCTGGGGCGATCTGCTCTTGGTGTTGCACTGGTCCCTGTCACCTGCGTTGTCTGCCACTGTGTCAGTACCCGCCGGTCCCGGCCGCTGTGCCAGCTATGTCGCCCGCCGTGCACGTCCGGTTCCGGCCGCCACTGCCGTGCGCCCACAACTGATTCTTATCAAGAAAACTAAATCCTTGGGAGCTGGAGAGATGGCTCAGCTGTTAAGAAGTCTTGCTGTTGGACCCAGAGCACTGATATCAGGTGCTCACAATCACTTGTAACTTGTAGCGCCAGAGGATCTGAGGCCTTCTTTTGACTTCTTTGGGCATCTGCATGCAAATGACACACACACACACACCACACACACACACACATACACACACACACATATACTCAGGTGCACTTACTTACACCTACAATTAAAAACACTTTGAAAAGATAAAACCGAGCCTATTTACCATCATTTCATACCGTCTCACAGAGACGTTCCTAGCCTTTGCTTCAACATTGCTCCTCCCAGTTTTGCACATCAGGGTGTCATTCATTTATCCTGGCCAGCTCTCTCCAGTGTATTCTTGCCTCCCTCTATCTTCTAGACAATGAACTCTTTTCCGGGTTCTGTTTGTCTCTGAGTCCTTCACAACATGTAAAGCAGAGCCATGCACACAGCAGAAGCTTAGTAAATATTTGCATCACTGAATGAATTCTCCTTTGTAATATTTGCTTTAGCGGAGAGTGACAAGAATTAGAACCTGGGTGGGAGCATTTGATGTACTCCCAGTTCATCTAGTTGAAAACTATACACTCCCAAGTGTCGATTTGAAGACGCGCTGCTTTCCTGCCTTACTAATTGGTTAATACCAAGAAGTTGATTGGCTATCCATAGGTGATAGTTAATCTAGAGTGTCAACTTGATGGGATTTAGAGTCACCTAGGAGCCAAAGCTCTGGGTAGGAGGGGTGTCTGTGAGGATGTTTCCAGAGAAATTTGAGAAAGCAACACCAGACTGTATAAAAAAGAAGAGCATCCATTGCTCTTTTTCCTGAGCAGACTCAATGTGACCAGTTGCCTACTATTCCTGTCATCATACCTTCCTCACACGATGTACTTACTTACTGTACCCTCAAACCATGAGTCGACATGAGCCCTTCCTTCTTTTGGTTGATTTTGTTCGCTGTTTTGCCACAGCAACACAACTAAGAGCCAACACTTGTGTCCCCAAACAAAGAGAGCTTTTTGTTTGTTCTTGTTTTTTTTTTTTTTTTTTTTTGGTGGTTGTAGAAATTGAACCCATAGCTTTATACATGCCAAGCAAGCGCTGTGCAGCTGAGCTGCATCGACTTGGGCTCAGTAAGCAGGCATTTAGGCTCGTTCAGCAAAGGGTTCCCCAGCCCCATGTATCGTGTGGTTCTTGGCATTGGTCTGATTTTCTGTCTCACAGCACAGTCCTTTAAGTCATCAGGGGTGCTTGGCTCTTTCTTTCCCTTGGCCTTGAGTAGATTTCTCCAGAGTTGGGAAAACAGCAGTAATCCCTTCTCCCTTCCAGGGAAGGCTTTTGGAAAACAGAGAGCGGGATTGGCACCAGGTGTTGTATTAACTATGACACCAGTTTAGAGTTTGAGCAAATGTTTCCAGAGGGTGAAGTGGTTGTGCGTGTTTTCAAAGAGATTCCCAGGACTATGGACTGTGATGAATTCGGCCTTTGTTTTCATTGTGGCAGATGGTACTCTCTACATGCTGAGATTTATACCTGAATGTTACTTCCATCATGGAGTGAGTTATGCTAAGGTCTGGATTCCTGTTATATTACCCACTGGTCTTAGTGAATGCGTCTGATCATGGGCTCCTCTAGCTCTAAGGAGGTGTAGTTGGTCCTAAGGACCATTAATTTTACTGAACTGATATGTAACTGGCCATATAGTTTAAGATGCAGGAGTCTGCCACTAATTCAATAATAATGAGAATTAAAGGCCCAGCCAGTGTTGAGGTTTCTCCCAAATTCATGCATAGTTAGCTTTATTTCATATGAGAAATAAGTGTAAGCCTTTTCAATTTTGTAGGACCATATCTGCAAGGGTATCTAACTTGTTTTCATTCAGAAACAGAAATGTATAATACCTCTGGGTCCTGATCAACCTGTCTACTTAGCTCTGAAAGCATCTGAAGAGGCGCATTTAGTCAAACCATTAGCACATGCCTACCAGGTAGTCTCAGGGGCTTGGTAATATTGCTATTATCAACCCCTAAGGCAGACCAGCAGGCATCAGAATAAGGGGAAGTGCCTAGGTTAAAGGTTTAGGATATTAGGCCAATTGTCAGTCCCTTGTAATCCTCTAATGTTGATTTGGGCTATCCCCGGTCACACCGAATTTCAGCAGTCAATGGGCCGATAGTCTGGTAATTTCCTATTGCTATGTATTAGGGAGAGGCCAGGTGTCTAAGCATACCAGCAATCCTGCTTGATTTTTGACTGGGAATGATTAACTATCCCCAGGGTCCGTTCCTGTGACATTGAGTCTGATTTTCCAGGGTTTTTTGTTGTTGTTGTTGTTGTTGTTGTTGTTGTTGTTTCCCAAAGACCAAAATCTTTCTTAAGGAATTTTTCAGGAAGCCTTAATTTCACAATCCTATTTTTTTGCAATGGAAACTCCCCTATTCCTGGCAAATAGGAGCTCCAGCCTCGGGGCGTACATAGAATTGTAAACTCAGTATTTCTATCTCAAAAGATAAACGCCCACGTCTTTCCTTTCTCCAACACAACAAGACATTTAAAGTGGGCATTTTAGCAAGCAAAGGTCAAGATGGAGTTGCTGGTCTATAGCCAGATTAGCTATGACCTCCCCTGAATCTCTCTCCCTTAGTTCCCGGGTCCAGGCCTCAGGGTGGTGAGTATTGGACCATAACCCTCTATTCATACCAAACACAAGTCTCAGGAAGAGGCTGAGGTGCAGTGAGTGGAAGGTCCTGGTGCCTGATGAAATCTCAATTTTTATTGGTCTGTAGTCTGGAAGACAGTCCATTTGGTAGTAACATCTGGAAAGTGGCTTCCGTTTTTTGGGTGTGTTGGATCCCTGGTGTAATGGTCAGCTCTCTTCACAGACACAGAAGTGAAGAGAATCACCATGTAGGGTCCTTTCCAAGTTGGTTCCGGTGCCCCTTTGGCTACCTACTGGACCCAGACAGTATCACTGGACTCAAGAAGAAGTCGGTGGTGGTAGACTCGGAGGTCTGCTGGGTCTCTTGGATAATAGCCTGTGTGGAGGACTGAGGGCTTGGGGTGACTTGAGGAAGGGATGGTTAGAGAGGTTTATCAACCACTGGTCTCTGAGCTGGGGAAGCTTTGGAGGAAGTCTTCCAAACATAATCTCTTGGTGTGTAAACCCATCCCTATATGGAGTGCAACAGGCCCAAAGCAAAACAAAGGAAGGCTTATCCACCCTTTGCCGGGTTCTAATGAGAGTTTTACCTACCCAGAATTCTGAGCTCTCTATGCATATTTATTTGTTTATTTATTTATTTACTTACTTACTTACTTGTTTGCTTATTTACATATTCTTTTTACAAGACAGGGTTTCTCTGTGTCAGAGCCCTGGCTGTCCTGGAACATGTTCTGTAGTTCAGGTTGTCCTCGAACTCACAGAGATTTACCTGCCTCTACCCCCAAGTGCTAGGATTAAAGGCATGTGCCGCCAACCCAGCACAATGAGGTTTTCAGTCTATCTAAGTTATGAAGTTTCAAGCTAAGTCTAAAAGCTTTAGCTATTAGTTGAGAAGTTTGGGCTATAAAAGCTGAACCATTGTTGGATCCCATTGCTGGGGGAGGCCAAATGAGGAGACAAGTCCCTGGAGGAACTTTTAAGCTATTGTTTAAGCAGTTTCAGTGGGGAATGCTTCTACCTACCAGAAAAAAAAAGTTGTAAAAATTACCAAGTACTTTTTTATCCTCCCCTGGCAGGCTGGATCTTGGTGAAGTCAGTTTTCCCAGTTTGCCAGGGTGTCAGTCTCTCACCCTGACACCTTCCTGTTTTGGATTTACTTGAGCACAAACCTGCTAAGACATTTGGCTAAGACATCCCTCATTATAGCACACCATGGCTTGAGGAACTCAGAAAGTGTTGTGGCCCCCAGATGAGTAGCCTGGTGAAGGTCAGTTTCCAGAGTCCTACCTGCCGTTTCTGGGAGAATGATCTTTCCCTCTGGTGTCCTCCAAATCTGTGGGTTTGAGCTGTCCATTCCTTCTTTACCGTGCAGTCTCAGGCAGCATCAGGCCATGGTATGTCATCAAAATACTGAATGGCCTCCCCAGTCTTACGGCCGTTAGCTGGACAGCCAGTTTAGCAGCTCAGCAGTGGAGAACAGCAATTTGTAGGGGAAGCCTAATTGCCTCTAGGAGGGACAAGGTCTTTCTAATGTCCCTTTTTCCAATAGTGAGATGTAGCACAGATAATAGAAACCCAGAGACAGATATTGAGGCTCAACCTGAAGATCAGAAAAGCAAAGCAGCCAAGCCACTAGAGAGCTCTTACCTCTACCTCAGACTGAGAATGGGCAGTCCTGTCACTACAGATCCTCAAATTGAGACTGAGTGTGAGAGCTGTCTCCTCCTGTCTTATATTCCTCTCTAGTGCTGGGATTAAAGGCATGCATCACCACCACCCAGCCTCTATGGCCAGTTAGTGTGGCTGTTGGGATTAAAGGTGTGTGCAACCACTGCCTGTCCTGTACAGCTGACTAGTGTGGTTACTTTGCAGTGATCTTCAGGCAAGCTTTATTTATTAAAACACAAATAATAGACCACAATAGTAAGAAGCCCTCATTTTCTATAGGCCTTACCATGGGCATGTTTGCTAGTAAAAGCACAGCAACTGTCCGTGTATATGGTGGTGGGCTTTCCCTTTCCTCATCTGAGAGCCTGGGTCAGATCAATCAGTTCTGCTTTCTGGACTGAGGTACCTGGTTCGAGCCCAGATCATCTCAGGTAAAGTACCAGCTGCAGCTCCCACATACTGGTTCTATCTTTCATCTTCTGACAGTGGTGGATGAGCACCTGTGAGCTGTCATCAGGCAAAAGAGCAGCAGGATTAATGGTGGTGGGTTTCTCAAACCAGACTCGAGGGCGGGCCAGGAGTAGGACCTGGTACTGGGTCACACAGGCATAAGACAGTCGGCATTCTGGTGTTCCTCAGAGGGTCTCAGTGGCACAGGATGCTGTGAGTTCTCCTGATCCACAGCTAGGTTGTTCCTTCTTTTTTCCAACTAAGCTAGCAGCAGCCACCACAGCTCTTAGACAGGTGAGCCATTGCGTGGCTACTGGGTCCTACGGTCTGGACAACTGTGTCACAGGTTGTTTCCAGGACCCCAATGTTTGGGTTAAAATCCATTTTATAATGCCCTTTGTTTCATGGACAAACAGGTGAAAAGGTTTTGAGACCGGAAGTTCTGGGAGCATACACCGGAGTCAGAGCTGTTTTCAAAGCCCAAATGTCTCTTGTTCAGTCTCTTCAGCCCAGGTCAGGGGCTCCGTGCTCCCTTTGTGCTGAGTTATTTCCACAGACTCTCGTGTCCTGAGACAGCAATACCTAACTGCCCCTAGGAACTCCCAACCCTGTCTCTTAGTCTTTGGTGTTAAGATCTGAAGGATGGCAGCAAACCTACTCTTAGACAGGCTCCTTTTGCCTCCCTTCACCTGATAGCCAAGATAGGCAGTCTCTATTGGGCTTTCTTAGCTGACGTTCATTAGCCCAAAGTCTGTAACACTTGGCAACAGTCCCTCAGCGGCCTTTTTATAATCTATTCCCAGGAAACCTCTGATAGGTCAGGAGGTCAGCATTTAGTGTCTCATCAAGCAACTGGATAATTGTTAAATCACTGGGGCAACCTGGTTCTTGGAAGTTGCCTACTGTAACCTCCCTGTGGGTCTGTCCATTTAAAAGCAAAGATGGATTGACTGATCTCTGCCAGTGGTGGGGGAGGGGGGAGTAGGGGTGGGCGAAGAATGCATCTTTCAAGTCCAAGACTGTGTAAAACTGTTTCTCTGGAGGAATCAGACTCGTGAGAATCAGAGGTTCCAGGCTTCTTCCCAGGCAGGACAGGCATCTTCTAGGGTGACTGGGAGGTCACCAGGATGACTGTGTCTCCAAGGCACATAATATGGAGGCAATTTCTCTTTGTTTCCAAGATCATTGGGTTACTGCTTAAATCTGGATGGGGGTTAGCTGAACTGATTAGCTGAAGAATTATAGGGACCTGGCGTTGGGTCAGTCCTGGAAGGATAGTTTCTGCCCATACCCTCGGGAAACTTTGTTGTTCATTTGAGAGACAGTCCAACTGTATCTTTTGGATGGAGGCAGAACTTTTAGCTGGAAGATATTCTTCTGACAGAGGGGAGACATGACAATTGTACTGGGCATCTGTAAGTCTGTGTCATCATCAGAGAAGGTGACAGGGTTTTCAGTTTATGCAAAAAGTCTCCCAATCAATTCCCTGTTCTTAAACATCTTTTGAGCTACCTCTGGCAACTGGGATCTACTTAGACCTTTACATTTTTCAAACTTTTTAATATCTGGGGCCAAATGAGTGACAAAGGAAATTTTTTAAGCAGCTATCTGTTAATCCTTCTACAAAGCACCTTGCAAAAATTGTCTAAAGTCTCCGTGGTCAGTGTTGAACAGAAGAAAAAAAATCCATTTTACCCAGACTGCTGTGTTGTCCAGCAAGTGATTCCTCCTATCTAGCCTGGGGATAGCTCTTCTACTTTTTTCAGAGAATGACAGGTTCTGAGGTTTTCAATTATATGGATCATTGGTTGAAATGAAGACATAAGTCATGAAAGGAGTGGAGCGTCCTCTTTTCCCTTTCCCTGGGGTCCCTAAGAGCAGGCAGAGGAGCTGAGGGAATGCTCACCCCAGAGGGACTATTCCCCTTTTCTTGTGTACATTCCACTTACACGGCCCGGGTCCCTGGATGAGTAGCCTGCTCCCCCCCCCCCCCCCCCCCCCCCCCCCCCCCCCCCCCCCCCCCCGCCACACACACACACACAGACATTGAGGTAGGTAGCCATGTCTGTGAGCATCAGTGAAGTAACTAAACAAGCTACAGCTCTAGAGTGAGACAGGCAGGGTTTATTGGTTTTGTTTGGTTGGTTTTGGGGTTTGGGTTTTGTTTGTTTGTTTTTTGTTGTTTGTTTCTCTGGGTGACCTGGCAAAGCCAAAAGGATTTGGATCCCCAACAAGAGGGGGTACAGGTCTTAAGTTATGAGGGAGAGTCTCACACCAAAGAAAACCACTCGTTAACAGAGGGAAACAGAAGTAAAAGAAACACATAGGAAGACACACATGTACACATGCACATACACAGACACACACACACACACAGAGAAAGAAACACAGTAAAGACATCCAGAGGTGGCCACCACACATTCATATACCTGAACAAGGGGAATCCAGGGACATCTCACACGGATCCCAGACACTAGATCACTGGCTGCGTCCTGCCTCTCCTGTGTCCAAACATAAGGTGCCTTAACCAGACTTTCCTCCAGAGGTGACAGACCAGGCAACTTTCTATTTCATTTCCTTTAGGGTGGAGGTGTCAGATTCCTCCAAAGTGCTGGGCAACAATTGATCAATGGGAGACTTGGGGATCCGGAACTCAGGTTGTGCAACCCCTAGGAGCTCCATGGCCACTGCACTCCTGAGAGTCCTGGTATCTCAAGGTCAGGTCTCTGGGTATCTCAGTGGAGTCCCCAGATATATTGTGAGATATCCACCAGATAAGACTGCTGGGACATGGATTTCGGTCAATAGAGAGTCTTTACTATTATGCCAGCAACCACCCTGGGTGTACAGGATCCCAGGGTCACACTGAGCATTTCCCAGGGCTCAAAACCTAAGCCCAGAGCACAAAAGCCATGGACATACTTCAGTTAACAAGAATAGTCAGCCAGAAGCAGAGCTACAGAAACCAAAAGCAAGGTTGTTACAGTTAGAGACTTTCCCAGGACTATGAATTTTGTGGATTAGGCCCTTGTTTTCATTTTGGCAGGTGGTGCTGTCTTCATGCTGAGTTTTATAGCCTGAATGTTTGATGTGGGATGCTGATCTGTATGCTATGAATATGTTTTATTACCATTGGTTATAAAGAATTATAAATAAGGAATCTGTTTTGGCCAATAGCCAGGCAAAATAGAGCCAGGCAGGACATTCAAGAAAAGACAAAGGGAAAAAGGAAGATGGAGTCAGAGAGACACCAGCAGCAGTCGCCAAGGAAGCGAGACATATAGACTAATAGAAATGGGTTAATTTATATGTAGAGGTAGTCAGTAAGAAGCCTGAACCATTGGCCAAACAGTTTGTAATGAATATCAAGCCTCGGAGTGGTTAATCAGGAACTGGTGGGCAGGAGAGAAACATCCAGGCACAAATGGCGCCAATGCGAGGCATGTACATCCACATACAGCCTAAAACAGCCTAAAAAACAGTGGCTTTCCTTAGTTGCAGAGAAAGATCCCATAACCCCTTCCTTCTATTCTTGACTCTAAAGCCAGAACCATGGCCATGGCAACAGTTATAAATACTGTTGCCTGCAAGGTGTCAGGCTCTCAGCATCTTCTCCAGCACCATGTCGGCTCTCAGCATCTTCTCCAGCACCATGTCGGCATGTGTGCCGCCATACTCCCCAACATGATGATAATGTACTGAACCTCTGAAACTATAAGCAAGCCACCACAATTAAATATTTTCCTTTGTAACAGTTGCCATGGCCATGGTGTTTCTTTAAAGCAATAAAAACCCTAAGACAGTACCAATGTCCAACTTCCTATTTAAAAAAAAAAGGTCAGGCTTATCACAACAATACAACAATATAACAATTGGTCCCTGACACCAATTCTGTCTTAGTTGGGGTTTCTATTGCTGTGAAGACACTATGATCAAGGCAACTCTTATAAAGGAAAACATTTAATTGGAGCCACTTACAGTTACAGAGGTTTAGTCCATTATCATCATGGTGGAACATGGTGGCGTGCAGACAGACATGGTACTGGAGAAGCAGCTGAGAGCTCTACATCTTGATCTGTGGGCAACAGAAAATGAAATGTGTGTCACTCTGAGCAAAAACCCCTTAAGCCCCACCCCACAGTGACACACTGACTCCAACAAGGTCACACCTACTCTAACAAAGCCTTACCTCCTAATAGTGCCACTTCCTATGAGCTTATGGGGGCCAGTAACATTCAAATGACCACAGTGGTACCCTAAAGAGACTCCAGAAGTCCCTAATACCCAGATCTCCAAAGCCAATCATGTTTCTGTTTCATTTTTACTTTTTTTCTGACAGTGTTGAGGGTATAACACAAAGCCCTGTATATAATTAAAAAAAAAAAAAAAAAAAAGCTCCCACCATTGAGCTATCTACACCCTGGCTCCCTCCCTATTCTTCTGGATCTTAGTCTATCAGAAGTGGATTGTGGGCCAGCGCCAACCTAGCTTACCTGGCCACAGAGAGACTCTCTTCTCAAAGGAGGTAGAGAGGGTTCCTGAAGATGATGCCTTCTATTTGCTCCTACTGATACATATAACATATACTGAAACTCCTGGGTACACACACCACACTACCAAAATTACCATGAAAACAGATGCTATTCTAGTCTAGTTAAACACTTGACCCCCCCAAGTATTGGAACTGGAGGACATTCTCTTGTTAATTAAAAAAACAAAAGACACTTGCAAGTTTGAGAATGATTTTAAAAGGCAGAGCAGCATCCTTGGCCTCTGTATGAAACTTAAAGCACTGAGCACTGGAAATGCACATCCCTGGCACTCGACCTGGAGCTCCTCTGCAGCAAGACATGCAGACAGTTGGATTCTGACTTCTCCTGGATGAGAAGACGTGCCAGTGCATATAACTTAACACCCTGCTTTTGTCTGTAAGAAACCCACTCTACTTGCCAGTTTTGAAGCAGATCCTGCTTCTGGATGTTGACTCTATTTTCTGTAGCCAGCTGTTGCTATTTAAAGGCTGCCTAGACGTGGCTTCCACAGTGAATCATCAAGGCAGAGGTTTTGTTTCATCCTCACCAGGAAAACTCACCTGGAAAGAGAAGTATCTGTCTGCTGTTTCTATAGTCTATTTCCAGCACATTTGTCAGGAGCCATTTCCCCCCAAAATTATTGCAGGAACCATTACCCTGAGGAGTTTGCAGAGAGCTCCACACCCTAACAGTATTTAGAACTGTTTTATTGGCAGAGCCTATCCCACACCCAATTATCTGTTAATAGAGAGCTATCTGTTAGCGGAACCCGCCCCACATTCCAAACTATCTAGAGAACTAGGTGTGTCAACTTGCCACTTCCTGACAGAGGAATCGTGACCTGACCAATTGTAACCTTCTGGCCGACAACCTCGTGACTGTCTTGGACCACGCTGCAAGATCCCTTCCTGCCCTGGTCATGTCTCTGCCCCCCCCCCCCAAATTCCTCATCCAGGGGCTATATAAGCTGTAACCACGACTCTAATAAAGGGAGGCTTTGACAAACCTAGCTTGGCCTTCTTCCTCTCTCCCGCCCACGTCTTTCAGATTGCGCCTCTCCAGGACCCTGGAATTACTGACCTGCCAGGCGGGTTACAACCCCTAGACTAATTAACCCGCCGAGGCGGTCTACACACATTGAGATAGAACCCACAGAACCAGCTTCTTACGTGGTACCAGGACCCAGAAAAGATTAAACCTAGTGCCACCCAGTACCATAACCATGCCCTTTGAATTTTTACCTTAAGTTCTTGAAGGAGTAGGAAGAGTCCTAGGGATCCTCAGTGTATTAGCTAGTTTTCTGTTGCTGTGTTAAAACACCATGACCAGAAGCAGTGTAGAGAAAGAAGAGTTATTTTGACTTTTAGTTCCAGATGAATAAGAGTCCATCATGGTGCAGGGGCATGGCATCAGGAGGTAGGCACAGAAACAAGAGGGGGAAGAGATCACCTGTTCAACACCAGCTCAAAGCAGAGAGATTGAAATGAAAGCAGAGTGAGGCTATGAACTCTCCAAGCCAGCCCCCCCCCCCGCCCCCGCCTGCCCCCACCCGCCCAATGATGTACATCCTCCAGCAAGGCCACACCACTTCATAAACTCCACAGGCTCACCGACAAGTGGAGACCAAGTGTTCAAATACTTGAGACCATGGAAAACACTTTCATTCAAGCCATCACACCCCCAAATCATCATCATGATGAATAACCAGTTAGTCATCAATTCCTGCAGGAAGGGCCATGGCTAAGTGTTCTGTGCGGTCTATTGAATTCTCTCACCATTTAAGACTATATTTCCCAGATGAATAAGCTAGGTCTAGAAGGTAGGTAACTTACCCTTGTTCCGTGGCCAGCAACTTGTGCTGAGATTTAGACCCCAATCATCTGGCTACAGAGCCCACATGTTCAATCACCATCAACCCCTAAGATAAGTGATCCCACAGAAAACAATAGCTTCATTTTGCTGGTGGACTGCCACATAACATATAAGATTCCCAGTTCCATTGGAATTTCAATCACATAGAGAATATTTTTTGGTATATGTCAGTAACACTATATGAGACACCTAATACCCAAAATGCAGCTGTTGGACTGGAGATGTGGCTCAGTTGGTAGAATAGTTGCCTGGCAACACACAAAGAACAGCAGCACTAAGCTTGATGGCACAGGCCAATAATGCCAGCCCTCAGGAAATAGAAACAAGGAGGATCAGAAATTCAAGTTGAAGGCCAGCCTTGGCTACACAGAAAGTCAGAGGCTATCTTGGACTGCATGAGACATCTCAAAAGGAAAAAAAAAAAACACTTATCTAAATCACAATGTCACTAGACCCAATACATATTTTTATTTATTAAATTTTGAATTTATATCTGGTAAGACTCAAACCTACAACCAGAAAACTAGTAAAATCATTAGGCCAGAGGATTAACAGTACCAGATCTGGAAACTTCTGCACAAATATATGTACAGATCACTTCAGAATCTTGGGTGGGTGGTGGGATGAATTTTAGAAAATTCTATGGGAATTAGGAACTAACACAGTTACCACACAGGTGTATATTGGATTTTATGAATGAGTCGGAGAAGGCAGAACCTCAACTCTCAGATCCAAGACAAACTCCAAGTGGAGCTTCCCTAGCTGTGTGACCTCCTTGCCATGACTCCCCTTTGATGAACCTCACTGATCAAGGCTTGCTGCTTAATCACAGACCCCGGAGACAGAAATCAATAGAAGGAAATTCTATTATTCAAAACTGGTCCCAAAAAGAATGCCTCAAATCTCCCCACTGGTGCATTAAGGAACAAAGGCATTTTCTGGCAAAGGGTGGGGAGGGTGTGCACACCTGGGGTAGGGTTTCATATTCCATGGATTGTGCCTTTTTCCCGCTCCCCTGGCAACCCCAGCCCAATGGAATTATTCCCATGCATGGTTAACTCTAATCCTAGAAAGGGTTTCTCCTCAGCACTAAGGGCTAGTGGGAGGGAGAAGGCTGAGGGAAGAGATCCCAGTTTCAAATGAATATCTGCTGCAGAACCTCTCCTGAGTCTCACTGAGTTACTAGAGAAGATGGAGCCAAGGCAGGAGTGGCCTTGTTCAGCAGACTGTGTGAATGTTATCCTTACAAGCTGGTGCCAACACTCAAAAGACAGCAGAACTACAGTCACAACGGAGCTCTGGCATCACAGACACCTTACTTTCTTTCTGTATAAGTGAGAAAAATTACAACAAATAACTGCAGTACTTGTGAAAGACCTGGATAAATCCAGCCCCCCTCCCACCCCCAGCAGGAAGAAAATAGCCAAAAAAAATCTAAGCAGGAAGAGAAGAATCAGGAGTCTAGGATTAGCCGGTTCAGTGACTGTGTTTCAGGAACTAGCTGAAGATAAAGTTAGATTATAATCTTGAGAATAATCTTGAGAAACAGGGAGTTTCCCCCATGTGATTATCATTGGTATTATTGGAATACTGTGTTTTAGGAACTAGTTGATTATGACCTTGGGAGTGGTCTTGAGAGGCAGGGAGTTGCCCCCTTGTGCTCACCACTGGTATTTTCAGAATTTTTTGTGACACCCTCTCTGCCCCTTTCGGGTCATTGGCCTGTGGTTTCTTCCCTTAAAAATCGCTTCTCCTGCGTGGGTTATGAGTCTCGGTCCTAGTGCACTGGTTCCCATCTCATCTCATCGAGTCAAACTCTTCCCCTGCATGGGTTATGAGTCTCGGTCCCAGTGCACTGGTTCCCATCTCATCTCATTGATTAAAGCCTTGTGTGATTGCTGCAAAAACAGTCTCTCATGAGTTACTGGGGAGGTCGTGTTATCCCGAGACTTGAGTGAGAGTCTCCCCACACCGGGGTTCTTTCACTTGATCTGAGATTAAGTTGAATTTGTGTGAAAGTGCTTAAAATGACACTTCAGATTTATAAGAAACACTAAATGAATGCTGTTATGCCCAAATCTGCAAGGTCCCCGCATAAGCCAACAAGAAAACCTTGGTGCTGGAATTGAAGGTGTGCACCAGTGCACCCAGCCCAGATTTTAAACATACACATTGCATATGCAGATCTTATGATTTCGAGAAAAGCCTTTTTAATTCTTGATGTGGGAGTGATTTCTTATTAATAAAGAAACTGCCTTGGCCCATTTTATTGGATAGAAAATTAGGTAGGCGGAGTAGACAGAGGAGAATGCTGGAAAAAAGAAGCTGTGTGAGGAGTCGCCATGGTTCTCCCGTTCCAGACAGACGCAGGTTAAGATCCTCCCTGGTAAGCCAGCTCGTGGGCTACACAGAATATTAGAAATGGGTTAGAACAATATGTAAGAGCTAGCCATAAGGAACTGGAACTATCCGGGCCAGGCAGTGTTTGAAAGAATACAGTTTCCGTGTAATTATTTCTGGGTATAAGCTAGCCATGCGGGCGGCCGGGTGCCGGGGACGCAGCCCTGCCGCTCCTATTTCAACAGATGGCGCCCAGACGTGATGGGCTAAATCCACTTAAAAACCTGAGAGGGCTTAAAAAGAAGGGAAACAGAGTTTAACACAGAGTTTTGCTCTCTGTTGGTGGCGTGCCATAAAGAGATTTCCTGATTCAGCAATAGCAGCAGAAAAAAAGCTGTGTCATTTTAAAGCGCGGCTTCATAGGGCTGTACTGCCAGCGTGAACTCTGGCTTTAAAGCATTTCAAGGCTTTTATGGGACTGGATGTTTGTGTTCCCGCTTGGGATCGGAGGAGAGTGCTCTGAGACCGTGCAGATGGCTCAGCGCTCCCCGCCTGCACCTGGGCAGAAGGCAGAATCAGGCTTAGGCAGGCGGAAGAGCATGGCGGATTCCTGCCGCCATACAGAGACGCGTTTTCAGACTGCGCAGTGCTCTGCGTGTCAGATTTGGCTGTAACTTGGATGAAAAGAGTTTCTGTGCTGCACACTCAGTCTCAGAATTAAACTGCTGATTGCGGCTCCAATGTGAACTGCTGTGTGCCTGGAACTGTGCTCAGCTCAGAAGCACCAAATGACTCTGAGGCAGGAGCGGCTGCTCCATGCTGAACTGTGCTGATCTCAGGCAGGAACTACCGTAATTACCTTAAAACCGTGCAGTTAAGGTTTAGACTGGGCAGGACACAGGCAGTACCGTATTACCTGTACATGGTGCAACTTAAGTTTTTAAGAAATGCTTAACATTTTAAGAAATGCTCCTGGATAGTAAAAAAATTACAGATTCACAATAAAACAGATTCAGACACTGTTGGATGAATGTACGTAGGCTTGGGAGAGAGAAGAAAAAGAATATAAAGAATAAAGTTAATGTCTTAAAAAGAAAAAGGGTAAAGTCTTTAAAGAGACAGAGTACAGAAGTACAGATAGTTATAGATTAAGAGAAATAAAGAAAAATAAGCCACGTAAAAATGGAAAATTCACAGAGAGTCTGGATTATGTACATTGTGTTTTCTTTAAAATTTTTGACTGTGAAGGAGCTAAGTACAGAGAGACATTTCATTATATGGGCTGCCAAGCTAAACCAAAATGGATATCATGAGGGTATTATGATTTCAGAATTTGGGTCTAAGGATATGATGCTTTGGAGAGGGTCTTCTTTTGTTTTTGCAGAGGATGAGACCCTGTGGATTGCATCTATTCCGATTTGGTATGATAGACCACGCCCTCCTGAAAGGTTGCTGTGAACACCCTCAAAAAATTGCTTCGCTCAATTGCCAACTGAGATGAAACTAGCACACAGGTTATATCATGAACAACCTAATTAACGACGCCCCTATTCAGCAGGAAGCAGTTTGTAGAGAAAAAACTACGCCCATGTTCCCAAATATTGTTTATAAATGTTCTTTTACATTTAAAGGGGGATATGATATAGATATGAATAATTTGCATTGGTATGGATTTTAAGGTCAATTTTGTTATATGTATATGTATTTTTGATCTTGATTAAGGTATTGTGATTGTGTAGTTCATTTAAAAATGTAATGTATAATTAGGAAATATAGGTTGTTAATGGATAATCATCGCTAATAGTTAAGCTTGTAGTCATGTTAGTTAGATTTTCTAGATATATAGAGAGATATTTTAGTTAGATAGGCATTCTTCATATCTTTCAAAGGCTGCAGAATATGGCATTTAAGATATTTTAATAACTTAGGGTTTTTCATGACAATGAGACACATTTGCTCCTGGCAGCACCAATCTATTTCAAGAGGAAGATGGGCATCGAAGAGAATCCTTATGGAGTTTGATAGCCATTTGGGCAAGAAACTGCTCTTGCCTGGACTGTTGCATAAACTGGACACAGAGAACCCGCAGAGAGAGGACTGCTGAACTTGCCTAAAGGTGAGATGACCTTTTGGGGTTCCTGCTTCATGAAAGAGTCTGTGAGACATTCTGCAGGACACAGCAAAAAGTGACTGAACTGTCTTTGGAATTTCTTGCTTGATGAGAATGTCTGCTGGATACTATGGGCCTGTAGGCCGAAGATGGATGCCCCAACGGTACAGAGGAACTTTGGGTGACTGTCCAGGCAGCGAGATGTCTCTGTCATTTCTAGAGTTTTCTTATTTCTTGTTTGATAGGTAATATTATATCCTTCTGGAGTCTTTGATGGAGTTGAAGAATGGTTAGTTATAGTTTTCCTTAGTTATGATAAGAGATAAAATAGATATAAATATTGTAACTGTAATTCTTACTTGATAACTGTTTTGTTATATGTAATTTTACTATGTTAAAGTTAAAGCCTTTCTTTTTTGTTTAAACAGAAAAAGGGGAAATGATGTGGGAGTGATTTCTTATTAATAAAGAAACTGCCTTGGCCCATTTTATTGGATAGAAAATTAGGTAGGCGGAGTAGACAGAGGAGAATGCTGGGAAAAAGAAGCTGTGTGAGGAGTCGCCATGGTTCTCCCGCTCCAGACAGACGCAGGTTAAGATCCTCCCTGGTAAGCCAGCTCGTGGGCTACACAGAATATTAGAAATGGGTTAGAACAATATGTAAGAGCTAGCCATAAGGAACTGGAACTATCCGGGCCAGGCAGTGTTTGAAAGAATACAGTTTCCGTGTAATTATTTCTGGGTATAAGCTAGCCATGCGGGCGGCCGGGTGCTGGGGACGCAGCCCTGTCGCTCCTATTTCAACAGATGGCGCCCAACGTGGGGTTTCTATGGCAACATAAGTTCATTAATGGCAAAAAGCCCAGTGTAGGGATTACTGTGAAAGAGCCTTCTCATTCCTACCTTCAGCCTCACCCCATGACAAGGCACAGGAGAGAGGACATTCTAGACTCCTTAATGAAGGGTCCAGGTAAACAGCAGCTCCTACAGTCAGGATCAGGGCTTGGGCTTGGCCAAAGCCTTCTGCCACCTAGTGGTTGTTCAAGGACTTGCTTCTAGTTTCCCTTTTCCTCCATTACACTTTTCAGTTGTTCACCCAAGTAAATGTCTTCCCAGCACCCAGTGCTGTCAAGCACTTTGATGAATCACTTTGAATGATCTTTCCGGCATACAACAGGGGTATAAGTCAGAATCAGTTGGGAAGGAAGGAGGTATTTCAAAAGATACTTCTCTAGGGGGTCCAATCACAAAAGGTCATAGCTAGGAAGTCTACGCTAGATTCTCAGGAGATAAGTACACTTTAAAAACTCCAAAGATATCTGAGTGTGATGGTGCACGCTTGTAATCTAGATAAGGAGGCAGGAGGATCGCTGCAAATCTGAGAATAGCCTTGGTTTATACAGCAAATTCCCAGCCATCTCGGGCTGCTCAGTGAGAGCTGTCTCCAAAATAAAACAAACAAAACCCAGCTACAGACTCCATAGATATTCCCTAGGTGCTGCCTAAATACCGATATGAAACACAACATGAAGTTGTGGCACCAGAAGATTCATAACCCACTTCTCTAAGTGTGCATGGCCGGCCTTGGCTTAATATTTAGTTTCCAAACTGCTTTCACATCTGCTATTGCTTTTAGCCTTTTTTTGCAACCACATGCAAACGTAATCTTCACTGTGCAGACCAGGACTAGAGACTCTCCCAAGGTCGTGTTCATTCTTTAGGACAGAAAACTAATTCAGTGTTAAAACTGTGCCTCAAATCTAGGCTGTGACCAATTCCAAATCCCATCATTTCCTGCTTTCTTGGGCTGACCCTGGCCTGGGTCAGCCGTGAAAGGGTCACACATTTAAAATATTTGCTTAATAAATATTTTAAGAACTATAGTTCTCAAAGCAAGGAGAAGGGACAGTTTTGGGGGTAAGTGTCACAAGCCATTTCCCCCCTAAAAATCATTACAGGAACCATCACCCTGGGGAGTCTGCAGAGAACCCCACACCCATAATTATGTTCTATTGAGAGAACCTGCCCCACACTCAATTAACTTATCTGTTAGCGGAATGAGCCTCACATTCCAGCTATCCAGGGAACTAGGTGTGGCAACTAGTGACTTCTTGGCCTACCTGTCCGAACATACGTACCGGGACCACGCGGCGAGATCCTGTGCCCTGCCCACAAAGTCCTCATCCAGGGTCTATATAAGCAGCAACCATGATCCTAATAAGGGAGGCTTTGACAAATCTGCTTAGCCTCCTTCTTCTGTCCTAGCTCATTCCCTTCCAGGTAGTGCCCCTCCGAGACCCTGGAATAACTGATTGCAGGGTGGGTTACAAACCCCTAGACTGAGTAACCCACCCAACGCAATCGACAGCGACAGGTAAGTACACTTCAGTTCTGAGTCTTCAAGATCCCCAGTGCCCTTTGGAATTCTTCACACTTCTCTGTTTTGGTTCATGTTGCCTTTTTACACTATTCAGCCTCAACCTCCCTCACAGCTGCCAGGAGTGTGCTGGGTTTGCTGGCAAACCAGCTCTCTGGATAGAAAGAAAAAAGGAAGGAAGGAAGGAAGGAAGGAAGGAAGGAAGGAAGGAAGGAAGGAAGGAAGGAAGGAAGTTGCTGCAGGTGGAAGGAGAGAGACTACAGTTGGTTGTTTCTATTCTTTTCTCTGGGGGACCCACCACCCAGCTTCCAAATAAGTCACAAGGAGACTTACTCTTAATTATGAACACCCAGCCTTAGTTTGGTTTGTTTCTTGCCATATTTTCCTAAATTATCCCATCTTCCTTCTGCTTCTGGATTTTTTTAAAATATTTATTTATTATGTATACAACATTCTGTCTGTGTGTATGCTTGCAGGCCAGAAGAGGACACCAGACCTCATTACAGATGGTTGTGAGCCACCATGTGGTTGCTGGGAATTGTACTCAGGACCTTTGGAAGAGCAAGCAATGCTCTTAATCTCTGAGCCATCTCATCCAGCCCTGCCTCTGGATTTTTTCTTTTTTTTCCTTTTTTTTTTTTCTTTTCGTTCAAGACAGGGTTTCTCTGTAGTTTTGGAGCCTGTCCTGGAACTAGCTCTTGTAGACCAGGCTGGCCTTGAA
Organism: Alexandromys fortis; assembly: GCF_014885135.2. NCBI lineage: Eukaryota > Metazoa > Chordata > Mammalia > Rodentia > Cricetidae > Alexandromys > Alexandromys fortis. The sequence continues at coordinate 20,582,413 of NW_026067927.1, forward strand.
CTCACAGAGATAGGCCTGTCTCTGCCTCCTGAGTGCTGGGATTAAAGGCATGAGCCACTACTGCTCAACTTGCCTCTGGACTTTCATCTTTCCCTATTCTATATGTCTTTTTTTCTTTCTTACTCTGTGGCTTGCTGTGTAGCTGGGTGGCTGGCCCCATAGTGTCCTCTCTCCTCCTTTTACTCCTTTTTTTCTCTCTCCTTCTTTTCTCTCTCTCCTTCTATTTATTCTCTCTGTCTGGCAGTGCCGCCTAACCCTCTCCTGCTCTTTATTAGACCAATCAGGTGTTTTAGACAGGCACAGTAACACAGCTTCAACAGAGTTAAACAAATGCAACATAAAAGAATGCAACACATCTTTGCATCATTAAACAAATGTTCCACAGCATAAAAAAAAAACGTAACACATCTTCAACTAATGTTCTACAACAGGAGGGAGAAGGCCTGATGCTGATGCTGCTAATTTGTATGATGTAAAAAGTCCTATGTTGGTAAGTTTCTTGTCAATAATGGACTATGAGTTTACAAAATCCCCAAACACTTAAGTATTTGGTATTTTGGGGCCAGTAAGATGGTTAGTGAGTAAAAGCCCTTGCCAAAAAACAATCCTGATGACCTGAGTTGTCTGGTTGATCCCTGGAACCCACCGTAGAAGGAGAGAACTGACTCCCAAAAGTGGTCCTCTGACTTCCACACACATACTGTGGAACACAAATGCCTGTGTGCGCGCACACACACAGACACACACACGCTATACGCTAATAATAAAATAGTGATTTTAAAGGCTTGGATATTTGTGTTGGTTTTAGATTTTGTTGTTTTGTTTTTTAACAAGGTGTTGAGATGCACCTCAGGCCTGTATATGGGAGGCACATATTCTATCACCAAGTTATGTTCATAGCTTAAAGCTTAAATCAAGTATTTCAAAGAAGTACGCAGAGGGGCAGAGGAGACCTTCCCGGGAAGCAGGGGATCAAAGGGGAAGCAGATCCCCTCGGGTAGATCAGAATTCTCTGTGGGGATAGCATAGAGCAGCATATGAATTTTTAGTTTTGTTTTGCTTTGTTTTAGAGACAGGGTCTTGCTATATAGCCTGGGTAACTTTAAATTCCCAGCAATCCTCCTGCCTCGGCATCTCAATGTTGCCTTTACAAGCTTGCACTACCATACCCATCTGAGCCTGTGAACTTTTGGCCACTGAGAATGGATTTGACCATCTCGGCAAGCACTTTGGAAGCCCTGCTCCAGTTCTTGTTGGGTCCCAGAGGGAACTGTCGTCTGGTCTCGAGAAAAGATCCTTCACAAGGTCAGAGGTAGTGGGCTCGTCTACCTCTGGGACCATGGAAGGAGAGCCGTTCATCTGCATCAAGTCATGAAGAATTCCTTTTCCACAGCGGAATCTTCTTAACTAGGAGAAAAATTATGTTAAGCAGTAAGAGGCTCCATAGCAGATAATAAACTGTACCTACAGGTCACCATGAATACTCATTAGGAGCACATGGGATTGTTCCCAAACCATAAAGGGCAGCCTCAGGAGGGAAGGCTTTCACCTGGTTCCATTGCATCCTGTACTTAGAATAGTCATCTGCACAAAGAAGAGCCAAGTGACGTTCAACACATGGGACATACCCCAGTCCAAACTAATCAATGGTCTATCCCACTGTGGCCACACAAGTAGGAGTAACACTGTTTTTGTCACTCCGACCTGTCTCCAGGACTTGACAAGCATCAGGGGGAATGGGCTATTAGCCCCGAGGAAGCAGGAAGAAACATGGTCCTGTTATAATAACCACAACCTAACACACTCAACCCTGTCTCCAGGAGAGTGTGATTAATGTTTAATCAAGCCTTGTCAGTTACATAAAGTCAAGGAGAAATCCAATTCCCCCAGTGTGGCACTTTTCATTAAGAGTGGAATATTTCATTTGCTAAAAAGCCAACACCTTACTTTATTAAGCAGTTGTGTCTATCAAGTCAAAAGAACATTCCTAGGGCAGATTTCACAAATAAAAATCCATGGGTATATTAATCAGGGTTCTCTAGAGAAACAACTAATAAAATGAATATATATATGTGAATATGTATGTTTAGATATCTATAGATATATAGATAGTTATATGTGTGTTTATATCTATATTT
>NW_026067927.1:20586007-20720054 GCF_014885135.2 Alexandromys fortis
GACTTGTGAGTCTACCCCTAAATAAATAACCCTCTATTATTCTCAATTCTGAGCTAGTGTGGGATTTTTTTAAAGCGTCCTTCTTCAAACCTGTGTCCCTCAGGACATATACAGCTGAGTTCATCTCTAAATATAACCCAATACCAGGCTGTAAATTTACTTAAAACATTATGAGATGGCAGGGGAGCAGTTTTCCCATTTTTGTAATTCTATTGCACATTCTCAAGCATTCTTGTAGATAACAATGTCGTTTGTAATGTCAAGAGATTGGGTGCATCTGGATGTTTTATTTCAATAAAATGTTTACTTCTAAGTTAAGGACACAATGTATGGTAGAAATCTTGCTTGGCATGTCTAAGACTCTGCAATTGAGCCTTTATACCCTTAATACCACAAAGAAAAATATTAACCTGTAAAACACTGATGGCAAGCATGGTATCTCAAACCTAGCTCTTGGGAGAAAAAGACAAGAAGATTGAGAGTTAGAAACAGCCTAGGCTACCTTATCTCAGACACTGAAAGAACAAAATCAGCCTGATGTGGTGGTACAGGCCTTTGATCCCAGCAATCAAGAAGCAGGTAAATCTCTGTCTTCAGGAATTTGAGGCCAGCCAGGTCTGCATAGTGAGTTCCAGAACAACCAGGGCTCTGAAGGGTCCATTTCATCCATCTACATCTGTCACGAGCCATTTCCCCCCTAAAAATCATTACAGGAACCATCACCCTGGGGAGTCTGCAGGGAACCTCACACCCATAATTATGTTCTATTGACAGAACCTGCCCCATGCCCAATTAACTTATCTGTTAGCGGAATGTGCCTCACATTCCAGCTATCCAGGGAACTAGGTGTGGCAACTCGTGACTTCTTGGCCTACCTGTCAGTCCGAATGTAACCTGGCCTACGTGACCTGGAACACGCGGCAAGAGTCCAGTTTCCCTACCCTTCAGGGGCTATATAAACAGCAACCATGATCCTAATAAAGGGGGCTTTGACAAATCTGCTTGGCCTCATTCTTCTGTCCTAGCTCATTCCCTTCCAGGTAGCGCCCCTCCGAGACCCTGGAATAACTGATTGCAGGGTGGGTTACAATCCCTAGACTGAGTAACCCACCCAACGCAATCGACATACATCTACCGTTCCCTACTTCATGTGCTCTGCTTTATAAACCACTTTGACTATTTCAAGGTGGGGTGGTGGTGAGAGAGCTCACAAGATAACTCACCAGATAACAACAACACTTGCTGCTAAGCCTGAAGATCTAATTCAAACACAAGCCCCACACGGTAGAAGGAGAGACCAGACCCCCGCCAGTTGTCCTCTGACTCCACATACTATCCTAGCATGTGTGCATACATGCTCCCAAACTAAATAAATGTCAATTTTAAAGTGAAGTAAAAAGCACATATACTATGGATGCCATTTTTACTCCCAATCAATATCCTACCATGGTAGAATTTCAGTGGTGTCCAAAAATCTAATATAGTCACCCATTCTGAGTAATATTCTTTTTAGTTTAGTCAGTAAAACATTTCCTTTGCCGCCTCTTGGTAAATGCCCATCAATCGACTCAGACCCAGACTGCATTCGCTCTTTATCCCAGTAAGAGACACTCAAAGGCAAACACGAGCTTTCTCGCAGGGAGTCTCAGCTATTTAGTATGTATTTTGGAAGGTGGCTTCATCTCATTAGCCAGAGCAAAAAAAAAAAAAAAAAAAAATCACAACAAATTAGAAGTTGCAGGCCCAGTGAATGAGGGACTTTCAGAGATATTAGCCTGTCTCCTGGACTTACTGTCTCCACACCCCCGTGGCCAGCTCTGGAAGCATTTCCTGTCTGGCTTCACTTTGAAGGAGCCCCGTTAGCAGGAAGCAGCAGTGGCCAACGCAAACTGCCTGGCCCTCTGCAGCCTGGCGAGGAGCAGAAGCTGAGAAAGTCTCCCGAGATGAAAACTAGACACTAACCAAACAACAGCAGCCCCTTTCCTGTTTACCAGGTGTCCCGAGTGGATGTGTTGGTGGCTTCCTGAAAGGAAAAAAACGCTGATCTGTGTTCTGAGGGAAGAGACAGTGTTTGCTGACATCATGTCTTCCCCACCAGCCCGAAACACTCTCCACACCTCTCAAGAAAGATATAAAAGCTGATGTGTGACTTTGTTATATTTTTTGTTTTTAATTTAACTTTTAATTATCTTTTACTTAATAATAAAATGAAAAATAATATATGAATACATATAATCTATATACATATATTCATTGCAAAGACTTAAAATTCTTATTAAAATGATTTTTCCTTATTTGTGAAAAAATATGACTTATTAAATGGCGTTGACACCAACTTCTCTGTACATACCCTCAATTCCAATGTTAACAATTCCTTTAAAAAGGCAAAAGACGCAAAAATTGAGCATTTACCAAACCAGTCTGTACAAACCTTATCGCCAGCGAGGGAAAAATAGCTTGTGGTAAATAAGTCAATTTTCTCTTAAAATAAAAAAAATAAAGCCCCCAAATCATTCCCCTGATTGCATCTTTTCTTTCCTTTTTTTTTTTTTTTTGCGGGGGGGGGGATATAATGAGAATTGGAATGCTGTCTTTAGATACAGATGTGTGTGATAATGACATTCGGTGTTATAGAATGAAGTTACAGGGAAGAGCATACCTAAATCCAGCCTGACCCATCCTCCTATTCTTATGCTTACAGTGGTGGACACAGGGATCTACTTTGCCAATAGAGAGCTGTTCTAAATGTCACTACAAGGCCCCCTGAAGCATGCTGCATAATTATGGAAATGCTTAGCATTTCTGCATCTTATTTGGACCATGCCTAATTCTTTGGATCCTGCCGATGCCCCATTTGTATGGCACATCCTGTCCATATTTGCATATCCTGCCCATATTTACATATCAATCCATATTTGTATGTCTCAGATTTTAACTAGAAGGTAAGCAACGCTTACTTACAAAGGTGAAGGGAGGGGGTGGAGAGATGACTTAGCAGTTGAGAGTACTGGCTGTTCTTGTGGAGGAGTTGGGCTTCATTCCCAGCACCCACATGTTGGCTCACAGCCATCTGTAACTCCAGTTCTAGGGAAGCTGACACCTTCTTCTTCACATGGTGCTTGAATATACAAAATAAGGTAAATAAATGAATAAATATAAAAGAAATGTCAAAGAGAAAGAGCCAGTCATTTCCACACGTGGAAGAGGCACAAGGTCCTTGTGCTCACAGATAAGCACTCACAGGGATGTTAAACACACACACAGTGTTGTCTTTTCAAAGAGAGATGCACAACCTGTTTTCTGCCCAGAAGGCTGGGAATGAATGTGGTTAATACCCTGATGATTTCTGTGCTATCTGTATGACCAGGCCATATCTGGCTACCCAAGACTCTTGTCATCCTCCCCAGGCCTTTATCTTGAGCATCGTTTCTCCGTCAACCTATAGAAACCATTTTTGTGGACGAGGTCACATGTACGCACCATGTCTTAAGCTTTCTTATACAAGAGGGATTGAGTTAATCATCACCAGAAAACTGTTTTCCAAATTGTGCTGTGATTAAATAAATGCCTAAACGAACTACCTGGAGTCAGATGCTTGAAATTTGAACCAACACGAGCTACTGAATTGTGTCGAACCAGACTTCCTTCTTGCCTTACAAGGATCAACACTCTGCTGGTTGGCGTGTTTGCAGAGACCCACCCCCCACACACATGAAAACCCTTCTGCCTCTCCTTGTGATTCACGTGAATCAATTCTGGAAGCTGACCAATCCAATCACAATCCTTTTGCAGGAAAGTCACTGGCTAAGACCCTCTTTCCCATTGGATAGGATTATGAGTAAGTACTGAGCGTCCCACGTTTCTCATCCCCTTTGCTGCAGTAATATTCACTATTGTTTGTTTATCCTAACTATGGCCTGAGTAACACTTCAAGTACTTTATGAGTATGAGCTCCTTTGTGCACCCAACAATCCTGGATTTCAAGTACCGTTCTCTCCTGTTTTGATAGATGGAGAAGCCAAGATGTGAAGGGCTTGAGAAAACTGTCCACACTACATCACAGACTGGATTTGGTTCCCGACAATGCAGCATAAAGTGCTGCTAAGCAGCAGCAAGTATCTTTCAATCAATCTACTAATATAACTTCTTTTCTAAGAAAATGGTCTGAAGAGATGCCTCAGTGCTGAAAACCACATACTGCTCTTGCAGAGGATCTTTGGAGGTGGGTTCCCAGCATCTACATCACGCAGTTTACAGCCTCCCAGAAGGAGATCTAATACCCTTCTCTAGCTCCCACTGGCATCTGAATGAGTGAATGCATACATATGAACACACACACACACACACACACGAAGTTGTCATCGGAGACTCTATAACAACAACCCAAATGGACCCTTGCCCATGACAGGCAGAAACTTCAAACCAAGATGAAAACTAAGCAACACCCCATCTATCGATGATGAAATGGCCGTAGCTCCATCAGTGAATTTACACCAATGAACCACTAAGAAAAATTATTCACAGTCAGAAAAGTGAACCTGCCCAAGTTCCCACGTCCCATCTTGTTGCCATCTTCTTGCTTCCAGTGCAAGAAGAGGCAGCAGACTGCTGACTTCCAAGGAGGAACAAGGACTTTATTTGTTGCTGGCACCTGAAGGTTGAAAACCATTTCCACCAACTCCAACTCTGGGAGGCCCACAGAGGGGGATTGTGAAGGTCTTTCCACTGTGGTCTGTCCATGCTCTCAGAGGAGGGAGGTGAATACTGACTTATTTGTATCCTTTAACCGTCTTGGCAGTGCTACCAGGCAAGGCTCACCATAAATCTGAGACACTGGTACATCTGGGAAAAACATTGACTGAATGTTTGCCTTCCTTTAAAAATGAGCTTTCAGTGGAGTTGGTGTTTGGAGGATGGGAAGAGAGGATACAGGGTAGGGTAGGAAAGGAGTGGGCATAAAAAAAAAAGGTAGTAGAAACTTGAATGTTATTTTAATGATGAGACTCATTACATTCTCAGCAGTAAGACCACATATCAAGTAAGCTGGGTATCATCATTATATTGGTAATCTTCAGGGAATCTTTTTAATCTTCCCAAATTTAATGGTAAATATAATCTCCATATTGTAGGAATGTGAAGAACTGAGGGATTGTTCTAGTAATAAACTTGTCCAACTCCCAGAGCCAGCAAAGAGGGGAGGCATGATTTGACTCCAGTCTGTGTGAGGTCATTTGTGCCTTTGAACTACCCCATGCTCATGTGGAGAACATGGAAAGGCGTGGGGTGTCTGGATATTTGTGGCCCAAGGACTCAGAGTCCCTAGCACTTCATCTGAGGGTCTTAAAAAGTAGGTAGCATGGGAAGGTGCTACAGGAAAATTTGGTCCTAAAAAGGGAGGAACTGGTTCAGGATGAGATCACAGTTAGAAAGCAGACCAAGGAAGTGACTGCCAAAGCCAAACCATGGACAGATATTACCTCATCAGCCAGGGTCATGGAAGAAACTGCATAAACAGCAGGCTGTGGTGAATTACATTGGGTCAGGTAATCTTCCGTGTGTGTGTGTGTGTGTGTGTGTGTGTGTGTGTGTGTGTGTGTATACACGTGTAGGGAGGGGTGCTTCATATGTGTGCGTATGTATTGAGACCACAGGAAAGCCTCAGATACCATCTACTTACTTTTTAAGCAGTCTCTCATTGACCTGGAGCTCACCAAATGGGCTCTTGGTGTAATGATATGTGGTGCAAAAAATCCCGTGGATGGGGGACAAGCATCCCTTTCACCACCAGGTGAATGTTGCTTCTTAGCTGAGCTCTGATTGTCAAAGAGCTAAGTTTGACCATTTATAGGTTGAAAAAGAAAACTCACTATATAATAATGACTTCCTTTCTGGAATTACATGAAAAAAAAAATCTGGTCATGATACCGAAGAAAACTAAAAAAAAAAAAATTCTAGCATAGCACCTAAGATGAATGGAGGCTAAGTCACCATCGCTCCACTTCAAAGCATCTTGGTTGACATGTCTCCCACATCACATGTGTATGAGAGGCCCACTAAGCTAACTAGCCATCTGAGCAGGCATCAGAACTGAGTCATCCAATATGGCAGCCACTGGCCACAGGTGCCACTGAGCACTTGTATCCAATGGCACTGGTTTAAAAAGTAAGAAGAGACCAAGGACTCTGAGGGTGTAGCTTGTTTACATAGTAGAATGCTTGCCTGGTATGCAGGAAGCCTTGAGTTTGATACCCCAGAACCACATAAAATGGATGTGGTGGTATATGCCTGTAATCCTAGCACTGGGAGTGAGGGCCAAAGAATCACAAATTCAAGTCATTCTTGATTACGTAGTAAGTTTGAGGTCAGCCTGGACTCCTGGTGAACCGAGGGGAGAGATAGAGAAAGAAGGAGGGAAGAAATCAAAGAGGAAGAGAGGTAGGGGAGAAGAGGAGAGGAAAAGAGAAGAGGGAGAGAAAAAAAAATCAATTTCTGTGTCCAGGATTGTAGTGATATTTTGTTTGTAATCTAACAAATAAAGCTTCCTTGAAGATCAAAGTGCAGAACTAAGCCACTAGTTAGCCATAGGGGACAGGCGGTGGTGGTACACACCTTAATGCCAGCACTCTTGAGACTGAGGCAGACAGACCTCTATAGAGTTCAAGGCCACCCTGGGATACAAGCTGTGGACACCACTAAAAAAGAAACAGACCCAGGTGGTGATAGCTCACACCTTTAATCTCGGTACTTGGGAGTCACATGCCTTTAATCCCAGCACTAGAGCGGTGGAGACAGGAAGGAATGTGACTGGGCAGAAAGAGGAATATCAGGAGGGAGGAGACAGGTGAGAGAGGCAGTCTGAGCATGCAGCATGAGGTTTTATGGAGACAGCAGCAGTCTGAGGACTCAGTAGAGGTAAAAGGCTTCTACACTGGCTGACTGCACTGCTTCTCTGATCTCTCAGCTTTCACCCCCTAACATCTGACTCCGGGTTTTTATTAAGAACAATTAGAATTCGAGCTACACAGGATCAAGTAAGTAGTTGGAGATCGATACATGAAAGACCATTGTGTGCACAGCAGAAGTGTTTCTTGTGATAAGTACAGGACTAAGTCTTTGAAGTTGGGTTTAGAGCAAGGGTGGGTCTGAGTGCCTCACATAGGTGTGATGCCTTGGTTTTCCTTAAGGAAGTAAAAGGGAAGCCAGAGTATCCCACCATGGTCATCTGCTATGACAAAACTCTGCACGCTTTTACGTGTGTTCTAGTTTGCTTGGTCCTTCTGCAAGATGAGTAATGAAGCTGTTTTTTTTTTTTAATGGTCATTGACCACTGTCACACAACTAGTGAGCTGTGACATCTGAAATTTGCTCTCCTGCTATCAGAGCTAATTTTTATTCCTGTAGACACTACTGCCCGTGTAGCCCAATCTCATAACCTCTTCCTTTCAACCCGTCGCTGACTCTTTTCAAAGTGTTGACATTCTCAGCAGTCACCAATTTGAGTCACAAACAACAGAAACAAGGTAACTGGCCCATATCTACCTAACGATCATTCTTGCTTGCGGTTCAGCTTGGCCATGCCATCTCCAAGTTCAGTCCCACGACCTTCCCTAAGTGATGCCCTTGAACCTCTGAACTCAAGCCTTCAAACGTGTTCGGCCTTGAGTATTAATAGACGGAATCACAATGTGGCCGGATGGATTTGCTGGTTAGAATTCGAGACTCTGGAAAATAGCTTAGAGAAGGCTTTAAAATAGCAACCGAGGAACAAACACCCCAGTGACACAGGGTGGCCCAGGATGTGTGGCAAACAGACATTTATTACGGAAAATAAAGTACCGGTGACAGCTTTAAAATCCTCATCAGAACGCTTTTTGTCTAAAGGCAATATTTTTATAATTCCTATTCCCTGTCTAAAAATGTGTGCTCCTTCTTAAATAGCCCTTTCAGAAGCCCAGGTCCAACCCAGAAGACAAGCTGGTTTCATCATTCTAATTAACAAAGAAGGAATTGTTCAGCCTCCAAGAAGAGGAAGGCTACCTTCCCTGGACAAAGTGGGAAGGGGATGGCAGTATCATTCTCTTTCATGTCTGTATTGCTCTCTCTCTCTCTCTCTCTCTCTCTCTCTCTCTCTTTTAAGATTCTGAGGGTGTTTCCAGGGTTTGGGGGGCAAGGATTCACATAAAAGGACAGGTCATGTCTGATGTCAGTCATCATGTGTGGCAGGATGAGAATCTTTAGCTTGAGAGCATATAGAGACTCAGTATGTTCTTAGAGCTCTACCCCCATCTCTTCTATTAGCCAATCATTTGGCAAGTTAGTCTACTTATTTTAAAGAAGGGTTGGGATGAACTTGGAATCTCTGCAAGAAGGGAAAAAGGAGCTAACGTTGGGTGCCGGAACTAAGAACATTTGTTGCTCTTGGGGAGGACCCTGGTCTAATCCAGCACCCATGAAGCAACTCACAAACATCTGTACCCCCAGTTCCAGGGACTCCTGTTCTCCCCAAGTACCAGGCATGTAGACAGTACACAAGCAGGCATGAGCTGAGTAGTTTTGTGTCAATTTGACACAAACTAAAGTCATCTGAGAGGAGGGAGCCTCAATTAAGAAAATGCCTCCTATAAGATCAGGCTGTAGGCAAGCCTACAAGGTATTTTCTTAATTAGTGATTGACGGGAGAGGGCCCAGCCCATTATGGGAAGTCCGGCCCCTGGGATGGTGGTCTTGGGTTCTACAAGAAAGAAGGTTGAGGTTCTACAAGAAAGCCAGAGGGGCAAGGCAGTAAATAGCACTCCTCCATGGCCTCTGCATCAGCTCCTGCCTCCAGGTTCCTTCCCTGCTTGAGATCCTGCTCTGACTCCCTTCAGTGATGAACAGTGATGTGGGAGTGTCAGCCAATAAGCCTTTTTCTTCTACAAGTTACTATGGTCACGGCAATTCATCACAGCAGTGATAACCCTGACTAGGACACACATGAAAGCAAAGTTCCTACACACTTAAAGTAGGATAAATAAATGTAAAACAAAAGCTTTTTAGAGCTCAAGCAGGGTTTCCGTCTGTGTCTGAGCACAGGGCTGAGCACCTACTGAATATTCAGAGCCTCCCTGGGCCTCAGAGTGATGACCTCTTAGCAAGCATGACTCCAAAGCGAACCCGAGAAAGCCTGGGTGTGGAGGTGACACTGAATTCAGACCGAAAGGAGGAGAGACCAGCCGTAGTCACACCAGAATACACAACAGTTCAAGTTTGGGAGGGATGAGGTAGAAGGCCACAGGCAAAGGGTCTTGAAAGCCTCTGTGGGGGACATAGTCCATTAGTTATGATTAAAGTGATTATTAACTATAATTCGAACTTGGCAAGCAGTCTGTTTGTCTGGGGTCATCAGGAAGAACTAGGGGAGACAGCAGGGGTATGTAAGCCTCATAAACAACTGTTGAAATTAGGCTTGATTTTTAAATTGAAAAGAAAGATCTGTTGTCTCAGCATGGCTGTGGGAGTGGAGATGACAGCTCTTTATGTTCAGATGGTTATGGGGACTGGGGTGTTAGAGAGCTAAGGCCATACTCAAACATCACTTCCAGAGTTCTCATTTGGCCCATTGAGTGGATGGTGAAGACATTACTGTGATGGGAAAGACAGGGTCAGAAGTCAGAAAATGGAACTTTTTTTTTTTTTTTTTGGTTTTTCGAGACAGGGCTTCTCTGTGGCTTTGGAGCCTGTCCTGGAACTAGCTCTGTAGACCAGGCTGGTCTCGAACTCACAGAGATCCGCCTGCCTCTGCCTCCCGAGTACTGGGATTAAAGGCGTGCGCCACCATCACCCGGCTGGAACATTATTTTTTAATTCACAGGACATTCATAGGGAAAAAAAACAGAATTTAATTTTTAACCATCATAGATTTGAAACGACTCTAAGATATTAAACCAGAGATGTCCTGCGGGAAGCCAGACATAGAGTTGGGGGGGGGGGTAGATTCAATGGGTGAGTCCCTGACAAAAAGTCTGAAACCCTGAGAGGGAACAAGATTATAGAGCAAGTGTGTCTAGGGGACTGGAGCATCCGACAGGGATGGTTTAATGAACCAAGAGGCTCAGATTATTGACACCATTGGTTAGGATAGTATAACCATGGGCGCAGTCCTGTCCATTTGTTCACACCCACAGAATGGACAGTAGAAGTAACAAGTCCTCCCAGACACTATTCACTGTCGACTTTAGTTCATAAGTAATATATCGATACTCACTCATTGATTGTGACAAATTCACCACACTGATTCAAAATGTTACCAGTAGGGAAGAACTGTGCTGGTGGGCACAGGAAGGGCAGTAAGATATGAAGGAAGTGTGTGTACTTTCTCCTCAAAATCTCTCTAAATTTAATGCTACTCTATAAAAAAAAAATTATAAATTCTCCTGGGGCTGGAGAGCTGGCGTACTGCTCTTGCAGAGGACCCAGGTTCGATTCTTAGCACCCACCTGGAAGCTCACAACCATCTGTAACTCTAGTTCTCTCGGATCCAATGCCTTGTTCTGGCCCCTGTGGGCACCAGGCATTCACGATGTGCATAGGTACATGCAAGCAAACCATGCATGCACATAAAATAATCATTTTTAAAGCTAAAATAAAATCCAAAATAAATAATTCCTCCTAACTTGAAAAGAAGGAAGCAAGGAATTTTGGTTGAGACTTAAAGAGAATATAAGAGGTATCAGGAGGGTTTTCCTGGAAAACATTATACATTTATTTAGAAAAAAAAAAGGTACCTTACCTTGCACGGGTCATGTGAGGGCAGCGTGTTCAAAGATCTAAGATAACACTTGGCTTTTCATCATTGTTTGGCAGCTTGAATGTTTCATCCTCTGAGGAAGGGATTTGCAAAGCTGGCAAAAAAGTATTTTTGATCAATTGCAGAATCAGTGTTTGTTTTACACACTGATCTTTTCCCCCTTATTCAATCAAAGCTCATTTTCACAGCCCAAGCCTTCCAGAGTCAGTGAAAAGTAGACCGTAGTGTCATCTCTTACCCTGGGAACCTTAGTGAAGAATTGAGTCTGATCCCGGAGACCTACATGGTAGAAGGAAAGAACTGCCTCTGACTTCCACGTGTGTTTGTGATGTGCTTCCCCATACACACACAGACACACACACACGTGCAAACACAATGCCTATCCAGGAACTTCCCTAACGGGGTTCAGGTTTTTTCCTTGGGGGGGAGGGATCCTAGCATCACTTTATTTTCCGTTGCTGAGAGCTGATCCCAGCGTCTCACATCTGCATGGCGAACACTGTATCCCTGAACCATATCACACTTAGCGATTTGGACATTTTTTTTTAACTCTGAAAACTGGATTAATTTTCCAGACATTTAATATACTTCAGAGCTCTAATTATATATTGGGCCTTCACAGAGACCTCAAACTTCGCAGATCTTAATGTATACAATATATATCAAATATATTACATATATATTTTTTAAAAGGCAATTTTTCCTTTTACTCAAATATACTCTGAAAAGGCAAATCAATCTGAAAATGAAAACAGAATAAAAATAAACTAATAGGAGCCCAGCATGAGGTGTAAGAACAGGGGGCCTCCTTATGCCATGGCCGGAGGAATATTCCAGTCTTTCGTCAGCAGGCTTCTAGCCAACCTTGCAGCTCCTTTATATAAAGTCAGCCCCAGGCAGTCCAGAGCAAGATGTGGCCGCCCAGTTTCTCTTCTCCCTAGTTGCTCCAGCGCTGCTGACCAAGTGGCCAGACTGGCCTGTCCGAGAGCCATGGCCAAGAATGGACTTGTCATTTGTATCCTGGTGGCCAGCTTACTCCTGGATCAGACCAACAGTTACCCATCCAGAATGAAAGCCAGGAAACACAGCAAACGCCGCGTGAAAGGTAAAGGGACTTGACTGCCCAGCAAAAACCCTCGGCTTACTCAGGCAGGGGAGGTGCAGGACAAGGTTCATGCCCTAACTGCGCTAGGAGACCATCATTACACCGTGGGTGTGTGGCTTTGCGGGGATCCGGTGACATCTGGAGTTTGCTATTTAAAGAAAACATGTACTAAATTTTAGTAACATTATTATTGAAAAACATCTCTTATAATCAAAACAGTCTCTATTATGCGTCCTTTGTCCTATGAGTTTCGCTAATGTGGAACAGTTCTGAGCTAGAGCTCACACGGACCTGAGGACACAGGGCTTTATGGATGAAGGGAAAGCAATACACTCATTGGCGGTGCCCTGTGATCTCCTGGATATAAATACATTCAAATATATTTGTAAGCTCACTAAATCTCATTAAATAAAATGACTTGGGGCAACTGGGGCTTCCTTTTGTCCCTGATTATCCCGTGGGTTTATTTCCTCATCCCTATCAGCCTTGGGACAGCTGTTGAAACCGTGGATCTAAGTTTTCATATCACAGAGTACTGGATGTCTCTTTAATTTAAGAACCTGTCAACACAAAATCAGGCAGAACTTCAAGATATTTTGACATGGAATTAGCATAGCTAGATTTGAGGTGGGTTTATGCTAGGTTAAGAGACAAAAATTTCGCAGATGCAAAGAGCCAAGATGATGACACTGTGCCTGCCTGTGGCAGAAACCAAAGCAAAAGAGAAATGCAGCGGGCCCAGTGACATTTTATCTCAGGCTCTGAGCCATTTTCCTAACAGGGTGTCTCAACATAAATATTATAACACTGTTTCCTTACCATTTTCACTTTGTCCAACGCAAAGCCAAACTGTAACGGGTGGCTGACTCGCTTGGGAAGTGCAGGCAGGAAGACAAGGATTTCAAAGTCATCTTTGGAGGGGGAGTTCGGGGTTGGGCTACATGAGTCCCTATCTCAAAAAAAAAATTAAATAAATAAATAAAAAAGAACAAACAAAACCCTCCACTCAAGTCTAGATTCCACACGTCACCAGTGGATGATGACTCCCCTTGGGGGTTTTGTTGTTGCTGTTGCTGCTTGTGGTTTTTTTTTTTTTTTTTTTTTTTTTTTTTTTTTTTTTTTTTTTTTGTTTTTTTTTTTTGGTTTTTTTTTTTTTTTTTTTTTTTGTTTTGTTCTTCTTCTCAAGGGCCATTTCCTAGGGGTGTTTATGAAAGTCTTTTCTGAGGGACGTCTTCTTAAGCAGAGGTGTTTTCCCGTATCATGTATTTGCCTCTCCCTGCAAACTCTTTAAATGAAAGTTTCAGATATTTCTCTAGAGGGGTGAAGTCTATCACAGCCGGTGAGGACCGAGGAAGAAGGGGGAGAGCAGACACAGTGGCGTGGCATACTGTTGAGCTTCTCCCTTCTCTACCAAAGTCGCAACTGTGGGGAGAGGGTAAACACTTGTATATGTGAGCTTCTTGCTCTTCCTAGCTCCCTGATCTCTTCTATCCTCAGGTCACCCACGGCAGGCATGTTATTTTAATCAGTTGCAGACACGTCTTAACTCTTTCCCCCCAGACTCAAAGTCATTGCCTTCAGGTCAAATAAAAGTCAGGTTTACAAGAGGAAAAGCGATCGGTCTAGATTTGTTGGTTACTCCTTTTCCCACCCATTCACTTATTTTGTTTTTTAAATATTTTGAGTGCCTTGAAATAATGCCAGTGTTTCTAGGATCAAATGTGAAAGCCAAGGCTAGAATGGTGACACATATTTGTAACCCTAGCACTTGGGAGGTCGAGGCAGGGGAGCATAGGTTCAAGTCTAGGCTCAACCGTGGTAGAGCAGATTTAAGGGTAGCCTGGGCTTCACTAAGACCTTGTCTCAAAACCACAAAACTACCAACAACATAAAAGTAAAATCCATCTTCCCCACTCCAGTCCTTACCCAGAATCATCATTGCTAATAGCAGTAGATAAATCTCTCCCAGATTGGCATTGCAGGTATTTGGCAGGTAAATAAATTGACTTCACGTTTTCAGTCTTAGATAGCTATAAATGGAAGCATGTTTTCCTCTTTTTAACAGCTGGCTATGTTACTTTAATGTTTGGGGAGGCTCCGGCTTCATGGGTTCTTTCTTGGCAATGTTTATGTAGTTTCTAGTGTTCTGCATGAGACCTTTGTGCACATATGTCTCAGTACGTCCTTGTACTGAGAGACTGTGGCGTACCTTCTAGAAGCGGCATTCTCTGTGAATCAGACTCTCTAATTGCCTCTTCAATTGACAGTACCAGTCTATGCTATTCTCACTCAGTCGGACAACCCAACACCTTGCTGGAAATGTTTGTTGTGCTTTTCTATCCTGGGTCTGATGCCACACAATCATGACCACCAAAGAACAGGAGACCTTTTAAGAGACTCACAGCGGCAACGGCAGTTAAGCAGCAAATACAAGTGTTCCCCGAGTACTTACTTCACGGGTCTCAACAAATTACGTGTTATACTAATGAATAAAATATACCTTTTAGAGTGAGCTAGCTCCTCAGGGCATTCCTTCTGTTCATCCACCTGAGCAACGGAGAAAGGAAGCCACCAAGGCACCCAGGTGATGGCTGCCATAATGATCTCCCAGGAGCCTAATAGGAACGCATGTGTCTTTGTGCTAATGATGGTGTATACAGCTACTTATTTAAATAGAAAGGAGCTGGAAGCTGAGCGGGAAGGAAGGGGGATGAACTGTGTCTAGCTGACAGCTTGTAAGTTGGAAGCAACACCTCGGAGGCCTTTGCAAACCTGGCCCTAGTCGCTGATGGGTTTGCATCATAAATGCCCCCTTTATTTATTCCAGCTTGAGTGGTCTCACAGGAAAACATCTTTGGGTAATTATATTCTTCAGTTGAGCTGTTCAGTGCTTAAGAACGGATGTACAATGTCAAGTGAAACAGAGGTGGGGGAAGGGATGCTGAGTACCCCAGAAGGCAGTTTCCTGGCCCAAATGTGAAAACATCTGGCTCGTGAAGCACAAGTTTAAGGGGACAGAGAACTAAGACGCTGGACTTGATGCTCTCCCAAGAAATCAGAGACACAAAACCGATTGTCTTTCGTATATGCCTGTGCATACATGTGTCAGTATGTGTTCACAATTGTGCACATGCATGTGGAGGCCAGAGGCCAGTCTCAAATATCATTTCTCAGATGTCACCCACCTTACTTATTTGTTTTTGTTTTTTCAGAAGGGCTTTTTCTTAGCCTGGATTTCTGACAAGTAGGCTAGGCTGACTGGCCAGGGAGCCCCAGGCATCTGCCTATAACTGCTTCTCAAACTGGGATTATAAACAAGCCATCATGTCTGGCTTCATTAGTCAACCTTGGGTTCTGGAAGGTCAAATTTGACAAGCACTTTCCTGGCTGAGCCACCTTCCCAACCCACAAAACCGAGTTTCTGTATAGCAGCCCCCACAAAGAGACAGTTGGGATGGTTCATAATCATCTTTACGTGACATCTCTGCCGAAGTCCATGTGCTGGGGACCAAGGAGGTAGAGACAGCTGCTTTGCAGAAACAGATCAGAGGGATGGGAGAGAGTAGGCTGGAAGCCAGAGACACCCACGCTTGAGTTCTGCATCTTACGAACTGGGAGACATTCAGAGGGTGGATTCGGCTTTCTGTTTCTCTGCCTCCTCTTCTGTAAGCTTCCAGACAAGAGTGTCTATCTCAGAGACAGTGAAAGAACTGATCTCACAGCCTAATGTGTATGATCTCCTAATATATTCATGTTTAGTATTTGGTATGGCTTATCACAGTTCTTAGTGGTCACTAAGACAGTCCCCATTCTTCTGGAATTTGGATTTAGCCACAGCTACTCACTTACGTACAACTGAAGTTGTCCATAAACAATCATGAAGTTGTAAAAAGACAATCACGAAGATTCTTTGGCCCCATCTAAGAACATTCAAGAATAAATAACTGGGGCTATCCATAGAGCCCTTGCCTAGCACACATAAGATATAAGACCCCGGGTTTAATCTCTAATACCACCGAAGTGGTGGGGTGGGGGGTGAAGGATGAAGGGAGAAGAAACAAGGAAATGAGGTGGATGGAGAACAAGGAATAAGGAGAAATAGTAAGTGGTAATGCTCCCATGGTAAATTTTCCCTGGTCCTTTATCACCCAATCCTGCCAGGAACCACTGCACCTCCACCATACCTTATCAGCCGCATAAGGTCCCAGCGTGAGGGAGGTGAGTCCCCGTAAATCTGAGTCCTGGCCGTACCCACCTTGGCCTTTAGCTCATGGCACTCACCCTCATCCTCCATTAACATTCAAATAACATGGACCTTTTTACATCCCACAAAGTATATGCCCTCAGTACAAGCACCATTCACGTTCGGCGTCATGTCAAGCACAGGGAGAATCATGGATGATAAAACCAAGAAAATTAAGTAAGTAAAACCCAGATGGTGCTCTGAAGGAAAGCAGACAAGGTTTGGGGAAGGTTAGTAGTGGGGATGCTAACTTCCAGGGTTATCAGGAAAGTCTGTGCAAGATACAGGGATAAGCTTGGTAAGGAGAGATGAGAGCAGACGCCATCTGCAAAGTTCCTACAAACCTTGTCCCCCAGGTTCTTTTCGTGTGTTGTTTCCAGGGCACATTTGACTTGGCTTCATCAGAACCTCCAATGCCTTAGATTTTTGCATTCCAAATCTGTCATTTTGTTGTTTGCTTGCTTGCTTGCTTTTTACATCCTAACTGTGGTTTCCCCTCCCTCCTCACCTCCCAGTCCCTCCCACACCCCCATCCACTCTTTCTCCTCCACTTTTTCTTCAGAAAAGGGCAGTCCTCCCATGGATAGCAGCCAGCCAGGGTCTATCAAACTGCAGTGAGACCAGGCTTCTCCTCTCCTATTAAGGCTGGATGAGGCAACCCTGTGGAAGGAAAGGATCCCAGAAGCAGGCAACAGAGTCAGAGACAGCCCCTGCTCCCACTGTTAGGAGTCCCACAAGAAGACCAAGCTACACAACTGTAACACACATGTAGAGGGCCCAGGTCAGTCCTATGCAGGCTCCCTGGTTATCGGCTCAGTCTCTGTGAGTCCCTATGAGCCCAGGTTAGTTGATTCTGTGGGTTTTTCTTGTGGTATCCCTGACCCCTCTGGCTCTTACAATTCTTCCTCCACCTCTTCCACAGGATTCCCGGAGCTCTGCCTAATGTTTGACTGTGGGTCTCGGCATCTGTTTCCATCAGGTGCTGGTTGAAGTCTCTCTGATGACAATTGGGCTAGGCACCTATCTCTGAGTATAGCAAAAATATCGTTAGGAATCATTTCATTGACTTTTTCCCCCAGTCATGTTTGGTTCTATCCTTGGTCTCTAGGTTGTCTAGCCAGCATCTGGGGTGGGTTCCTTCTCATGGTATGGGTCTTGAGCTGGATCAGTCATCGATTGGCCACTTTCACAATTTCTGCACTGCTTTTACCCAGCACATCTTGTAGGCAGGATAAATTGTAGGTTGAAGGCTATGTGGTTGGGTTGGGGTCCCAATCCCTCCACTGGACGTCTTGCCTCATTACTGGAGATGGCCAGTTCCTCTGCATCCCCCAAGGATAGGAGTCTTAGCTAAGATCACCCTCACAGATTCCTTTTTTAAAAATATATTTCCATTTCATCTAATCAAATGTTTTCCATCCTACCTCCTACAACGGTGCCCAGAAAAGGATGGTGACTTGAAGTCTCAAGTTGAAAAGCTGTGGCGGGAAGTCAATGCCCTGAAGGAGATGCAAGCTCTGCAGACAGGTGAGACACTCGGTCACCAGAGTCTGGAAGGGGAGCAGACGAGAATCAGTCATTGCCAGGATTAAACTCATCCAGATCGCACGTTGAGTTCTGGAGTTTGTTTGTTTAAAAAAAAAAAAAAGAAAAGAAAAAGAAACAAAAGACAAAGCATGATAAAAAAAAAAAAAAAAAAAAAAAAAAAAAAANAAAAAAAAAAAAAAAAAAAAAAAAAAAAAAAACATCGACAGCCAGACATGCTAGCACACGCCTTTAACCCTAGGACTCGGGAGGCAGAGACAAGCAGATCTCTGAGTTCCAGGACATCCAGGTCTAGAGCTAGGGTGAGACTATAGGAGGCTCCATGGGGATCACTGGCCAGCCAGTCTAGCTGAATCATAGAGCTCTAGGTACAGTGAAATGCCTACTAGAAAAACAAAGTGGAGTGCAATTGAGGAAGACACATGACTTTGTCCTCTGGCTTCCACACAGAAACACGCACACAAAGACACACAGAGAAACATGCACACAGAAACACATGCACAGACACTCACACAGAGAGAGAGAAATATAAACATACAAACACACACACAAACACATACATAAAAACACATACACAGAAATATACCCATAAAAACATATACACAGAAACACATGCACGAACACAGACACAGGGACATGCACACACATACCCAGAGATACACACAGACACACACCCAGAGACATACACAGACACACACCCAAAGAAACACACAGAAACACACATTGGGACATGCACACAGGGATACACACACACACACACACACACACACACACACACACACACACACACGAAGATCATTTAAAGGCCAGGTCTTAAATACCTTCTGTTTGCTTGCTTGCTTTGCTTGCTTGCTTGAGACGGGGTCTTACTATGTAGCTCTGACTGTCCTGGAACTAACCATACAGACCAGGCTGGCCTCAACCTAACAAAGAGTGCTGGGATTAAAGGCATGCATCACCATGCCCAGCCCTAATTACCTTCTTTATTGGTGGGGAAACATAATGAAAGAAATACTAAATGGCTGGAATGAAGCATTGCCTACCAAATGTTCACTGAGGGCCTTCAGGGAGCCCCTGGCTGAAACAGGTCCACAAGGCCACGCCCAATATGAGATGATTATGATATTGGCTAGGGCCCCAGCCTGCTGAAAGATTATGTCTGGAGAGAAGCCCTCCCCCATGGCCTGCTAGCTGCACACACTTCTGGCCAGGAGCTGTGCTCTGAAAAGATGAATGAGTGAGCGCAGAATTCACAGGTCCAGAGCAGCCCTGTCCTAGATGGATACCAGGAACCAAAGTCTCTTATACCAGCTTCAAGAGTGGAGCTCTGAGGGTCCCTACAGGATGCCTACCTATTAAAGTTAGTGCCATCAGGTAGCAATCACAGCTTCTCATCAAGTAGTCATGACTCCCAAGCTAGTGTATGTTACCAAATCAGGATCACCTTCACTATACACATTGCTGCCTAGGAACAGGGTGATAACCCTCCTTTTACCAGCTTTCCAGGGACACATAATTGGAAAGCTAAAGCAAGGGCAAAGGATCCTGTGTAATGAGAAAAAACATGTTACTCTTTCTGTGTGCTCTGACACCATTAATGCTTTATTCTGAGACAGGGTCTCGTGTTGAGCAGTATGGGCTCAAACTCACTACACAGCTGAGGCTGACTTTGAACTCCTGAACACTCTGCTTCCACCTCCCAAATGCTGGGGTTAGAGACATGCACCACCATAGTAGGCTACTGCCTAAAAATTAATTTTTCAGTATATGTGTTGAATAGTCACTTTACATTGACTTCTCCAATAATTCATATTAAATGTGAGGGCGGGAGACTTAAATCATGCTCCATGATTCTAGAGCGTGGCTCAACAGTTCTAAACCCTTGAACTATCTGTGGGTTTCTTTTACCCTGGGTGACCTCAGCAATATTACTAGTCCCCAGTCCTCTTTGTAAGAAAACCTCAGTTCCAGCTGGGCACGGTGGTACAAGCCCTGTAATCCCAGCACTTAGTAGTACAGGCTCATTCAAGGCCAGAGTTGGCTATAGAGAAAATTCCATGTCAGCCTGGTATCTGTGTCAAGACTCTTGTTTTTAGGGCACGGCTTCAGCTGAGTTGATAGAATGCTTGCCTCACAAGCACAAAGCCCTGGGTCCCATTTCAGCACCACATACAAAACCAGGGTATGGTGACACCTGCCTGCTAATGCCACAGAACCGGGAGGTAGAGGCAGGAGAATCAGAAGCTGAAGGTCATCCCGAGCTACATAGTGAATCTGAGGCCATCCTGGACTACATGAGACCATGTTTGCGACAACCACAAGGAGGGTTGGCAAGATGGCTCAGCAGGCAAAGGTACCTGCCGCCAAGCCCGAGTTTGATTCCTGAGGCCCACTTAAAGAAAGAACAGACTCCCACATATTGTCCTCTGCCAAATGCACTGTGGCAGGTGTATATACACATGCACGCGCGTATACACACACACACACACACACACACACACACACACAAGGTGGGGGATAGAAAGGGAGAGATCCTGTGTCAAAAAGCAAGCAAACAAAGTGGGGAGACATTTTTCTCATTGACTTTTTGTCTGCTTTTTTCTTTCCTTCCTTCCTTCCTTCCTTCCTTCCTTCCTTCCTTCCTTCCTTCCTTCCTTCCTTCCTTTCTCCCTCCCACCCTCCCTTCCTTCCTTTTTTCCTTCTTTTTCTTTTTTGAGACAAGGTCTGTCTATGCAGGGCTGGCCAGCCTGGAACTGTAGATCCAGCTGACCTCAAATTCATAGGCAAGCATTCTGTTTCAACCTCTCAAGTGCTACACGTATAGGCATGCCCCGCCACAGGTGGTTTGTGTTTGCTTTTTAAATTATTACACAATCCCATTCCATTCTAAAAGTCCCAAGGAAACCCACCGTGCGGTTCCTTACATCAGCTGGGCTACAAATTCTATCAAAGCAACCTAGGGCTTAAGGTTATGTTTTGAGTCTTTTGTGGGTATGAATTCATTATATGCTCCCTAAACCCTTTGGGGGCATGTCAAGTTGTAATAATTTCTCTCAGCGTCAACAACCTGACAAATGTGGATGACAAAACACCACACTTTCAAGCCAAGCCACTAAGCCAGGGGGTTGTTGAACTGGCGAGTGCTTATTATTGTGTCTGGAATGAATAAAACCATCAATGGCAGCTCGTTACTGTCCACACATTAATCATGACGCAAACATCTATCCGTGCTTGCTAGGTCCGGTGTTAGGTGTGGTCATACACAAAAGGCATCCTGTTTCATTATCCAACTTCCCCTCTTCACAGTCTGCCTTCGAGGCACCAAAGTCCATAAGAAATGCTACCTTGCTTCAGAAGGCCTGAAGCACTACCATGAAGCCAACGAAGACTGCATTTCCAAGGGAGGAACCCTGGCCGTCCCCAGGAACTCCGACGAAATCAGCGCCCTCCGCGACTATAGTAAGAGGAGTCTGCCGGGTGTCAACGACTTTTGGCTGGGCATAAATGACATGGTCACAGAAGGCAAGTTCCTCGATGTCCACGGATTCGCAGTCTCCTTTCTCAACTGGGACCGTGCCCAGCCCAGTGGCGGCAAGCGGGAAAACTGTGTTCTGTTCTCCCAGTCAGCTCAGGGCAAATGGAGTGATGAGGCCTGTCGAAGTAGCAAGAGGTACATATGTGAGTTTATCATCCCTTAGCAAGCCTCCCTCCAATATCCCTCCCAAGTAAATAAGCTGGTAGTCACCCTAAGTAAGTCAAAATTACATTGATTAAATGCAAGGTTGCCGTGTAAAGATTGATCTCCGTAGGTAGATGGAGTCAGACCATGTTTCTACTGTAGCTCATTGTGGTGTTACCCTTTGTCTTGCAAGGGGGATGAGAAAAGAATGACCCGGACACGGTAAGAAAGGGACTTCTGAAAATGGTCTGCCAAATCCTTTTCCCACTCTCCTTGGCAATCTCTGGTGGATAGACCTGGCCTGTTTGAAAAATATAATAGCCATGTGCTTCTTCAAGACAGAAAAACAAGACTGGGCTGCCTGGAAGATTCCCCTTTAAAATTCAGACATGATGGAGATACATTTCGAGAAATGTTGTCAGTGGTTGATTTCCCGGTTGTGTGACTATTGTAGAGTGCTCTCGATGTTGTAGGGAAAAACTCCAGGTGCCTCTAAAGGCCCCCCCCCCCACATTAGTAGACTCAAGCTGTGTGAAGATTCTGTGGGTCTAACATGGTAGGCTTTCACTATATACGTCTTTTTCTAAGTATGAACACAATAAAAGAGCAGTTGAAAACGCAGTGGAGTATACTATCTTTCCAGCAGTACAATAAGATGCCTGACAGACATTTGTAAAACCAAGTGAGGTTTGCACAGCTTGTAGTCTTAGTGGCTCAAAGACAAAGGTTAAGCAGCTGCTGGGACTTGGCCAATGGTGAGGATGGCAGATCATTAGCAAGAAAACATGGTAGCACCTTAAACCGGAGCAGAAAGAGATAACAAGCAGGGTCTCCTTTCAAAGCAGTGTCCCTAATCACCTAGACAAACCTATCTCCTTAAGGCACACAATGTTTTTCAAAATTGTCATATCAGGGTCCTTGAGGGGACAGAAGCAATCAAATGACCTTCAGCTATAGTGTATGATAAACATATAAACCAAAACTGTCATTTATTATTCTTACCAAGTATGTATGGCTGGAGGTGTGCTAGGTTTGTTTCTAACGCTGTCGCCAAGAACACACACCAAAAATGTCTCTAGGCAACAAAATTTTCAGCCCCATTACAGCCCTTGGGACCACCATCAAATACACTCTAAAAAGTGCGAGGATGTATTTGGTTGATAAGAATGTCCCAAGTTGGAGATTCTAGGTGCCATATAATCCCCAACCTTTCTAGCACGCTGCTTAATTTCATCCATCCCGTTGGCCTAAGCCCTTGCTTTCTGATGCCATGATCCCTGGGTGGGGGGGGGGGGGCGTGGATCCTGTCTGCCATATCAGATCAGGGACGTCCGAAGAGGTTCTCATCTAACTCTTCAAATTCCCCACCCACTCAAGACTGCCCCCCAAAGCGAGTCAGTGTATTTGCTCAATTTCTGGTCTCAGCATTCTCTAACAACTTCTAGTCAATGAGCAAGGCTAAGGCAGAGTTTCTGTGAGGGCAAAGAAATTAGAGAAAGACAAGGCAGGGTCCGGGGTGCAGTTTAGGTGGGTAGAATGCTTGCCTAGCATGCAGGAAGACCTGACCCACAGGAACAGGACTCTTAAGCCTATAATCCCAGCACTGGGGAGGTGAAGGCAAAAGGTTTAGGAGTCCAAGGTCATGTTTAGAGCCACTCTAGGCTACGTGAGACCCTATTTAGACAACAAAAGAAAAACATCTCTTTCCCTTTACTTACACATCCTTGCAGTCTCCTTTTATACATAATAACAATATTTTTTAACTTTCTTTACATATATATCCCTTCCATTTTCATTATGTATTTCACTCTATGAGGGGCAATTTGTCATTAGAAGCTGAAAGTGGGGCTTAAATAATACTATTTCAGAGTCACACATGTGTGCAATTTTTTATTCAAACAATGCTATTTCCATTAAACTGCTTAACTAGATTTTATAAAAATAACTTCATTGCTTAAAAAGCAGCAACATAAATTTAAGGCTTAGGGGAAATGGGTTTTTGCAGAAATAAACAATTCTGAATATATTCTGTCCTTCAAACAAATATTTTTTTTCCTTTGTGAATAATGTCCTGCTCCCAAGAGCTGAATTACATAGGCTTAGAATTAAATTTTAGCTTTGTTTTTTCATTGCACAATAAAGCCCCAAATCTGATCAGTGTGGATGTGTTTATATATTGATTGCATTTATTTAGATTATGACATTTATATCAAACTGGACAGAATTTAAGAGGGAAAAGGCCTGGGTTTGATCAAACCGGGACACTGGTGTATTTGGAGAACAATTTAAACTGGCCTTGAAGAGGCATAGTTTTGAGATGGGACATGGGAGATAGGAGTGGGCTCGGGGAGCAGGGGAGACATTAAACATATGTAATTGCCATTATATTTGGTTGATCCCAGCCAACCCAAATGTCATCATTGTCTTCTGAAAGATAACATTAATAGGCGGCAGTGGCTAAGTTGCCAAAGCACTCGCTTCAAGAAGTGAGTTCAGACCTAGAAAGACACACAAAAGGCGGAGTGTGGCAGTGTGCATCTGTAACCCTGTACTATGCGATGAGTCGGGGTACTCCTGGGACCTTGGGGATGAGCTAGCCTGGCCTATATGGCAAAGTTCCAAGCCAATGAAAGATTTTTGCCTCAGAAATGGGGAAAGATTCCTGAGGAACAACACTCAAGTCTGTCTTCTGACTTCCACGTGTATACCATGTACACCTGCATCTACACACACACAGGCACAGGCACAGGCACAGGCACAGGCACACACATGCATACACACACACACACACACACACACAAGAGGGGGGGAGGGAGAGAATGAGAGAAGGAGGAAGGGAGTTAAGGAGGGAGAGAGAAATAAATTGAGCAAACATGACTGAACATCACATTCCCATCACATCCCAGGTTCTGTGCTAAACTTGACACAATTCTCAATTTTCATTAGAACAATACTGGGAAGTAGATTTATTTTATTATATGGAAGAAAAACACAACGAGAGAGGTGATGGCTGTCTCAACTCACATGCCCAGAAGCAGTGGCAAACCCACCACACCCTCAGCCACCAGGGAGGCTGTGACTTGGTGAAATCTGTCCCATCCATGGCTCAGAATCGTCATTGAGGGTCATAATTCAAGTAAACAGGTGAGAAGACATTGACTCTGAAGCTACTGTCCTTGAAATCTTTGCAAGGCCTGGGTTAAGGATTCCAGGACCCCATGTAGATGGCCAAGTTTGGATGTCCCCCACCCCAAGATTGTGTCAGATAGGGTCATCCTTCCAAGGAGCAAGACAGCAAAGTAGCAGCAGTAGCAACCAGAAACCACAGCCCAACAGAGCCACCAGCAGCTGGAGGAGTTCCCCTCCCCCTTCAAAACAGCCATTCACTTAAAGCGAGGTGGTGGACTACTAGGCTGTGCATGGAAGGAATGTCATGACGAATCAGAAGAGAGCAGAGATAGTGGCTCTAAAGTGTTTAGAAAGACTCATAAAGGTAAAGGATGGTACACATCCCAAGACAAGGGTGTGGGCATCTCGAGAGAAAGTCACACTTTGTCGCAGTGACTGTGTATGTGAATCTGCAACTTCCTAAGTTATGTTCCCCAAGTGATGTAATTTATAATAAGCCTAAAGAATAAGGAAAACATAAAATTCAAGTAAAGTTTGAAAGTTAAATAAACATGTGTGAACTGGTTCTCTCTCTCTCTCTCTCTCTCTCTCTCTCTCTCTCTCTCTCTCTCTCTGTGTGTGTGTGTGTGTGTGTGTGTGTGTGTGTGTGTGTGTGTGAATGATCATGTGTGCCTAAGCATGTGAATGACTGGAGGTCAGAGTTCATCAGGTGACCTTCCTCGGGTACTATTTCAGTGCCTACTAGTTTTATTTTTTTCCACTGAAAATAAGGTATTCTGCTTCCTAGAGCAGCCTGGGTGACTGGCAAGCCTCAGGCGCCTGCCTGTTTCTACTTCTGCTGGGATAACAAACTGTGTTTCTGCTCTGATTTCTTTTTTAAAAAAATGTGTTTTTGGGATCAAAATGTAAAACAAACACTTTACAAGCTGAAGTATCTCCCCAGGCTGATTTATTTTTCTTCTCTTAAAAATTATTTTAAATGAAATATAAGCTGGTTTTATAATGTAGACTATTTAGGTTTAGGGATGAGGGACTTGTATTAAAATTGATCAAGCTCAAGGCTACAAAAAGGCTGGCCCTAGGTTAGCACAGCTCATTGCTGGTGGCGTCCTGCAGAAAACAGGCTATCTGGGTTTATTGCCTGTGTTGCAGTTACTTAGCTCTTAGCCAGAAAAGAAACTCTATTCCAAGGGGAGGGGTTTCTTTTCCTACTTGGGTTCCCTTGATTTTCTATCTTTCTATCCAGCCTCAGAAGAAATAGACCAGTGGTTCCCGACCTTCTTAATGCTGAGATCTTTTACCACAATTTCTCATGTTGTGGTGACCCTCAGCCATAAAATTATTTTCGTTGCAACTTCATAGCTGTAATTTTGCTACTGTTTTGAATTGTAATGTAATATCTGATATGCAGGATAGTTAATATGTGACCCTCAGTTGTGACCCAAAAGTTGAGAACCACTGGAAGAGACAAAGGAAACGGCAAAAGGCCAAGAGGCAAATTAAGAGATTAAATGACTTCTGCAATCATGACTGTGGAGGTCAGAGTTCATCAGGTGACCTTCCTCGGGTACTATTCCAGTACCTGCTGATTTTATTTTTTTTCCACTGAAAATAAGGTATTCCGCTTGCTAGAGCAGATTGTTTACCTGTTCTACAGAACAAAAGCATCTAACAGAGCAAAGACAATGTATGGGCCGAGTAGAGAGTCATGAAAACACCAGGACGCTGAAGATGCATAGCATCACAATGTGTTGAAATATGAGCGGCGGGGCTGCGTCCCCAACACCCCGGCCACTTGGCTAGCTTATGCCCGAAATAACAACACACAAACTGTATTCATTTAAAGAACTGCTTGGCCCATACTCTAGCCCTTATAGGCTAATTCTCGCACCTGGACTAGCCCATTTCTAATAATGTTTGTAAGCACCCCAAGGTGCGCTTACCGGGAAGATTCTAGCCTACATCCATCTTCATCGCGTGTGCCTNCTGACTTCACTTCCTCTTCCGCCCAGAATTCTATTCTGTTTACTCCTCCCATCTATGTTCTAAGCTGAGGGCCAGCCAAGCAGTTTCTTTTATTGCTCAGCCAATGAAATCAACAGATTGATATATGACACTCCCACATCAACAATGAAGTTATTGATGGACACCATGAAGATAAAACAAACTAAAATTTCAGGACTCTAACATTTAGAATGAGATGCTAACCTTAATAATATAACCACAGAATGCTTAAAGCAAAAACTTCTAGAAATGAAAGAAAGATAGCCCACCCCCAATTTATGCTCATGATACTAATTTTACTGTCAGTGATTGATAGAACAGGTAAACAATCTGCAGGAATAGAAAGCTAACCACCACTGTCAATCAACTGACTCCAAGTGACATTTATAGAAGTGTTCATTTGACAAATACATTTTCTCTTCAAGAGCACAGAAACCATCCACAAATGAACCATAAAAAACCTTAGTATACATTTAAAAGATTAAAATAATTTAAAGTATAGTCTCTGACCACAGTGTCATTAAACTAGAAACCAATAGCAGAACAATTGTTATAAAATCTCTAAATATTGAAAATTAAATGACATATTTCTCCATAAAAAACAGGTAATACAGAAAGTTCAGGAGAAATTAGAAAATATTTTTTAAAAACTAAGACAGAAATACAACATATAAAAATTCATGAGATGAGATAAAGCAGTATTTAGAAAATATTCCTAACCTTTTTCCCCTTTATTGCTTTTTTTGAGGCCACAGATTGAGGCCTGGCACACCTCCAGGCTCCTCTGAATCCTGTTGTTAATAAATGACCCCCTTTCCTGTAATAAATGTGTGCCTCTGTACAATTTATTATAAAGAGGTACAGTGACATGGAGACTCCGGACTCAAATCTGTACCTTTGACATTCCTAAGTTAGGTCACAGTGACTAGGTGTTTACCCTAACACTCATGTTTGTTATTATTATTAATAGCCCAGGGTGACCTGAAACTCACTGTGAAGCCAGGTCTAACCATAAACTTGCAACAGCCCTTCTGATTCTGTATCCCAGGTACTGAGATTACAGGCAAGAGCCATCAGTTTCAGCGCCAATTTTCTTTTTTACCAGCCAGAATAGTAAGGAAGCTTCCCAGATCTCATCTGCACCAGAACACCAAGTTTGCCTTTGAAAAGACTCATGATTTAAGTTAAATCAGGTCCGCAGAGTGTTTGGGGAGGGGGGTCATGTCGATATCACTGACTTCCTGGCATTGATAAGTGAGAAGAGACCTATGGCACCAGGAATATCCTACTAAAATTTGTGTCCCTTGATTACATTTGTTTGGAGTGTTACTGTTTATGCAGCAGAAGTGTGTCCATCTTATCACAAATTCCTCGTTAGTGAAGAAGTATTCACTCAAAAAAAAAAAAAAAAAAAGGAAAAACGTTCAAAGGCAAACATCAGTGCTGGGAACTAGCTTTCAACCATGGGCAGACAGAGCCATCTGGCTTCCAGCTTGGTAAGCACATGCTTGGAGGTTTAAAAATCCTTATTTAATAACTACTGTGATTCAGATGTTTTCACAGAAACAAGCCAGTGGTACACACTTCTTAGGGTTAGATTTAGATCACTTGGGTTTTCTCTTGAAAGCTCATTATCATCTTACTTACCTGCACAGATCCTTGTTAGATAAGAGACAAAACTAAAAAGAAGTTCAGGAGCCAGAAATGATAAGGAAATAGAGGAAGGAATAAACTAAGAGTGTTGTGAAGCTAAAATTTTAATTGATTAAATCTGACATTGTCTAACTGTGATGGTTTGAATGAGAATGTCCTCCCCTAGGCCCATATATTAGAATGTTTTGTCTCTAGTTGGTAGAACTCTTTAAGAGGGATTAGCAGGTGTGGCCTTGTTGGGGGAGGTGTGGCGCAGGGCTGGCTTTGAGTCTTCACAAGTTCCTACTATCCCTAGAATGTTCTCTGCCTCCTACTTGTGGATCAAGATGTAAGATCTCTGCTGTTGCTCGAACTGCCTGACACCATGCCTTTGCTCCACCATCATACTCTTTCTTAATTCTCAGAAACCATAAACCCAAGTGAACTCTTTCTTTTCTAAGTTGCCTGGGTCATGGTGTTTCATCACAACCATAGAAAAATAACCGATATTCTAAACATTAAACATTCCCTTTAACTTTACCCACAGAACAATCTTGATGGTGATGTGGAATAATCCTTTTGTACACTGTGAAGAATTGTCACTTGGATTGATTTAATAAAAAGCAGACTGGTCCATAGCTAGATAGGAAGTATAGGTGGGACATCCAAACACAGAGGAGGCTGGGAAGAAGAAGGGTGGAGTCAGAGGAGTTACCAGTCAGACACAGAGGGAACAAGACTTGCTGGAGGACAGATAAAGCCATGATCTATGTGGCAGCACATAGATTAATAGAAATGGTTCATTTAAGTTGTAAGAGCTAGTTAGCAATAAGCCTAAGCTATTGACTGAGCATTTATAATTAATATTAAGGCTCTTCTGGTGATTTGGGAGTAACTACTGGGACACAGGAAAACTCTGCCTATATTATGGTTCTATGCTTTTTATTTTGTCAGTACCAATTGAACACTCTACCACTGAACTACAGTGTCAGCTAATGCCTACACGTTTCACTTTGTCGGTCTTCAAGTAGAGGTCAACAAATAAGATGAAAGAAGAGGTGGAAGAAGATAATATCATACTAATAATCATTTGAAATTGCTATTTGAGTATAGAACAGCCAATCAGATGTCTCTGACCTAAAGGGGGGGGGGTTACAGAATCTGTGGGACAATGTAGCATAAGATGATGTTAAGCACTTTGGACTCTTTGGGGGACCTGCCACCCAGCTCCCAAATGAATCACACATGGAGGATTATTCTTAGTTATAACTATCTGACTTTAGCTTGACTTGTTTCTTGCCCACATTTCTTAACTTATATTATCCTATCTACTCATTTGCCTCTGAGGTTTTTTTTTTTCCATTATCTTACTTTTGTAAATCTTACTCTTACTCTGTGGATTGCTGTGTAACTAGATGACTGGCCCCGATGTCCTACTCCTTCTTGGGCTACTACTCCAAAGTCCCTTTCTCCCAGATTTCTCCTTTTATATCTCCTCTCTGCCTGCCAGCCCCACCTATCCTTTCTCCTGCATTGCTTTTGAATGTTCAGTTCATTATTAGACAATCAGGTGTTCAAGACAGGCAAAGTATCACAGCTTCACAGAGTTAAAGAAAGGCAACATAAACAAATGTTACACATCTTAAAATAATATTTCCAACAGGACAATGCTACAGAACTTATCATTCAGAGCCTATGATACAGTCCTCAAGGGTAGTGTACCATTCGAAGACTCTTGCCAGAAACCTGTTCCATGATACCTTAAATAAATCTTGGTATTGCACCCTTGACATACCAAACAAGTTAATACGTTGTTAGCTTCCTGTAAACATAAATGAGTCCTGCTTTGTTTTTCTTTTCGAGACAGTGTTTCTCTGTGTAGCCCTGGCTGTCCTGGAACTCACTTCATAGATCATGCTGGTCTTGACTCCAGAGGTCGATCTGCCTCTGCTGGTATTAAAGGTATGTGCTACCATGCCTGACTTAATGCATGCTTCTTAACTGGGACCCAAATATTAATTTAGGAACACCTTTTCTCCCCCTCACCTTTTTTAATATTTTGAGACAAGGTCTTTCTATATATCCCAGGCTGGATTTGAACTTACAGCTGTCCTCCTGCCTCTGCTTCCTGAATGATAGAATTACAGGCTAGCCACACTACACATTAATCTGGAAACAGTTTTGATCGTCATATCCGGGAGCGGGCATGCTAGTGGAGGCATCTCCCAGTGCATAGGACAACCCCACAATGACTTGCCTCAACTGTCAGTAGTGCTGAGGTTGAGAAGCCCTGGTGCCCATGTCAGAAGAACCTCGGAGACCACTCTCAGTGTATCAGGACAGCAGAATCTCCCGGAAGTTTGGAATTCTACCATGGTGTCTTAGTTAGCTGTGAAGGGACACCATGGTCATGGCAACTCTTATAAAGAAAACATTTAACTGGGGTGTCTCATTTGAGAGTTTCAGAGGTTCAGTCCATTATCATCATGACGGGGAGCATGGCAGCATGCAGGCAGACACAGTGCTGGAGGAGCTGAAAGTCCTACATCTTGCAGGCAACAGGAAGTCAACTAATTGTGATACTGAGGGAAATTTAAGGACAAGACCCCAAAGCCCGCCCCCACAGTGACACACTTCCTCTAACAAGGCCATACCCACTCCAACAAAGCCACACCTCCTAATAGTGCCCCTTCCTATGAGATTATGGGGGCGAATTACATTCAAACTCCCACACCTGAGAGCCAATAACTTGGAGATGTATTATGTATCAACTTCTTCACACCGGTGTGAAGAAAATACCAGACAGAAACAACTTAGTGGATGAAATACTGATTTGCTTAGAGTTGAGAGGACTTAGCAGATGAAGGTGTGGAAAGGCATGATGGGGCAGATCAGTTTTCACCACAGCAGGCATGCTAGCTTGCTTTTGGTTGCTGTAATAAACACCATGACCAAAAGCAATGTTGGGAGGACAGATGGATTTGCCTTACACTTCCAGGTCCTGGTCCATTGAAAAGAGTCGGGGCAAGAGCTGAAGCAGAAACCATGGAAGAACACTGCTTACTGGCTCCCTTGTAGCTACATTTTAAAGAAATACAGTTCAGGGCTACCTGACCAAGGAATTGTGGCCCTTACATTGGGCGGAACCCTCCTACATCAATAAATAATTAGGACAGCTCCCCAGAGATCCAGCCACCAGCCAATCATATCTGGGCTCTTTCCTCTTCCCAGGTGACTTTTGGTTGTGTAAAATTGCCAACAAAAACTAACTAGAAGATCCAGGTAGGAAGGAGGATTGGAGCCAGCCCCAGGATAATACTCCTGTTACATCTTCCCCACCAGGCAACCTAGCTCCAGCTATTCACCACCTCCCAAAGTTTTCAGAAACTTCCAAAATGGTACTACCATCTGGGAATCAAGCGCTCAAATCATGAGCCTGTGGGGGGACATTTCAGAATCGAACTACAGCAGAAGGACACTCTTCATTATCAATATCGATGGCTTGATGCCATATCACCAAAAGCAAGTGACAGAAGAGGCCCTGGCTAGAGCAATCCTGGTGAACCTAAGCCCTCACACCTTGAGAAGAGGCCACAGGTCACCAGGGGTACCCAGACTCTTCATTTGGACCTTACTCATTCTCTCTACACAATCAGGGGACTTTGTGATCTCACTTCCTGGTCATATCAGAGGAGTCAGTGGGCTAAGGGGGGAGATGAAAGGGTAAGCAGAGGTGCATGCAGTAGATTAGCAACAGCAGATAAAAACGCACCGACGTTTAAAGAGTCACGCTCTCATAGGAATCTAGCGGGAGGGCAGTGCTGTCACAGCTAAATGGTTGGGATGAGGAGATGGCTCAGTGGTTAGAGCCCTTGCCATGTGCGCATGAGGACCAAGCTGGGAATTCAGGGTGGGTTGGCACCTTTCTGCAGTTCCAGTGTTGAGGAAGCTGAGACAGGCATCCCTGGAGCAAGGCTAGGAGACAACTGAGACCCTACCTCAATGAATAAGCAGTTGAAGAATTTACCCTTCTTATCAACCCCAGGGCTCCTCAAACGTGCACACGTGTGTCCACATACACACGCACACTACATACACATACACATGTGGAGGAAAAAAGAACCCTAGATGTTGTTTTCATCCAGTTAGCTTTTCACTGCATTATGTGTCTGCCCCTAAGGAGTACGGAGAGGGAGGAGCTATCTATCCCACAGCAATGATTATGTTCGGAGCCGAAGACAAAAGCAACACTGTCCGGAACTTACCCATAGAATATGCAGTCTTCTGAGAGGGGTAGGCATTCCCTCAGTCCTGGGCCAGAAGTCTTCTCTGTAACACAGGGCTGGGAAGCAAGTTATCAGTCCGGTATGTTTTGGGAACTTCCTTCAGCACTGCCAAGCTGAAGGGTAGGCTTCAGGAGCTAGGACAAACAGACGGGATTCTTGTCAAGTGCTGTAAGAGTCTACTTTGGGAGGTTGGAATTAGGTAGTGCCTATGAACAAGAGAACTCCATTATGGCTGGATGACTCTTCTCTCTAATGGAAAATCTGGAGGAACGCAAATTTTTACTTTCTGTATGTTTGGAGACATTGTCTCACTTATAGCCTAGGTTGGCCTCAACTCTTGATAATTCTTCTGTTTTAGCCTCCCAAATTCTGGGACTGCAGGCATGAGCCACTGCACCTGTCTAGACCTTGTATTTCTAAGTTCTCCACAGTATAAATGGTTTTTAAAATGTAGGATTTACATGTACAACGAAGCTTGTGAATGGAAAAACTGTGTAGTATCAAGCCGGGACATTTACTCTTACGGGTGTGCCCAACCTGGCAGCAAACGGCCCAGGATAATAATAAATACGGCCCGACACAAAAACCGTAAGCTTAAAACATTTTGAGATTTTCTTTTCCTTTTTGTAATTCGATTGAGCTGTTCTCCAGTGTTAACTTTGTATATGACAAGGTCACAGTAACGCGTTGCAATCTCAAAAAATTGAGCACTCACGACTGCAAGGGAAGAGACTGGGACCTAGGATAACTATCAGAAAGCTTTCTTTTTTTGCTGTATTTTATAGCGCTGTTGAGCCTGGACTACATTTCCCAGGATACCCCATTGCCGAGACTCATTCAGGATTGGGTAAAACAATGAGGAAGTGATTTCGGGTCGCCCAGCAACGGGCGGAGTCCTGCACCGTGACTGAGTGAGCACGCCCCTTCCAGCAGGTGAAGACGCTTATTCCAGTTTCTGAGCCGTTCCTGTCTTTCCTTCCAGCCACAAGGCCGTTCGGTCTCTCCTGCGCTTCCATTGCCTCTCTCTTCAGGCTCCGTCCCCTTTCCCGCCAGTCGACGCGAAAACAGGAAACTGGATTACAGATGCGGATCGGCTGGGCTTGCAGAGCGCAGGCGCGAGCGGTCCGGGGGCGGGGGGCGGGGCGCTCTGTGAAGCGCGGCGGCGCGGTTGAAGGCAGAGTCAGTTGCTGAGGGGAGACCCGGCGGTTACTCCTGTCACCCCCCATGGCAGCTCTCCGCTACGCGGGCCTGGACGACACGGACAGCGAGGATGAGCTGCCTCCCGGCTGGGAGGAGAGAACCACCAAGGACGGCTGGGTGTACTACGCCAAGTAAGCGGCCTGGAGCGGCGCCCCCGGGACCCGTGTCCTGTGAGGCCTGGACCCTGCGCGGTGCAGCCCGGCGGGCACGCGCATCCAGATCGCCAGCCACCTGTCCTCGGGGCCCCGCTGCTGCGGGCTCAGGGCCAAGACCGGGCCACCGGGCCGCCTGCAGCAACGCCCCCTGCTGCTCACGAGGTGCCACTGCCCGGTGCGGTGCTGGCCCCGAGGTCTTAGAGGAAATAGAGCAAACGTCCATGCCCAGCTCCCGCCAAGGCGACCCTTGAAGGCCCCCGCAGTCTGCAGTTTTAAACAGAGGTCCTGGGTGGCTCACAGTGGTTTCCCAGGGAAGTTTTGGGAAAGTTTCCGCAGCAGAGCCTTTCTCCATAACTAAGCGTGACCTTGGGCCATTGAAAGCCCTGACTGAGTGTTTTCCTCATCAGTAAATTGAGTTGACACAAGAACGAATCTAGTGCTGTACATAAGGCACACAGTGGAGAGGCTGGTGGCTTGCAGATCTCCCGCCCAGCCGGCATTACTGGACTGTATCTGTGGGAAAGTTGCTTAGGCCTGATGTTGGAATTACTTGTGTGGTCAGTCCCTCCTCCTATTCCCCCTTTTTTTCTGAGACAGGATCTCTATGAAAACCGGGCTGCCCTGGAACTAGCTTAATAAACCAGGCTAGGCTCGAATTTTCACAGATCCACCTGCCTTTACAGGGCCACATTGTGAACGTAGGACTGGGTGACCCCGACCCTCCACCCCCAGTATCTGGGTTGTGTCTTATATACAGACATGGAGTTTTCTATAGAGAACCTACTGCACCTGACTCTATCGTTGGGGGAATCTGCTCATTTTTAACAAGTAATGTATATTTAATGTGCAAAATGAAGGGTTTTTGATACAGCTAGGGCTCTCAGTAGGGTTTGTTTTCTCTGCCAGGTAAAGAATTAAAAGGCAGGAAAAACCCCAGTGCTACAGGTTGCGGTGGAGAAATCTCCAGTAACGCTAAACAGCGGCAGGCAGAATCAACAGTTGAAGGACGTTTATAGGGCATGGGGACACATTCACAACGGCAGACACACATAGACAAAAAGACCCTGTGCAAAGCAGAGGGACAGCGCTGGAAGCCCCCCCCCCCAATCTAGGCTCTTTTTGAGAGTCCGTTCTCTCTCTCCTCTCTTTCTTTTTTATTTTTAAGTCTTTGAAGAGCTTTCCTTCCCTAATATAAGAGTTGATCAGTTTACAGAAAGATAAGGTGGTTGGTTGACCCACAACTCTTGGGTAACATGCCCTGATTTGGCCTTGAACTTGTTGAGTATCCCCAAGGGCCTGCTGGCAACAGCAAAAAAAGCCATCAAGGCCTTTGTTTTTTTGTCAGGCTTTTGTCTCAGGTCAGGAGGGTAAGGAAGAGCTGGCCTTTGGGAGTTCACCTTTGTTACTTAGCTATGGCTCCTCTCCCTAGCTCTCTGCCTACCAAGGGTCCATCTCCCTCCTAGTCCCCAAGTCCCTGTTGTCTTTTTTCGTATGTATACTGTGGACTTTCATAGTGGTCGATATCCCATTACTCTTTTCTTATCCCACCCCCGATTTGCTTCCTCTTCTATTTTTTTCAAAGATTTATTTATTTATTTATTTATTTATTAATTATATATACAACATTCTGTCTGCATATATGCCCACACGCCAGAAGAGGGCATCAGATCTCATTACAGATGGTTGTGAGCCACCATATGGTTGCTGGAAATTGAACTCAGGTCCTCTGGAAGAGCAGGGAGTGCTCTCAACCTCTGAGCCATCTCTCCAGCCCTTGTTTCCTCTTCTAAAATACTTCCCTCATTGCTCCCTCCCTCCCTCCCTCCCTCCCTCCCTCCCTCCCTCCCTCCCTCTTTCTCTTTTTTCCCAAGACAAGGTTTCTCACCTGCTTCTGCCTCCCCAGTGCTGGGATTAAAGGTGTGTGCCACTGCCCCCCCCCCCACCCCGCTTTTTTATGAGTTTGTAAAATATCTTTTTAAACAGGGTCTCATGTAGTCCAGGCTGGCTTTAACTTGAGCTCCTGAGTCTCCTGTCTTCACTTCCTGAGGACTGGCCGGGGTCAACAAGTATGCATGAACATACCTGGCTTTCTGTTTTTAACATCTAGGAGAATCAATCTTTTTAAGGCTTTTCACACGAGTCTCTTATCACTTGGCTTTCAGAAAGCAAGATATTATAATAACACCTATAATTTGTATTTTTAGTTTTTAATATTTAACTAAAAACTTAAACTCAGAGCTCCTCTAGCCTCTGGGATTAGTGGCATGTGCTATAGTTTTGTTTGTCCAGCAGTGTTTCTTGTAGCCCACGCTTGCCTAGAATTCTTTTAAGTAGCCAGGGATGATATTAAAAATTCCTGATCCGGTTGCCTCCTGCCTCCACCTTCCAGGCACGGAATCACATGTTTGCATCACCCTACTTGGTTTCAGAAAAAGTTTAAAGATAACGTTCCTAGCTTATTATCAAATTAGGTCTTAGTTTGTGCCTTGGAATCTCTCCACTGATAGGCTGTAAACTTCCCATGAGATTTTCAACTACTTAAGGGTATGAGTCACTCCTGTCCCTGTTGGCCAGGACAGAAACAGAAAACAGGGAGGCTCAGGGAATTTATTTCTTCAAGTGTATAGAGCCATGAAGAGCCAGGCCTCCTGTGGACACTGGTGATGCCCAGCTGAGTGAGGTGCAGCTGCCATCTAAAGGAGCTCCCCAAGACCTGATAGATGACTTGTATTAGTAGCTCCAGTACATTGAGTCTGTCCAGCAGGGGGTGTGTGTGAGTGGGCAAGGGAGCATGTCTCAGAGAGGTGTCCTTGGCCTGTGTTCAGAGCACAGGTGAAAGGTGGGTCTGTGTGGCAGGAAGTCAGGCAGGTGGAGGGCACAGCGGGAGGAAGGGTCCCAGGCAGGGCAGGCCTCTGTCTGTGGTACAGGGCTGTAAAGCCAGAGACTGTCGTGGAAGGAATCAATTTGCAGAAGCCCTTCTGTGCTTTACTGAGGACCTGGGACTCTGTTGTCAGACTCTGGAGCCAGGGAGTGACACTGAGTTTGTGTCTTTAGAAGGGACGAGTGACTCTGGAGAAGTAAGTGGATTGTATGAGCAGGAGGTTAAGGGTCATGCAAGTGATCCTGCATTTGCCGCTCCTACCTGGACCTCTGTGTGCAGTCTCTGCCCTAGAGG
The DNA here is from genome assembly GCF_014885135.2 of Alexandromys fortis. Classification (NCBI taxonomy): domain Eukaryota; kingdom Metazoa; phylum Chordata; class Mammalia; order Rodentia; family Cricetidae; genus Alexandromys; species Alexandromys fortis. Next base: position 20,622,947 of record NW_026067927.1, read on the forward strand.
CCTGTCTATGCTGTGCCAGCTACCTGTACTTCCACTGTGTTTGGTTCCTGGCATCTAAATAGGCATCTTGTCAGCTGGTGATGAAGGGATACAGTTAGATACTCTCCTTTTGAGTGTGGATTGAAGGAAGTGAATGCTTCCAGTGCTTCCTTCAGTGTCCCCTTGGTTCCCTGATGGTCGGGTTCTTGTCACTGGCGACAGTGTTTCTAGCTTTTGATCCATACTCTATACGAGAATGATCTATTACAGCTATACTTTCAGTTTTAAATGGGCTTATTAAATGTGAATCGAACAAATGTAAAGGATCAAATGCCACGTAGCAGATAGAAGCCGTGAATAGCAAAGCACTGTCCAGTGGAGTACTCACAAGGCCCCTCAGAAACAGAGTGGAGGAGCCCAGCTGAGTGAGAAGTAAAGTCACAGCTTTAAGTCAGATGTGTTCAACAGCAGCAGACATCTGGGAGCCCTGTGAGGGGCCATCCTGGCTTTCCCCATCTCCTGGTACAGCTCTCTCCATGGACAAGCTTCCCCTTACCCAGAGACATTTTTATATTGTGGGGTAAATCGTAGCTGAGGGGGGCACTTAGGAATCTTCTAGCTGTGCTCAAGGACATGGTATTTTTTTTTTTTTTAAATACCCTTAGCTGTCTTCTGTTTCTTTTCTTCTTGTCATCAGCCTCTTGGGAGCTTTTGGAGGACACCTGAAATAAACATGCTCCTTGATACAAGAGTCCGCTTTCAGTGGGCTTGGACAACACATGACAGTTTACCAGTAGAATGTATTACAAGTTTACCACTTTATTATAATGATTCTCCGTGGGACCATTTGAGCAGTGTCCTCATAGCAGCCCCATTCTGCAAGTGACAGGAAGTGACGGCTGAGAGGTAGGGTGAGTGGACTAGTGGCGCCTAGGGACTGTCCTGTCAGATCTAGTGTCCACAGACCCACCGTCATCTTGTTATAGCCTGTGACCTGTGCTGCCATCGTACTGCGTTCTTAATGTTCTTTTGGGTGTGCTCAGGACCCAGTGAGTTATGAGACACTGAAGTTACACCTGGGGTCAGAACACACATTTAAAACTGTGTGTGTGTCTAACAGTGTGTGCATGTCATGGCATTCTGGTGGAGGTCAGAGGACAATATTCAGGAGCTTGTTCTCTATGTCCACTGCTGGATCCAGGTAGCACATTTGTGTCAGGACTGCATAGCAAGCTCTTTTACCTCTCGAGCCAGTTTTCCAGCCCAGAATGTACATTTTTAAAGTCACTTCTGTAATTTAGTACTTAGCAAGTAGAGACAGTAGAATTATTAAGTGTTTAATGTCCTCCCTGGCTAGACAATGAGTTCAGGCCAGCCCAGGCTGCATAAAACCTTATCTCCAAAAAACAGCAGCAACAACAAAACTAAGCAAAACAGCAACAATGACAACAAAAAACAAAGCAAAAAGAACAAGGAAAATAAACATTTAAGAAAGATTGGCATTAACAATACTATATTTAAGCTACATTTTTATATTTAAATGTGAGCACTATAAACCAGACACTGAAGTTTATCAGTTTATCCTCAAATAAAGGGAAAAGAAACACAAAGTGTTTTCCTAGACCTTTGTGACTCATAAAGCTTTGCAAAGCTGACTCATCGCTGGGACCCAGTCCCTCCTTGCCCTCCCACTGCTCTCTCCACCTGGCCTGCAAAATTCTTTCAGGCCTGGGGCCTCAGACCTGATGTAGCCAGGAAAATTTCTGCTCTGAGTACTTATTTCTGCACCTGTTCTTACTACTCCTGCTCTATCTGGGAGAGACACAGTTTAATACAGTGATTATTCTTTAGCCATGTTAATGTTTTCTGTTGTGGTCTGTGTTTCAGCCACACTGAGGAAAAGACCCAGTGGGAACATCCGAAAACCGGCAAAAGGAAACGAGTTGCAGGAGGTCTGTATGTCAGAAGCCCAGAATCCCAAGTCTGCAACATTGATGAGCTAGGGAAGGTGTCACAGTGGTGAGGTAGCAGTTGACCCTGGCATCCTGGGAAGGCTGCCTGCTGGGTGACCATCAAGGAATAAGACTCAGTGTGAGAGTCTAGTGGGATTTGGCAGGAGAGGAGATAAGATCTTGAGATTGACAGGAGGGTATCTTATGGCCTTAAACAAAAGATTACTGAAATAGTTGAGGCCTTTGCCTTGCTGGGTTTCTCTGTAGTTGCACCATGTGGGTAATTGCTGTTGGTGTAGGCTGTGGAGGCAAATGTCGGATTTTTAGGAAACCATGACTTCTATGTGCTTCCGAACAAGTACACAATCCATGGAATAGAAGAAGTACTGAATAAAAACAAAAGGCGTTGAAGCTGCTTGGCCTCAGTGGGCTTGGGGTCTAGTTGAAGACAGATGGGCTGGTACATGGAAATGATGGGATGGCTCTAAACCATGGCACAAGTCAGCACCCCACTGGTCAGTGTCTGCTGTACTTGCAGACATGGTTGCGGTCTTTGGGAACTCACGCTCACAGGAGCAGCTGCTGAGGCTCGCAGGAAGAGGTGGAGCCAAGTGAATGCTGAAGGGTGATCAAGAGTGTAACAGGATTTTAGCTAAATCAGAGGCAGAAATGTGCATTTCAGATGGGAGACTGGGCCTTCTGCAGCCACCGCGCTTGACCTTGTTACCCGAGGAAGCTGGTCCAGAAAGTTTAGGGTACAGGAGATAAGAAGGATGACCCTTCTTCCTGACCTTGGGGCATGGCTTGGCTTCATTCCACTATACTTACAGCTGTCAATCAATCTTTCTTGTGTTTCAGATTTGCCATATGGATGGGAGCAAGAGACTGACGAGAACGGACAACTGTTTTTTGTTGAGTAAGTGTCTATGTAGAAACATGGCCAGGTTGGCTTTGAAGAGGAATTTTCAATTACAGTTCCCTACGTTGGCGGATCCTTGAAGTCATATATACCTATGTTGTCAGCAGGAGTAGCCATTTTCGCTGGCTTGGTGATTTTTGTTTGTTTGTTTCTTCCAGTCTGCAGTTTTCCACCCTTACCTTTACACTAGGCCTTAGCAGTCCTGTATCTGCAACCCTTGGAGCTGGGGTTACAGATGTACAAACTTGGGATGCCTGGCTTGTTGATGGGTGCTGAGTTCCAAACTTCAGTCCTCATAATTGGGCACTAAGTGCCGTTAACTGCTGTGCCATTTCTGGAACTCCCATTTTTCATATTTTTGTAACTACAGTGGCAGTGTTAGACCTCACCTGTTACTATCCCTGTAGGAATAGTTACATTAGCAGGTTTACCTGAAGTAAATAGTTTGTCAGCAGACCTAATGAACTCCCTTCTGGCATGTCTCCTGCACTGGGGGCAGGTAGTCTAGGGCTTGCTTTGGAGCGTCTGAGCAGTCATTGGTAGCTCCAGCAGGGCAGCCTCCCTGATGGGTAGGTGGATGTAGGGCTATTCTCTGCTGCCTATTAGATTATAAAGGGTTTCTTCTCCCTTGATCTATAAAATTCATTTCCCTTATCAAAATAGGGATATCATTTCTTTATTTTTATGTTCCAAATATCCTTTTCCATGTTTTTCTTGGAGAACATGACTGTAGAACTCTGGGACTCTCTGCAGCCAGATTCCTCCTGAGCACACATATGGCCCATGAAGCTGTTCTCTGGGGTACCTTCCTCTTTATTGCCCAGAGCAGTGGTTCCAAGGTGGGATTCTCCAGTCAGCATCCTTGGCAGCTCTTGAGAACTTATTCGATACACACACATACACACACTCAGTTCCCCTACTCCCTAAATTTCAACTTGGGATGGGGTGGTGGTGGCTGGCAGCCTATGCCCTCCAGGGAATTCTGAAGCATGCTGGTTTGACTGGCCTGCTATAGAGAGGGATCAACAAACTTTTCTGTAGTGGATCAGAGATCATGTTTTAGGGTATGACACTACATGGTTTCTGTCTTAATAAAAAAATGATGCCCATTACTGTGTCCCAGTAAAACTACAGAAGCAAGCTATGGACACATCAGCTAACTGCTGATCTATTTAAGAACGAGCATGGGTTTGCAAGCAAGCTGGAACAAGGTTTTCCTGGCTGGTTATTCTCTAGCCTGCTGCAGGCGTATGCTGGGATATGCTCAACAACCAGCTCTTCAGGGAAAAGAAGTGTCGATTTGTTTCCATGTGCACATGTTGGCAGCACTGCCAGATCCGGTCTACCCAGGTGGAGTCACTGAGGGGCGGAGATGACCGCACAGCCAGCACTGCCTAATGTCAGTTGTTGAAATAGGAAGCGGCGGCGGGGCTGCGTCCCCAACACCCCGGCCGCTTGGCTAGCTCATGCCCGAAATAACAACACACAAACTGTATTCATTTAAAGAACTGCTTGGCCCATGAACCCTAGCCCTTACAGGCTAATTCTCGCACCTGGACTAGCCCATTTCTAATGATGTGTGTACGCTCCCCAAGGTGCGCTTACCGGGAAGATTCTAGCCTCCATCCATCGTTGCGTCTACCTGGGAGGGCTGAGCATGGCGTCTCTGCTCCCGAGCTGTCGGCTCTCTCCCCGGAAGCAGAGCAGAGTCTGACCTCACTTCCTCTTCCGCCCAGAATTCTATTCTGTTTACTCCTCCCATCTATGTTCCAAGCTGAGGCCAAGCAGTTGGTTTATTATAACTTAACCAATGAAATCAACAGATTGATATATGACACTCCCACATCACTTCCCCTTTTTCTGTTTAAACAAAAAAAAAAAGGCTTTAACTTAACATCCAAAGCTCTAGAAATGACAGAGACATCTCGCTGCCTGGACAGTCACCCAAAGTTCCTCTGTACCGTTGGGGCATCCATCTTCGGCCTACAGGCCCATAGTTTCCAGCAGACATTTCCACAAAGCAGGAAATTTCAAAGGCAGTCACTATCTGCTTGTCCTGAAGAATGTCTTGCAGACTCTTTCATGAATCAGGAACCCCGAAAGATCATCTCACCTTTAGGCAAGTTCAGCAGTCCTCTCTCTGCGGGTTCTCTGTGTCCAGTTTATGCAATAGTCCAGGCAAGAGCAGTTTCTTGCCCAAATGGCTATCAAACTCCATAAGGATCCTCTTCGATGCCCATCTTCCTCTTGAAGTAGATTGGTGCTGCCAGGAGCAGAGTGTCTCATTGTCATGAAAAGTCCTAAGTTATTAAAACATTTAAAATGCCATATTCTATAATCTTTGAAAAATATGAAGAATGCCTATCTAAAATATATCTATGCACATCTAGAAAATCTTAACTAACATGACTACAAACTTAACTATTATTAATGATTATTCATTAACAACCTATATACATTACAAAATTAACCTTAAATTTAAATCACTAAAGCAAAATCCATATCAATGTAAATTATTCATACCTATATCATCTCCCCCTTTAAATGTAAAAGAACATTTATAAACAATATTTGGGAATATGGGCGCAGTTTTTTCTCTCCAAACTGCTTCCTGCTGAATGGGGGCGTCGTTAATTAGGTCTTTCATGGTATAACCTGTGTGCTAGTTTCATCTCAGTTGGCAGTTGAGCGAAGCAATTTTCTGAAGGTATTCACAGCAACCGTTCAGGAGGGCGTGGTCCATCATACCATATCGGAATAGAAGAAATGAACAGGGTCTCATCCTCTGTGAAAACAAAATAAGAAACTCCTTTCGAAAGCATCATGTCCTTAGATCCAAATTTCAAAGTCAAGGCATCAAAATCTCTACGATGGATTAGTTCAGCAGCATTTATAAACAAATATCTTTTAGCAGCTGTTGCTCCTTCCTCAGCATTCAAACAATTCAAAGAGAGCATAATAGTATACAGTATCAAGATTCTCTGTGTATTTTCCATCTTTGTACGCTTTATTTTAACCTCTATTTCGTTTATTTTTACTTTTATTTTATATTCTCTGTATCTCTTTGACCTGGAATAACTCTGTAGACCAGGCTCTCCTTGAACTCTCAGAGATCCGCCTGTCTCTGCCTCCCAGGCATTGGGATTAAAGGTGTTTGCTACCACACCTTGAACTCACAGAGATCTGTTTGTCTCTGCCTTCTAGGCACTGGGATTAAAGGCGTGTGCTACCACACCTTGAAGTCACAGAGGTCAATCTCCCTCTGCCTCCCAAGTGTTGGGATTAAAGGCGTGTACTACCACACACAACTTCTCTTTTTCTTACTTTTTTTTTAAAACTTTTAACTTTTAGCTTGCATATATTTTTAACACACTGTAAATCATTTAAACATTTTCTTTATCTTTGAATCTCTTTACTGTATATCTCTCTTTTTCTGACCACACGAGCCTTTAAATTACTGAGCAATATGAGTAGGATTAAAGCCGTGGCTTTGCCAGCTAGATCCAGTCCATTCCTTAGCTTTCCAGCCTCATGGCTGAGGTACCGGTTGTAGCCATGTTTACTGCCACAACTCTATGGCATTTCAAGGTCCCTGCCAGCAAGCGAGCTTCAGCAGCCTGTGCTTGCAAACCACACGAACCGCCTGCGTAAAAGAGTCAGAGTTTGCCGTGGCAGGACAGCCCAGAAAGCCGGCATTTTTAAACGGCACAGCTTTTTTCCTGCTACAGCTGAAAATCGAAAAGCATGCGTTCAGCTTTTCGTCAACACCATTTAAGTGTTTTGTGGCAGGACCTCTTAATGAGCTGCAGGGTTTTGCAGCTGAAGCTGAGTCAGGAAGCCTCTCTTAGATGAGAGTGCTTGCTTGCCTCTAGCAAGCAGAGTAGACCCAAGAAATTTCTGCTACCAAGAAAACATGCTTCACTCCATTCTTTCCCAAGCTTTCTCAGGCTTTTTGTGGATTCAGTTAGCCACACGTCTGGGCGCCATCTGTTGAAATAGGAGCGGCGGGGCTGCGTCCCCAACACCCCGGCCGCTTGGCTAGCTCATGCCCGAAATAACAACACACAAACTGTATTCATTTAAAGAACTGCTTGGCCCATGAACTCTAGCCCTTACAGGCTAATTCTCGCACCTGGACTAGCCCATTTCTAATGATGTGTGTAAGCACCCCAAGGTGCGCTTACCGGGAAGATTCTAGCCTACGTCCATCGTGGGTTGCAGCTGCCTGGGAGAGCTGAGCATGGCGTCTCTGCTCCAGCAGAGCTGTCGGGTCTCTCCGGGAGCAGAGCAGAGTCTGACCTCACTTCCTCTTCCGCCCAGAATTCTATTCTGTTTACTCCTCCCATCTATGTTCCAAGCTGAGGCCAAGCAGTTGGTTTATTATAACTTAACCAATGAAATCAACAGATTGATATATGACACTCCCACATCAGTCAGTGTTGTCAGACAGGGCCGCACTGAGTTGCTCAGGCTGGCCTTGAAATTACAGTCCTCTTTTTGCTGGGATTGTAGGCCTGTGCCATGAAGCCCAGACATACACATTTTAAATCACAGCACTCCATGTACATTGGAAGGGTTCTTAATAGTTTTTAAATATGTTTAGGACATTGCAATGACTTTATCTCAGATTTCAAGAATACACATAATTCTCGTGTTACATTTTATATATTTAGAGAGTGTGTGTATGTGCACGCATGCATGCACATCATGGCCATCAGGACTTGCAGGAGTCGATTGTTTCCTTTATCTCATAGGTTTTGGCAATTGAACTCAGTCATCAGGCTAGGGAACAGGCACCTTTATCTGCTGAGCCATCTTGATGGCCCAAGAACACATTTAAAATGTAAAAATGGTATTAAAAGGAGTAATTTAATAATCTGTATGTGCCAGTATATTTTAATGTTGTTTCTGTTAGTTCTAGATCAATTCCAAATCAAAAGTAGAGCACTTATAGGTGGCATTGCTGTGGTCTTAAAATGCAAAACAGTAAAACGTTTTATAGTTATTAAAACTTCCATCATTTCCACTTTCTCCTTGTATAGCAGGGGTTTTGGGCCCCTGAAAAGCCCAGCAAAAGTACCTCGACATGTATTGATGGGAGTGCCTGGCAGATCTTACAGACAAATTTATATTAACAAGAATTCAGTAGAAGCTTAGAGCCATCTCAGGAAGCTGCTGTGAGAGAAAAGGGGCCAAGTGTGCTGTAGTACTTTCAAGTAGTTCTGAGAAGCTTCCATGGCTGTGTTCCCAGGCAGGAATACAGTCTCTGAAGGTTAGAAGATCAAATGGGTTCTGGATCTCTCCATGTTTGACAGTAATCCTTCTGGTGCAAGAATCATGGTGTTTGCCTGAGGTATTAGAGTATCTTGTATTTGGAGATGCTGGTCCTTGCTGTATAGAGTTCAATGCCCTCCCTGTTCTTTGCAGCCACATAAATAAAAGAACTACCTACTTGGACCCAAGGTTGGCATTTACTGTGGATGATAATCCAACAAAGCCAACCACCAGACAGAGATACGACGGCAGCACCACCGCCATGGAGATCCTGCAGGGCCGAGACTTCACGGGAAAGGTGGTCCTGGTTACCGGCGCAAATTCAGGAATAGGTAGGCCCATACCTTACTGTCATCCTACTTTACTCCTTTGGGGTTTTTTTTGTTGTTGTTGTTTTTGGTTTTCAGTGAACTCCATTTAAATGTAAAACTGTAGTAAAACTTTGGTAGTGAAGCTCCAGTCTCAAGATGGTCACACAGCCGTCTGAGCTGTTGTTTCATTAGAATCACAGCCTCTTTCAACCTCCATGCTCCAGTGGGAGGCTGTGTGGGACCTGACCTTGAAGTTGCTCAAAGCTGAGAAGTCAGCAAAGGCTGTGACTATTTTGGTATTCAGGGGCTGGAGACAACAGGCTCTGGCTAAGAGTCTTTGACCCGGTCTGTGCGGTGCATGGATGTATTCCAATTACCTGGGTTATTCAAACCAAAATTGATTGGTAATGGGATACTGGACAACAGCAGATTGTGACTTTGGATCCAAGGGTACTGCAGGTTTCCACTGGTCATTGAGCCTATCATTTTCTTTTGGTAACCGTATCTTATTTCTTCATAAAACTGGAGAATTTGTCCTTGTCTTCACCTCTGTAGCAACCCTCCTAATTGCCACTGTTTAACCACAGCGGCCATAGTGAGGTCAGTGGCTTCCCGGGCTGGTGTAGCAGTAGCAATGAGGCAGGCATTTGTGCCATCCTGAGGGATGGGTTTTATTTTGTTTTGGTCCATTGACATCTGACATTAGCATCTGAATGGCTCTAGATAGGATATGCAACTTCAGTTTGAAGAATAGAGCTGCATCCAGCTGTCCTCTGGCTTGTCCTCTGTCAGGTTTCTCTCTGTCCATCTCTGTATCATCTATCACAGTGGCCCATCATGACCTCTCTCATGAGCTTTTCTCTGTTCTCCTTTCCGGTTTTGGAGTCCCCAGTGTCCTTTTCCAGCAAGCATAGGAGGTGAAGTACCACAGTGGATCAGTCAGTGTGCTATGTGGCAGGTTCTCAGAGCATGAGATCGCCATCCCAGATATGGTCAGTATCTTGACCATACTCCCACTAAGGTAAAGGGACAAAGGAATTTTTTCTAAAGATATAGGAAGCGGGTTCCTTAAAAAATCACCTCCCAAACCCCATCTCAGCTCTGAATACATTCCATCCAGCCCTTTCAGTCTCTGCCTTGGTAAATCCTGGAGAAGTGCCATGCTGTCAGTGGAGCTGCAGTGCTGGGAATGATGACTGGCTCCTCAGGGTCCGAGAAGCAATGCATTGCTACAGTTCTGAGTGCGGACCTGGGACGCTGCAGAAAAAGTTTTAAAGAGAGTTGGAGGGGTTAAGAAAAACCCCTTTGTTTTTCTAACCCTCGGCTCACTAAGAGTTCAACGAAAGACCTCACCCCTCGGTCCTTTAGTTGAACAGGTTTTCTTTCTTATTTATATAAAACTTACATATTTTTTATTATGTGTATCAGTATTCTGACTGCACGTATGTATGCATGCCACATTGGGAGTCCTGAAGAGGTTATCGGATATCATGGATCTTGAGTTATAGATGTTTGTGAGCTTCCATGATGGCGCGGGGACTTAGTCTGGGTTCTCTCCCCGAGCAGCGCTTAGCCAGGGAGCCGTCCTTCCAGCCCCAAGGATAGGCTGTCTTTGATCAGTGAGGTGTGTGACTGGCTCCGGTCGGGCTGCTTGCTCTGATGTTAGCTAGCAGACCTTTGGATACTACTGTTGTCATCGCAGAGAGTGGCAGCGCCATCTGTTTGTCATCTTGGATTCAGAGCTGGCCGAGGACAGGATGAGAATGTTTGAGTGATTTCTAATACAGAGAGATAAGGAGATTCTGAAGTGTGAAGTGTGAAGAAACATGGCCCCAAAGCTTCTGGGAGCAGGGTGGATGTTCTACCTCTCCACTGCTCCCACTTCCCTCCAGCACATCCTTCCTGTGCCCATTCTCTAATTTGTGTGCACTGCAGGAGATGTGCACGGTCTCACTGGTGTGACTGGTCACAGTGTTAGGGGAAGCAGGTTGTGGGAGGTTTTAGGAAAGCCAGCAGTGTTCCCAGCCCCTGCTTTCCCTCAGGGATTGACTTTAACACTGCCTGTCTCTCCTTCTCCCTCTCTACTCCACCAAGCACAAGTCTCTGCTAGTGCTGAAGATTTTGACTCTTAATTTTTGGAATAATATACTACAAATTCCAAGTAATCGAATCTGTACAAATCCCTGTCCCTCTTCAGCAGGTGTAACGAGCTTGAAGAAGCTGGAAGTTGATAGGCACGTGTCTTTTCATCACAACACAGTTGACTGTTGTGTCCTTTGAGAAAGTCTTGAAAACTGTTCTTGCCCAGGTAGTCTGTGGCTTCTCCATCACAGGTGTCTTTCTCCCCCGCAGTGCAACTGCCGATGTATAAACTGGCATAACTGCTTCATTTTTGCCTGTTGAATGTAGAGTGGAGTGGGCATCTGCTCCCAAGATCACTGGTGTCACCTCTGTGAAAGCTTTGCCAGGGTCATCAGCATCCCTTTCTTTGCAATGCTTGTCTGTGTGTCAGCATTTGAGTCTTTGGCCTGTGAAGCTGAGTGGATTGATTCTGAGCACTCTCCCCACCCCGTGTGTGTGACAGACCCCCTGTTTGCTTGTGAGTGCTGGTTGAGGGAGGCCTGCGTTTTCCCAGGCCTTGCTGCCTTTGGTGTGAGCTCTGAGCAGACTGTTCAATCACTGCCTTTCTCGCGCTGGTCATAAGCAATGCAGAGCTAACTCTGAGTGGTGATAGTTGATATTACTAACACAGTTGAAGGAATTCTCAGTTTTATGCAGGGTGAAAAGGCCAGGATAGTTCTGCAGAGGCTATGCAGAAGTACAATGGGAGCATGGAAAAACTGATTCTTGGAGGCAGTGTCTTACCATGTGCCCTTGCTTGAGCTCACTATATAGGCCAGCCTACTCTCCAGCTCCTGATCCAGCTGCCTTGCCTGCCAGGATCACAGATGTGCCCCACCACACCCAGTTCCCGGGCCTTCTCTTTACAGTTGTTAGCCAGCTTTACCTCTGTTGACTGGACTCAGCTGTCTAGATTGACTGTAGATTAACTGCAGCCCCTGGGTGTAACCTGACCGACTTGATTTTGTAGGTGTTTCATATTGGAACACAGCCATGCACATTTAGGGTATCCCCAGAAGTTGAGTAACTACAGCAGGGATTATATGGCTCCCAAACTAAAGTATTTATGTGGGGCCCACACTCACAGCATTAGTTCTTCCCACACTGGGTGGTCTAGCTGAAAACAAAGCTGGGTTGCCTTGGCATTCTTGTCAGCCACAGTGTAGCTGGAGCTAGGATAATGGGTACCCAGGCTACAGGAGGAGCATGGCCAGCACATCATGGGTAGCTGGAAGGGTTGTCTCCCCAATATCCACCCACTCTACCCGTGTTCTTAGTGAGCTGGAGGTTAGACTGCTGTCTCCTCAGAAACTAACACTCTCTCCTTGGCCTTTGTTTAACCAGCTTTCTGAACCTGAAGACTTTTAGACTGAAAGCTGTAGCTTGTGGACCTCAGTGGAGATCAGCATTTCAGGCTCCAGGGGGAGCCATCCCTTCATCCAGAGATGCTGCTAGCAGACCAAGAGCCCGGAGCCTGCTAACCAGTAGACAAGGGAGGAGCTCACTGCCGTGTGTGCAGCACAGCTGGGCAGGAGGGGCAGGAGGTTGTGGCTCTCTGGAGTTAGCCACTGGCTGGCTAGCTCTGATTCTGTAAAAAATGAAGGAAACGGCTTCAACATGGAGATGACTGCATTTAAGTCCTGGGGAGTCTCAAGAAAGGGTATGTTTTAGGCTAGGGAGTCTCCCGCTTTCCTGGTGCCCCATGGATTTTCCTAAGCTAAACCTGTCTGCGAGCAGATTTGGTTATGTTTGCACAGTGCTGTGTGGATGCTGCTTGCCTTGAACCCGTGGTCTGACTTGGAATCAGATGGCACCGACTGGCTCTGAGAGAGCAGCCGAACATCGTTTGTCAGAGCAGCATTTGAGCTCCATACGATTGACACTTCAAATAGGTGGACGTATTGCCATGCTGTTGATGGAGGGACAGTCAGGCTTTTGTCAGATGTTGTTAGAACCCTGTTAGCAGGCGTGAGCACACCAGACCATCCCAATCCAGCATTCAGAGTACCAGCGATAGAACTCTCTTCTAGTCCTAAATCAGTAGGGTTTCTGAGCTTAATCAGAATGAAAAGTTTCTTTCACCTTCTGGACCTTTATAATGTCAGCCTGCATCATATGTGGTTTCCTCTGAAATAGCCTGGCCTGGCTTTGAGTTTTGAGCCAGAGGAGCCATTAACAAAAACAAAACTAGCTTTTCCCTAGGAAAAAAAGCATAAGCCAGCGATGCTGATGTGTGTGTGTAGTATGTGTTTATATATATATATATAATGTGTATGTATGTATATATATGTATACATATAAGAAATGCATGTGTGTATATAATATGTAGTGTATATGTGTGTATATATAAATATAAAATGTGTGTGTAGTGTATGCATATAATGTGTTTGTATATATAGTGTGTGTATGCATGTTGGTGTATATATGCATGTATATTAGTTATGTATGTGTATAATATGTATGTATGTATTTTAAGACTGATGCTTTAACTTTCTACTATTATATATGTCATTATAATCACCACCCCAGGGCTTACTGTAGAGACACACACACACCCCAGATTCATGCTCTTGGAGATAAAAGAGGTGCTCACTCAAGCTGTCAATCACCCCTCAATTTGTTGTCTTTAGAGCAATGTAAAAGTGCCAGGCTTTCTTGTCGAGAGCCTCGCAGTGCTCTTACAGCGCAGCGTGCTTATGTCCTGGTTTAGAGGATCTTGTCCCTAAATCATGTGCTGGTGCTCTGACATGAAGTTTAGCACCACCCTTTTATCCTGGAAATCACCACTCTGGTGGATTCCCGCCTAGAGAGAGTGCTGCCATGCTCCGCTGTTTTCCTTTACGACCATGCAGCAGCATCGTTATTTTATCGGGAACTACAGGGCGTCGGAGTCTAGCTGGGCTGCCAGAACCTGCCCTCTAGTCCCTTTCCTGAGTGAAGCCTGCACCCTTGTGTCTGGGGCCCTGAAATTCCCCCACTGCTCTCCTTTTCAGTTGATGAGATATGAGCTCATGGGGCCGCGAGTAACATCTTCCTTTTGGGAACTCGGTGCTCATAAGCAGAAGGAAGCCCCTAAATCATCAAAGTGACCCCGGGGGAATTAATTAAATATATCTCTGACAACTGTACTCTTAAGCTAAAGTGATTTGAAATTATTCCCTCCCGAGAAACTGTTGGAAGTTGTTTTCCTTGAGACAGAGCCTCATTGCATAGCCTAGACTGGTTTCCAGTTCAGGGAAATTCTCCTGGCTCAGCCTTCTCCACGTCTGACTGGAAATTTGAGATTTTTGACAATATTGGAAAGGGTCTTTGATTGGCATTACACAAAAATTAAAAATGAATACTTCATGAGTCGAACAGCCACTTCACATCTGAATATTCTTGGATATCATAGTGCTTGGGACGCTCACTGCCCAAACAAGAGGCCCATTAAAATTGCTGCAGGGATCACCACCGTGTGGTTTGCTCACCCTGTGTAAAAACCTTGGAGGGTGCCTAGAATGAGTTAGTTTATGACCATGTATATGTGTCGCATGTACCCCTCTGGTCATTGTCAGAAGGAATTTGCTCTCTGAGGCCCCAGTTAATTTCATATTTTCAAGTAGGTTTGGGTTTTCACTTTTTTAATGTCAGCTTAATAAATGCAATTCATGTTAGCTATGCTTCAGTGACAAAGTGGCTCAAACTCCTAATTCAAAGAAAATGTTTACGAATCTGATTTCTACATTATTAAGGTGGTATATCACATGCAAACTTGGAAATGGTCTTCCATAAAATCCAATTAAAGTGATTCTCTTCTTTCCTGCCTTCTTATAATGGAGCGGCGGCACAGTATGCATTGTAACACAAGTGTTGCTGTTTTCTGTAATTAACCTGAAAGCAGCCATGTTCCGCTAGTTTATCCTACTTACCACTAGAGGGCACTGTTGCCCTTCGACATAATTGAACTAACCCGGCCTTCCGTAGTAGTTTTCTTCCCTGGCTGACTGGCCTTGCTTTCGCTTTTGTTAAATAGTGCCTTTTCCCTCCCTAACATATCTTTTAGGACATGTCGGTCTCCGTGATAGAGCCCCGGCTGAAGACGGGGGCCAGTGTCACATTTCTCTTTCTTGGCTTTGTGTTTTTGTTTTGTTTGTATAAAATGCCAGAGATGAAGAGGTCCATTTCACAAAAAGGTCCATTGTATTCAGGGAGCAGCTTGTTCCGCCAAATTACACAAGGACAGTGTTCCTTGGCATTATCGGTTTTGAGTGTGCTGGCCTATCAATTATCTGATTTCTTTTTCTAAGTGGGGATTGTAATATTTAAATATTAATGCTCGTGTTTAAGATTCATTTAGAATGCCTCAGTGACCTTATTTATTTACTTTTTCTTGCCCACCAGCCTTATCTGCTGTGATATAATGTATTTTAATTAGATTGTTTATGAACAATGCTTTCTAGTACTAGAAGAAAATGTATCCCTTTGCATTTAGATTCTGTTTCTTAAACAAGAGGTCCTGTAAGCCAGACTGTGAAGCAGGCAGCCAGTGCTCTGCACAGTGTTGGGGGGGATTTTGATACTACCATTAAAGTTTAAGCAGCTCGTTCGTTGCTACTCTCAGCTGTCAACAGAAATGTGGCCCAGAAGAAAGGAACTTAGCCTTGGCTTTATACACGGCTTGTTTTCAGATTGTAAATGGAGATAGGATGAATATATTCTGTAATATACTGTCGTGCATTGTGTGACTTCTCAGCGACCCTCCCCTCTCGCCGACCTGAAAACACTGTGGGTATCCTCCTGTCCCAGAGCAGACTGGTTTGCCCGGGCGGAGATGTTTGGTTCACTCGTGCACAGATGTGCTCACCATTTAAGAAATAAATTGTTAAAACTAGATGACTGTTGGGAATTATTACAGATTTGATAATAAAGGCACCGCTTTTATTATTGCAGGTGTGAACCCTGGCTGTCACTGGGTGGTGTGAGGCAGCCCTGTCCTGGGCCCTTCCCGTCACTCTCACTGTCCCTGTATGGGTTCTCAACCTTTTCTAAAACTGCGTTTGGGCCACAAGGGTCTCTTACAAGGATCTCTTGGTGTAAGGTACCTATAGGTTCATCAAGAAGAACAGTCCAGTGGTTGGAGGTTCCCCTGCCCAAATAATTTCCCTTGATTTAATTGGCCCCCATAGTGATTTGCCAGACTGAGCTCTGGGATACAGGGCTAGTGCTGAGCTGGGTGGCATGGACTGCACTGTGGTTTCAAGTCTCTTGGTGTTCATTTATCAGACTGTTTTACTCTTTTTTTATTTCTGGATCCTTTTATAAACTGTATTTAGATAGCTGTCCTTGGAGTCAGGTTAAAGTTTCCTTCCAGAGTCTAAGGAGATCTAGACGTGTGTGTCCATAGGAGATTGTGTGTGTGTGTGTGTGTGTAGGGGGTCCATAGGAGATTGTGTGTGTGTGGGGGGGTGGAGACTGAAACTGGGGCAGGACATCACCTTCATTGTGTGAGGCAGATTAGCAAGGTGAGTGGATCTAGGCTTTCTGTTTGAACAGATCTCATAGAAACAAAATTAGGTAGAGTTTTTGTGTGGTTGTAAAAAAATAACCCCACGATTCTCATTCTTACCTTTAAACTGTACTTAAAGATTTCAGACCCATGTCTCTACATCACTATAATATTACTCCGATAGGCCCTTTAGATGTGAGGATTCTCTGCTTATCTTTTAGAATTCTCATCTAGTGCTTGTAGCTGCATCAGAATGGTGCCAGAGAAAGCAAAGAGAGACGTAAGGTCCTTGGACGGGTACATAATGCCTCTGATTCCTCCCTGGGGCCCTGGGCATGGTACCTGCCACCTTGCTTGCCTGAGAAGTAACTGCACATACCCCACCAAGCTCATCCACTCTGAGCCAGGTCTGGGATCAGCCATCTGAGGGCCGAGGGTGGATCTGCAGGGTGGACTATGGCAGGATGCGGCTTCTAAACCCCGGATTGCTCACAGGTGAGGGCATGAATGCTTGCTTAGGATTCTTCCTAGTGGGCTGGTGTGAGCCAGGTGTGGGCATTGAGCTCTGGGCTATAGGAGCTAGCACTCATCAAGCCATGTGTTAGACCAAATCAGCTTTCTGCGTCTTCTCTTTTAAATGCTTTAAAAATTATTTCTATTGTTACATCTGTATGTATCCCATGTGGGAAATTTCGAAAATGGAGACAAACAAAACAAAACAAAACAAAACAAAACAAAAAGTGTCCTAAACCCCTTACCAGCTGGAAGCATACAGTTAGTATTCAGCATCTGCGATTCTAGGCATCAGCTCCTCTCCTTTGTGATGTTTTCCTCTGAGCTGTGGTTTGTATCTTTCCTTGCCATTAAATATTCCACCTCTTAAATGGTTGCATACTATTCCATTATATGGTTCCAGCTATTTCCCCAGTGTGGCACATTTGGGTAGATTCCAGCTTTTTAATAGCCACGGGATGGAGACAGACGTTTTGTAATTAAGTGTTTGTACCCATCTGTGACACTCTGCAGCCTTGTTTTGTGGAAGGAGACTTGCTGAATCGACAGATTTCCTCACCAACTTAAGATCTTGATTTGTGACACTGTACCCCTAGACTGTTGTACCACTCTGAATGCCAGCTGTTGCCCCGTGTCCCTGTCAACCTTGGAAAAGAGCATTAAAAAAAATCAATTAAATCCTCACGCCTCTGATTATACCTAAGATGGAGCAGTTCTTCACGTCTGGCCATTTGTACTTATTCTTTTATGAATTGCCTTTTCATTTTGTATGCATGGCTATCAGATACATATTGATTGCTGATTGATTGCTCGTTCCATGCAGTATAATTTAATTTTCAAAATGTCCCTTTCTCTTAGAAGTTAATTTATCTCCAAGTGTCTGTTACTCTAAGTACATATTCAATCCTGTGATCAAGAGGCAATTCATAGAGAAGCCAGCCTGACTTCCCAGCTTGCTTCCATGAAGTCCTTTAGGCAGTATGCCTTGCCTGGCACTTCAGCTCCCCCTCATACCCTGGGCACCGAGTAGAAGAGGAGCACCCGGGAAACTCAGGTTCACCTTTGACAGGCTCACAATGGGGCTTGCGAGGCCAGTAAACAATAGTCAGGAATGGGTGCTTTCGAGCTTTGCAGTTTTCTCTCAGATCCGTTAAAGCCAATAATACCACTCTGGAGCTTTCCCCTGCATTTGCTCATGTGATGAGCCTGGCTCCCGTGTAGTGAAATTGTACCAATGCTGAAAATAGCTCTGCTGACAGGCAGGGCGGGCTTGATTGGTGGCGGGCTTCAGTCTGAAGAGGGGCAGACAAGGAGTTCTGACTCTGGAAGCAGGCATGACCTAGTTTCCAAACTGCTCACCGCTTCCTACCTGAGTAACTCAGGCCAGGTGACTTCCTCCGGCTTGTGAGCCACACTGAGAGTTCCATCTTTGTGTGTAGTTATTCAGGATGGAGCTCTGGGCCCCTTGCAGACACTTAGCCTACAGCCATTTCTGCAGTGGAGGCTGGAGTGAGTCCTCACATTAGTTTGGTGTGTCCAAGCTTGCTGCTTCTGAGGTCCTCCCAAGGTTGCTACAGAAGCTATGCATTGGTCCTAGGCTCATCTTTCTGAACAACGGTGGTAGAATTACCTGTTCTTTAGTCTGAAAAGATTTTCACCCTTTTGGTTAGAAGGCAGATTGTTCCATCATCTAACAAAGAAAGAAAAGGAATCAAATGAAAGACAAAGGAGGCTGGGTTGGTGTTGCTGCAGCCTGAGAACAAAAAGGATATCATAGTGGGTGGGGAACTGGAGGGACCTTGTATGAATCAGAGAGATCACAGTTGTTTCTGAGTCTGGCACCAGGACGCTTGCTCATGTGACGGATGGTTTGCAGGACTGCCTGCTGTATTAAGCCTAAACGTCCACTTTTGCTGTTGCTCTTTTCTGGAATACTCAAGAACGAGTCAGTGTTGGAGTGTGATTTTTCTCATCACTCAGAGATGAGGTTCAGCACCTTGGCTGGAGGTTCTTGGGACACGGGAGGAAGAAAACTAGATTGTAGGATAGCAGTTAGCTTGATAAGTGACCTAAAGCAGGCTCCTTTACTATTCTAATCAAGGCTTTTCATTTGTGAAATATAGAGCATATTACTCCTCTGTCTCTTAAAACACTTTAAAGTTGCATTTGTGTGTGTGTGTGTGTGTGTGTGCGTGTACATGCATGTGTTTATGGTCAGAGGACAACTCGTAAGACTCAGTTCTCTCTTTCTACTATGTGGGTTCCTGGGATCCAGCTCCAGTCATCAGGCACGATGGTAAGCACCCTTACCTCCTGAGCTAGCTCAGTGACCCCACATTTTCCCTTTAAGACAGGGGGTCATGTCGCCCAGGCTGACGTTGAGTCAGAATCACAGGCATGACTCTGTCACTGTTTCACATGGATGAAATACTGGGTGGCAGCGTGACACTGGAGAGTCCTTTAGAATAAGGGTGCTTACGGTTGTGGAAAAGAATACCCTGGTGGCTGTGGGAAAGAGCCCTGAAGGTTGGAAGAGGAAGGGAGTAATTTAATTCCTTAGTAGATGGAATATTCTAGGAGCTCTTGATATTTTTTTTTTTTCATTGGGATGTGCTGGGAGGTTGGTTCAGGCATCAGCTTCAGTGCTCAGGAAGGGAGCCAGATGCTGAGGAAATTGGACTGAATGCTGTGCAGCAGGTTTAGTGGCTATGATTAGGAAGTCTTAACCAGGTATTGTCTCAGATAGAGTTGACAGAGTACGGTGACATCCAGGAGACCAGAAGCCAAAACTTGGTGCAGTAGGAAGGGATTCCTCATAGAGTCAGGAAGTCCATGGCATGCTTGTGTTGAGATTTCCTAAGTGAAAATACTGCCAGTTCTTGGGTTGCATGGTTTCTTGCTGGTGGTCTTTAGTTTCTCAGTGTTCGGTTTGTCTGCAGCATGGAGCCAGTTCAGAGGCAGATGTAGAATTCTTATGTGAACTGGGTGCTTTCTTCTGATAGGCCACAAGAACAATTTAAAGTCCCGTCTTGATTCTGGAAACTTTTCCAAGTGGTCATAGAAGCCAAATATTGAAAATAATCTCTCCAAAAGGAGGGACACCAGGAAGCTGAGAACATGGCTTTGTAGTTAAATGCTTGTTTTGCAAACATGAGGACCATAGTTGAAATCCCCAGAACTCATAGTAAAGCGAGTGGGATTGGCAGCCCACCAGCTGTTCAGCCTGAGAAGGTGAGAGCAGGCATATCCGTGAGCTCTGACCCTGACTGAGAGGCCTTGTCTCAATAAGTGAGGCAGAGGAGTGATGGAAGATGTTTCCTGACTACGACCTTTGGCCTCCACACATACATGCATATACATTCACGCACGTGCCCACATATATACAAGCATACATACATATACACATATCACGCACAAACATAAAAATGGGAAAAGAAGGAAAACAGCAAAGAAAAGGAGGAGCTCGCTGTTAGCCACCCACGTCTGTAAGGATGAACTGTCTCTGCTTTCTGTATTGCCCGGGATCTTGTCTTCCAACTCGCTGTGCTCTTCTGTGCGGCCGTGCAGTAGAGTGAGGCAGCTGTGCACGCTCAGTTCAGCAGCTGGGCTTAAGAAGCTTGTCTCAGCCGAGAGATCATCAATGCATTCAAACCAAACCAAACCCTTGCCATCACAGCTGTATCTCTTAGTGAAGAAGTTTCCATTCCGAGTTCCTGTCCAGTTACCAGATTGAGTAGCTGACACAGTGGAGAGCGCCGTAACAAATCTGTTCGAAGAGGCGTCTCAGTCGTGAGCCAAGTCAGATTTTTGGCAAGAGACACCATCTTTTCTGCCTACAGAGCTGACTGTCTGTGTGCACGAGGCTCCTTTTTCACCAAGTGTAATCGCTGCTTGGCCCTGTGCTTTGTGCTTCCTTTGTATTTTCCTCTTGATCAGGGATGGAGCCATTTGTGTTTATGCGTCATCACCAGGCACTCTGACACTGACGAACTGGACTGTATACACATGCACAGTGTCTGTCATGTGGCCCTTCCCTGTTCATTTAGTCTCCATTTCCTGTCACTGTTGGGAAAGATCATCATGGACCTACTGGCTTCAAACACCAAGTTTCTGTGCTGCAGCTCTAGAGGTCAGAAGTTATAACTGTCTCACCAGGCTAAAGTCAAGGTGCTAGCAAGCCTGGTCCTTCTGGAGGCTCTGAGGTGGGAGGTGCCCATTTCCTTTCCTTTCCCAAAGCTCCTAGCAACTGCCTGTGTCCTTTTGGTTCATTGTCCCATCCTCCACCTTCTAACCATGCAGCACATCCCTCCGGCCACCCAGTCTTCCTGTGACCTGGCTTTGCAGTACCTCCCTCCATTAACTGCTAGGATGATGTTCTGAACTGTTCCCCTCCCCTGTAATCTAGGGTCACCCTTCCCCCCACTGTAAGATCCTTCACTTAACCCCATTGTCAAAATCCCCTTTGCTGTGTCAGGCGACCTTCTCAAAGATCAGGATGTCCACATTGTCCAGGGAGAGGCATTCCCGTATCTAGGGCAGAAACAAATGTGTTGTCCCAAAAACTCAGCACCAATCGGCTATTTCTTGTCACGGTGACAAACCCTGTGAGAGGAGATTGAAGGCTCCAGGGTCTCAGAAGGTCCAGTCCCCCTGGCAGGGAAGGCACAGTGGCTGGAGAGCTTGCGGTGTGCCTCGTTCATCTCTTGGTGGATCAGGATACTGACCTCATGCTACAGGAGTCCTCAAGGCCTGCCCCTTGTGGCTGCCCTATCTCTGGCAGCAAAATCCCATGTCCAAAGAACTCCATACCCTCTTAAAAAGGAGCTACTAGCTGGGGACCAGGTGTTCTGTCCCATTCAGGTTATGTCAGCTTTAAGAACTTCTGTCCCTCTCTACCTCTTTCCTCGGTGGATCTCCAGACTGGGGAATTTTGTCTGGAAAAGTTCTGTCTGATTTTTGGGAGCAGTCCCCTGGTACCCCAGATCTGCCAGTTTCAGTTTCTCTGGAGTAGGAGGGTCCACACAGATCTGAAACTCGGGCTGGGTTGTCTTGCTGAGTCCCTTGGAATCCAGTGTTCGATGAAAGTGATTATATTTATATGAGAATGTGTGTATATGCATGTGCATATTGTTATGTGTGTAGTATGCACATGTGTGTAGTGTGGATAGGTGTGTATAGGCATGTATAGTGTGTATACATATGTGTGTGTAGTGTGGACACATGGGATGTATGTGCACATATGTGTAGTGTATGTGTGCCTCTATGTAGTGTGTGTGCACACATGTGTGTAGGGGTTCTTGGCTAAGAGCAAAACTTCCAGTTGGCATTTAGGACAGGTCAAAACTAATGACCCATTTTAATTCTATCTATCTATCTATCTATCTATCTATCTATCTATCTATCTATCTATCTATCTTTCTATCTTCTTACCAGCATATTAAAATCAGGATGCTTTACTCAAAAGGTATCTAAAGTTCTGAGGAGTTTTAGAAATCAGATTTAGTGTTTTGGACCAAATGTGCACAGTGCCCTCTAAATTCATGTGTTAAAATCCTAGTCCTGAGTGACCCTGAGCAGAGGTGGTAGCTCAGGATGTGGTTATATCCGGAGGGGAAATGTGAATTAGTGCCCTTACAGGTCTGGGCAGAGAGCTAGCTCTCTTTCCTTCTGCCCAGCAAGGTTATCATGCGATGTGAGAAGGCAGCTCTGTGAACCAGGATGAGGGCTCCCTCTGAGAGCCCTGCTAAGTCAGCACCCTGACCTTGGACTCTCCCATCAATGAGCTCTGCAAGAAAGCTGTTTGCTCTTCAGGGCACCCACCCAGTCGGTAGCTTTTGTTACTGCAGCCTTAGCTGACTAAACTTTCTGGTGTCTAATTCTTTGGTGCTCACTGAACACTATTATCCCCTGCAGGCTAGTTGTGACCTGCCTAGTTGTGAGGAGAGTGGATAGTTGACCCACAACCTCAGAGTCTCTTTTTACTTATTCTTTTGTGCATTCAATACACATTTATCAATTACTGGGTATTAGTTTCTTAGTCTTCAGTGGCTAACCAGCCTTAGCCTCTACACTTAGGGAGGTGCAAACACCTCAGAATATTCACAATGGATGTTTGTGCTTCTCCAGAGCATTTAAATTGATTTGCTCGGTAGCGTTTGTGTGTCATTTCCCTGAGTATGTATGTGTGTATGTGTAGTCTCTGGGTCATTCCTGACTTCCTACATTTTTCTATTTGTGATTAAAGACACAGACACAGAGGCCTCGTCCACATTCATATTGAGACAACTACAAGGAAATCAGTAAATAGTTTCTTTACAGTGAAGAGAACATTTGCCAGCAGCTGGTGCTCTTTAAATCACAGAGTTAGTGTCTGAGTTTTCTTAAGCTTTAACCCACATGTATGTCTTCCAAATGGCTACAAAGGAGTGCAGAATCTATGATAGGTATGTGGTGAGCGCAGCACCCTGAACTGTGTGATCTGTGATCCCGTGTAATTGCTTCTTCTGCAATTTCTATTCATTATGGTTCTCTTGCTTGCTTTGTGTTAATAAGCATGCAGGCATATTACTTTTTTTTTTTTTTTTAAAGGTCACCTGCAGCTCCCTGTTCCTGCTTCTGGCCTGAGCAGTGACTCTCCACTTAGTGTGTATGAGAACGATTTGTAGCTGCTTTGAGTGGCCGGCTTGCTTTTGCTGCCAGATGTCCTTCACTGTTCTTCCCTGGTTCCACTTCGTGAGGTCCCAGACTTTGCTCTGTGGTAGGACTTCCCCGTAGCTCTGGACTCTTCAGGCTGGATGATGGAGCCGAGCTGTGCTGATGCTGGCTGTGAATCTGACAGTCTGCTCGGGGAGGTTTATAATTGCCATAATTCCTTGTGCTGCTCCGCTTGTAGTTCTTCCAGTGCTGCAGTGACTGCAGAGCATGGTCTTTGAAGCCAAAGGGAGAGGCGAACGGCTGCAACTCATGCTGGTGCATTCTGCCAGGGCTGCAGGGATAGCGGTCATGGTCTGGAGAATATGCGGAACCACGCTTTCTAGGCAAACTTTATGCCCTATTATGTCAAATGGGAAAGTGAGCTAGGTCAGGATGGCATACTCCGTCTTCAGGGAGTGACCTGTGGACTTCATATTTTAGTTGTCATTAAGGTGGGCTTGTGTGGAGTGAAGCATTTGAAAGTGTTAACTTTTCAAAAGATACTCCTTTAAAACTCCGTGTTCTTTTTAAGCTGGGAGTGAAACGATTTCCAGGACTCTCCCACAGAACAAATGCAGATGGATTTAAATGCAGACAGATACCACTGCTGGGGACCTCTGGTTGCATGGCACACACAGGAGCCTTGTCTTAGAACAGCCCAGCTCACAAGAGCAGGGGATGCATTTGCAGAACTGAGCTTGAGCTGGAAGGGAACAAAACAGCACAGACTTGACACATCAGAAATAAGGCTTTCAATCAACCTACCCATGGACCCAGCAATACCACTCTTGGGAATATACCCAAGAGAGGCCTTATCATGCAACAAAAATATATGCTCTACTATGTTCATAGCAGCATTATTTGTAATAGCCAGAACCTGGAAACAACCTAGATGCCCCTCAATTGAAGAATGGATGAAGAAAGTATGGAATATATACATATTAGAGTACTACTCAGCAGTAAAAAACAAGGACTTCTTGAAGTTTGCAGGCAAATGGATGGAAATAGAAAACACTATCCTGAGTGAGGTAAGCCAGACCCAAAAAGAGGAACATGGGATGTTCTCACTCATATTTGGTTTCTAGCCATAAATAAAGGACATTGAGCCTACAATTCGGGTTCTTAGAGAAGCTAAAGAAGAAGGAGAACCCAAAGAAAAACATATAGGCATCCTCCTGAATATTAACCTTCATCAGGCGATGAAAGGAGACAGAGACAGAGACCCACATTGGAGCACCGGACTGAAATCTCAAGGTCCAAATCAGGAGCAGAAGGAGAGCGAACATGAGCAAGGAACTCAGGACCGCGAGGGGTGCACCCACACACTGAGACAATGGAGATGCTCTATCGGGAACTCACCAAGGCCAGCTGACCTGGGTCTGAAAAAGCCTGGGTTAAAACCGGTCTCACTGAACATAGCGGACAATGAGGACTACTGAGACATCAAGAACAGTGGCAATGGGTCTTTGATCCTACTGCATGTAGTGGCTTTGTGGGAGCCTAGGCAGTTTGGATGCTCACCTTACGAGACCTGGAAGGAGGAGGGTTTTCCTCGGACTTCCCACGGGACGGAGAGCCCTGATTGCTCTTTGGGCTGAAGAGGGAGGGGGAACGGATTGGGGGAAGGGGAGGGAAAGGGGAGGCGGAGGTGGGGAAGAGAGTGAAATATTTAATAAATAAAGAAAGAAAGAAAGAAAAAGAAAGAAAAAAAAAAAAAAAGAAATAAGGCTTTCAGAGTTGGTAGCGAATAGTCGGTAAATTCTCCCATCTTCTTTGCAGGCTCTTGTTCAGATATTAGAGCTCCATATGTGCTTTCTTAAATGCTTCTTAATGGCTCCCCTTGGGATTTGCTGCCTAGTGCCCCCTCCCCTCACCTCTCCATATCTGTGATCATGCAGACAACCATAACTGCTCTCCGGTTGGCTGGGGGGAATTTACTTGTGGCCAGTACAGAACAGCAAGCGTTAATGTGGTCTGTAGCATTTGCTTGAATTTGAGCATGGGCTGTCAGCATCCACATGCTAGCGGTGACAGCTGCTATTGTGGATGCTATCAGAAGTCTTCGGAATGAAAGTCTATCACTAATGCTGGGTAGTACTGCACACGTTGGTGGTACCTAGCACCTAGTACCAGCTGACACTTTACTTGGCCTGCTAGTCTCTGGGAAGCATTGAACTCGCCTTGACATCGCTCAGCTTCCTTTGTCAGGGTGAGGACTGGTGCCTTTTCCTAGCTCACGATGCTCAGGGTAGAGCCGCAGCTGGTCTCTTCATCCTTTTGGTTGTGTCTACTACTTTTATCTTGGCACATCAGTGTCTGTCATTACGCTGTTTAAGCTCTTGGAAGATTTTGGCAGTTGCTGAGTGCTTGCGAACATAAATCGCTCTTCTGTTGTTCTTTTGCAGAGTTAAACATTCACATTATTTGACTCAGGCCATGATCATTTAGGTGCTGCTTAGAATGAATTGCACAGAATATTTTCCTTGCCGAGTTAAGCTGATTGCTTTTGTGTTAGAAAGCTTGGTCATGTTTTTGTCCGCGTTTGATGCGAAAAAAGCCAGGTGAGCCTGAGGATATTAATAGTGTCGTCCCAGGGCAGCTCTGCTGTGGAGAAGTATGCAAAGAGGAAGTCCAGAAGTGAGCATTAAACTAAGTGAAAAAAAAATTTTTTTTCTGACTTCTGATGCTACTGATGCAGGAGACCAGGAGAGATGCGCAGCAGAAGAGGTGTCGCTTTCGTGCAGACAATCTAAATGTGGTCTCCCCTGTTGACTAAGACCAGGACTTGCTGGAATGGAGGGGAAGGCTAGAAGAACAGCTCATGAATAGTGATTTACTGAGAGGAGTGGCCATCCCAGCCCATCACCAGGATCAGCCCCACATTCCTTTTGTGTCCTGCTTAGAGTGTGGCCCTGCCATCTCCACTGCTTGCCCAGGATGGGACAGTTCCTTCCTGGGAAGTGTGTCCTTGAGTTCTCTGAGATATCTGTATTACATTTTTCTTTTAGGAGCATAAAAGAGAGGACAACAGGAGATAGAATTTAAGGTTTTCATTTCTCCACTCGCCCAAGTTTGTTCTCTGAGTAAATTAAATTTTGTTAGTTGTGTTCCGATATCAGAGGCCAGCTTTGTGGAACATTTGAACATAGGATCTCTTTGTTTTGTAAACTTATATGTCTTTCTTCCACCCAAGACTTTTATCTAGATCAGTTTTCCCCCACTATATATATGAAATTGTCACAAATTGATACGATAGTAAAAGTGGCGATGGCTTTGCATGCTGCACTGAAAGCGATTGAATGTGTCAGTGGGCAGATTGTGTGAATTATTTATCCATACAGATTTTATTAAAAATCCTGAAGCATTTCATTACAGTTGACCCAATAAAGGATAAATAAAAATGATGTCTGTAGATGTGTCTGTCAGATTGTATTTCTACTTGATCTAACTTCTTGTGTGAACCTGTAATATGGGTAGATTTAAGCAGCTATAGATCTCTAGAATAGAAGATCCACCATTGTGACTAGACTGCATGCAGCAAGCCGTGTGTGTGTGTGTGTGTGTGTGTGTGTAGTGCATATAGTGTGTTGAATGATGAGTAGGTGTGATAGCCACATATAAAATTACATTAAAGTCCAAAAGGTGTTTTTATGAGCAGTACTAGCAATGGCATCCGACTTTCATAGGGCTTCTCCATGTCCATTGTGATGAATCTATTTATTACTCCTGTAATGAGCCGCACACATGGTTGGTTAGCCGAGTTATTGAACTTTATCAACCTTGGCTGAAATTCACAATGCGTGCCAAACTTGTTGTAACGTGTAAGAAATTACATCTGGGCTAAAAAGGTTCAATAACAGTGACTCTGATAATGGAATCTTTCACAGAGCGTGGGGCTTCATGATATGCCCCTGACTCTTAAAAATTACAGAGTTAAAGCAAAACAAGAAATCACATACCCTTGGAGAAACATTGTCACTTGTGGCATAGATTCTGACTTATGGCAGGTGCATTATTCCAGTCTCAGGACACATGGGGTAAGGCCATCACCACGTGACTTGTGAACCCATTTGGGTTAGGGTCACCACTTGTATTCTTAGAAAATTAGAATTTTTTATCTTATTTGACTTTGCCGCTCCTCTGTTTTTTAGTTTATTAACTCTGGGACTGTGGACTGTGTTCTTTACCCCCAAGCCTTAGCTTCCTTGTGTGAGGAGTAAGGCTCAAGCCAGCAGCCAGCGGGAGCTGTGAGAGGTCAGACGGGAAGACAGAGCCTCAGGAACAGAACCACCCAGTGCAGCCCCTCCAGCCTGCGACTGCTCACTAAGAATTTCTGTGTTTACGGCTTTATTTCTAGGACAAACATTTTAAATTTATTTTCTTAGCTTTTTATGGTAGACAATTTCAAATATGTGCCAACGCAGCAAGAATCATCTTTCTTTTTCTTAAGAAACGAGGAGAAAATGGCTGCAGACGCACCCTTGACTAACACAGGGAAGGAATACTTGTGTGAGTTTGAGATTTACAAGTGAACCACCTTAGCGACAGCTGTACAACTGTCACGGCCATCCTGGCAGTTTCATAGACATTGGCATGGTTTTCTTGACTGCACCGAATTGCCAGTGGATATTGAAGGGCTTTGGCAAAGCTTTAGTTCTGTGCGCTCTCCTGGAACAGTAACCATCACTTTTGTTGTCGTTTTCCATATTGAGGATTGAACCTGTTACATCAGGAATGCCAGGCAGGCGCTATGCAGCCGAGTCGTACCCCCAACCAAAAGTGAAAACATCTGGGGACAGGGTCTTGCTCAGATGCCCAGAGTGGCATTGAACTCACTCCATTCCAAGCAAGTCTTGAACCTGGCACTTCTCCTGTCCGTGGAACTAATTCCCTTCTGTAGCACATAGAGCTCATAGCACATAGAGCTCATAACACATAGAGATCATAGCACATAGAGCTCGTAGCACAGAGAGCTCATAGCACATAGAGCTCATAGCACAGAGAGATCATAGCACAGAGAGATCATAGCACAGAGAGCTCATAGCACATAGGAACAAGAAGAAGAAATGGTGAGAGAGTCCTGCTAAAGCTCAGGAGCTCAGCTCAAGAGAAAGAGGATGTGTTTAAACGGCTCAGCTTTCAGACGGTCACAATGAAAGCTACCTGGCAGGTTGGTGATGGCCAGCCGGATGAAGGGATGCTCCATCATCGTCGATAGTTAGACAGGGGAAGAAATGAAAGCACCATCCAAGCCAGCACTGGCCCTCCCCATACTCCCACAGGAGCCAGCCTTGTTTTCCTGACTGTACAGTATGCCTTTTAATTATTCTTTCTTCAGTGAAATAGTCCTTTTTCATTTTATTAAGTTTGCTTTTCCTTTTAAGACCCAGGCCGGGATACTTGCCAACATACATTGAAAACATGCAACAAATTTGTTGTTGTTTTTTTAAATAATGAGTCCTTAGAACTCAACGAGCAGTGAAGGTGTGTGTGATCTAATGGACTCAAATTAAAGATGTGTAGACCAGAGGAGGAAGATGCATGGGCGGGTCTGACTCTTGCCCTTTAGTGTGTCCAAGTGCAGACTCATCGTTGGTGCTGCTGTCCATGACTTGGCATGGGAGAACAGGGGAAGCTGAAGAGCAATTAGGTGTTTCTAAGAGATAAATATGTTTTGAGGAGCCATACCTCTTGAGCGTAAATCTTTAAAGTTGTTATTTATTCTCCTCACTCAGAGAATGACAGTGGAACACATTTGGGGTGGCCCAGCCTGAGAAGCTAGCAGGCGTCCGCCTGACTTCAGTAGCAATCACTGAGCTGCCATAGACGGTAATCATGCTTGCGAAAAGCTTGTGCACTGCCCTGCGGGAGAGCCGGTGTGAAGTGCTTAATGCGCCTCTCCAGTGATGTGAAAGGAGAGCAAATGGAGGGAGAGCCAGCTTCGAGGGCTCAATCAGCACTTGGCAGCTCTAACCTACAGCTGCTCCAGGATGCTGCCCCGTGCAGCTGCCTTGTGCAACTCTTGACATTCTCAGCAGACGAGCCATTTGTACCTTTAGTTGCTTGAAACTATCAGTTTGTTGGAAAGAAAGGTAAACAGGGGCCTCCAGAGGTGGCTCCGAGGTTAAGAGCACTTGCCACTCTTGCAGAGAAACCGGTATGGTTCCAAGCACCCACATCTGCCAGCTCGCTCCTGCTAGTAACTCCAACTTCAGGGGATCTGACGCCCTCTTCTGGACTCTGCAGGCATGTGCACACATGTGACCATAAAAATAAACATCTAGACTATTCTGTTCATTTCTAGATGAAGCACAGATAAGCCAAAAGCTAGCTGAAGTTTCTGTTCTTGGAACACCTTTTAAAAGAAGAGTGAATGGCTAGTAGATTGGCAGGAGAGACTGACATCAATTAGTTCTGATAGCTGCTGGGGACACAGATAAACCCAGCATGTCCAGGAGTGCTGGACATCATTTCTCTAGGAGACAGACAGTGTTGAAGTGATTAGAATTTGATGTGCGTAAGGGGGCAGACTTTTCTAGTAATTTCTAGTTGTATGAAAGCTATGTTATTTTGTTTTATGGAAATAGTGTACACAATTTATCTTTTAGCTGTAGCTTTTGTCCTCTTCCTGGAAGAACCTGAGCCAAAACCAGATTTCAGATCATTTGAGGTGTGATTTCAGAGAGCTCGATGGGGGCTGGGAGACCTCAGTGATGAGATGAAGGATGTTCAGGCGCGTGTCTCTGAGTTGGGCCAGCCCTGCGACAGTCAGAGCTCCTTTGGGAAGAACTTTCTGAGGAGCCGCCTGGAATAATCTGCGAGCTGTCTGTTGGGGAAGGAGATGCATTTGTCCACAGGCATTCATCCTTCTCAGGCAGCCTTGGTGCCATAGTGCGTTGGTGCCAAGCAGCTTTCTACAGCCCTGCCATGCTCCAGTGTCAGGGGATTTCCAGAACTGAAATGCTGGGGGGTGGCATACTGTTGCCTGGAGCTAGTTTAAGATTTTGACGGCTGGTAATTGTGGCCTTTGGAGTAAGATGAAGCTAGGAAGTAAGGGAGACACTCTGGGTACTGTCCACCCCTCACCCCATTGCTCAGTGTCCTCAGGCTCTGTGAGACACAATTCATCCCAGGTGTCATTCAAGGCTGAAGGGCTGTCAGGAAGATACACCAGTCCAGTTCATTGTAAACTTTGGGTTTACACATTATTTGCAAGAACATCTGTAACAAGTGCCAGGAAGTGGTGGCTTAGGACACGGTGTTATATCAAGCTAGAAATATGAAACCCAGATGTGGGGAAGGGCCACTGTCCAACTGAAACGTGTAGCTAAGGATTCTTCCTTGGTAGTTGTAGGCTTGAAGGTGTCCATCTTGAGGGTCACATGTAGCCCAAGAGAGCAGTGTATGTATGTGGTTCAGTACACAGTTGTAAATGTAATATATGATGTGTGTTAGTGTGTGTGTGTTGATAATAGATTGTAAAGTTCTTAAACGTGAACTTTGTAGATGACAGTGTGGCTCAGAGAAGCCAAAAGGCTAAGCGCCCCTGTAAGAGTTCTACTGTGTGCTGCAGCAATTCCAGCTACTGCTCCGTCGGCCCACGCTTCTCTCCATGTGCCTTCATGTTATCTTCGCTCTTTGTATCTGTCTTCTTTTTCCTTATTTAAAAGTACACCAATTATTTTTGCTTTTCTAATGGTCTCATTAAAATTTACATTTATTTATTCATTTGTGTGTGTGTGTGTGTGCATGCGTGCATGTGTGCGTGCATGCATGCATGCGTGCGTGCCCCTAGCATCTCACTGGAGCTTGAGCAAATCTGTAAAGCCCCTATTCCTGTGTTACCTCTTTGTGAAGTGCTCAGAGCAGGGGCCCAAGAGCATTTTTCTTTGTGCGTTGTGTTTTGGGGAGAGATGGCATTCAGAACGTAGCAACCGTCCTGCAGGCAGAAGCTGCTCTTCTCCACTGTCCATGCTGTGCAGATAAACAGCAGCTATCCAGTGAGTCGCTCCTGCATTGAGTACTAATATTCCTGCTGCAGTGGCTCAGGTCTGTAATCCCAGCACTGTGAAGGTGGAGGAGGAGGAGGAGGAGGAGGAGGAGGAGGAGGAGGAGGAGGAGGAGGAGGAGGAGGAGGGGGAGGGTCGGGAGTTCAAGGTCATCTCAGGCTAGAATGAGCTAGGTGACACCCAGTCTCAAAAAATCTTAAACACCACCACCTCCATAAACAACAGTAAAACAGCAGCAGTAAAAACAACCAAGCTTATATTAAGTACCAACCCTGTCTGAGGACCTGGGAACTCACCAGTGTATAAAATGCTCCTGTCTCATGGGGCTGGCCTTCTTATAGAGGATGAGTCTCAGAAGGCTTTACTCCTGATCTAGTTTCTGTCACCCACTAGGAACCAAGTGGGGACTTGGTCTCTCTGTAAACACACCTACTTTTTTAGGCACGTAGGTTCCCAGTCATCCCAGTGTTTAAGGGCTCAGCTTGGGAAGAACGCTGTGGGGTGGGTGATTTCAGAGCTGGGCTGGACTGAGGGTGTGTGATGGTCAAGGACCCGTATCCATGCTTCAATGGTGTGACCTGAACACAGGGACTGCCCTTTTACTGTGTGTGTGTGTGTGGAACACAGTGCATTTGTAGGTTTCTGCTTTAAAACCATCGCAGGCAATTGGATGTTAACTTTTTAAAATTTATTTCTGCCTTCGGTGCTCCGCTGAGAATATAGCTCTGTTCTTTCTCTCTAGAGGAAAATGGTTGTATCCACAGCCCAGCTTTTGTGTAGCGTTTTCAAGGAGAAGGGCCAGTTCCTGGATTCTGAATGAAGCGATCCTCATGCTTTCCAGGAGTTACAATCATTAGTGACAGTTCAATATACACGCTTACCTGCACCCCTTTTTAATCCATAAAAATCCATTAACTAGGACTAGACAGAAAAATATGCTGCTGAATGTTTTGAACTCTTTTTAAATGAACGCTCTTCCAATAGAAATTTATTGGTATGTAATTAATAAAGTATTACTGATTTCAAAATTATACTTTGCTAAACAATGGAATTTTCCTAAATAACTGACAGGTAATAAAAAAAATTTCAGTCACTGACAGCTTGTCACGGTTGAATCTAAAACCTAGGGGCAAAATACATATATTCTATGTAGTTTCCATTTCTAGACCCTGGATTTCTAAATTCTTCCTTATAAAATTTTAAATTTCTTCTTTTTTTTTTGAAAGAGGAAACTTCTAATTATTTATTTCCTTATTTTATAATTTCTTAACCAGCTTGATTTCATACTGCAGGTAATTAATAAAGTAGCCCCTTTGATGGCCAGTATGTGCAGTCAATGTAAGTGAGCTTAAAGGATTGACTCTTAGATGGGGTACACATTCAAGGCCTTAATGTCTTCTTCGTGGAAGGTAGGTGAGAAACACATAGAGAATAAAATACAGGCTCCACGACATGGTCAACAGCTGTTAAAAGTGGAGTAATCTTTGTGGACTTGGTAATTATTCACATATTACTTGATGAAAACCCAATGTTAGTGTATAGAAAACAAAGATGTGCTTGAGTGTATTAGAACCTCTGGAACTCCTCAGCCAATGGGAAAAAAGACAGCATGCACATTCGTCAAAACATTATCCTATTGGAGAGAACCAGTCATGCCAGATCTTCCTGAGGAGCTGCATCCTCACAGTGGTGTTGAGAGGCTCTGGGTAGGTTCAGATCTGATGTGTGCACTTAAGCTGCAGACCTGATGGGGGCCATGCTCCTCTACTGTCTCATGCAGGACTATGAAGTTACAGTTTATGAGTAAGTGACGTGAAATAGACCCCTCTACTTCACCTATGGTAGGGCACTTCACAGTTTTCCATTGGATCCAACACTGTTCGGGACATCAAAGGCTCCGCTTTCCTGATTTCTCATTTAGGCAGATCTGACCAAAGTTGTTCAAATTTCCACTCATTTAAACAAAATGGAGATCCTGCCATGGTGAAGGAATGTCCTTAGGTTATTCATTCACTGAGAATTGGCCTTATTCGATGCTTGGTGTTAAATTTAATCAAAACACATAGCGCCATGTGACAGGGGTCCTTACTTTAACATGTTATTGGGTTGGAAGCAGAGTCAACACATTAGTCATCTTAAATCATTTAAGTTGGCTTTCTTCAGAATTCCAGGATCCAAAATCAACACATTTGTTGACTACATAGACATGGAGAGACAGGATGTAGTTTAATACCCAGCTCTGTCATGAGAAGCCAAGAGAGTCAGGGAAGCTGAATGAACTGGATGAAACAGCATAATAAGATTTGGATGCAAATAGGACACTTGAATTTTTTGTTTTCTGTTGTTTTAATGAGATCGTCTTTATATGTGTTTTGCATAGAAATTTGTAAATTGTCAAAAATTAAACTTTCTACAGTTTTTAATCCAATATGAACCCCGAACATGGCTGTTGTAGTTGAAATGTTTTGTTTTGTTTTAATCAGAGAAATTCTTTAAGTCAAGGTCACCTTCATTCTGAGGTTTGTTCTTATTTTGCTTTAGGTCAGCTTAGAATCAAATCTGAAAAAGTGCATTGTTTGTTCCTTAGGTCAGCAAACTAGCATGTGACCAATTCTAGCCTTGTCAGGCCTAGGCTAACAGAGTATTATTGGACAGCAGGACACCCGCTCATTTGCATATCATTTAAAGTTATTTTAACAGTTTACCGTCAGAGCTGGCCAAAAAAAATCCCAAGATATTTACTGTCTAGTTCTCTATAGAAAACACTTGCCATTGTGGTGATGCATGCCTATAATCCCAGCACTGAGGGGAATGAGGCAGGAGGATTTCTGTGACAAGGCCTTTCTGATAGATGCTCTTCTGGTAAACTTCAGCACTAAGAAAACCTGTTTTGGGGCTGGAAAGATGGTTCAGTGGTTAGGAGCACTTTTTCACTGTCTGCTCTTCCAGAAGCCTTGCAAGGGTTTGATTCCCATCACCCACACAGTGACTCAGAATTGTCTGTAACCAGGTCCAGTTGATCTCAAAACACCTGATACCAGACATGTACATGATACATATACATACATGCAGGCAAAACACTCTACCACTTTACTCTTACCACCACCACTACCAGTAATGATAACAATAAAAAATATTTTTTAAAAAAAGAAGGCACATCTCACCTAAAAAACCACTATGCATTTTTTCCCATTTAATAAGAAGAAAGACAGCATAAAGTATTCTATTTCCTTTCTTTGCATTGGCTTGCCAGCATGTTCAGAACTCACATTCAGGTGCTCACGGGAATGACCAGCTTAATTCAGATTCCTGGTTGATGAGCTTTTCTTGACAAGGGTACACATTATCCCTTTTAAGAACATCTATTTGTGCTATAACTTAGCAGCATTGCATTTGATCTTTTTTAGTCTGAGAAGCACTCCGTTAGCTGCACTAAACCCTGCACATTTTGTTTGTGCCCTTGTGACTTGGCAAATGTGTGCACATAACCATGACTGCTCCCTCACGAAGACAGAGTAGGTTTGTCTCTATAAAAACCCAATTCCTATTTCCCCCACCTACAGGCAACTACTGAATGCCTAGTAATTTTTAATTTTTTTGTATGGATATTTGTTACACGGTGGGCTTATTTATCATTTTGAGACAGGATCTCTCTCTGGCTCTGGAAGACCTGCAACTCACTGTGTAGATTAGGCTGGCTTTGAACTTGTGATGACCTTCCTGCCTCTGCTTCTCGAGCCACCATACCACAGCTTCTGTGTTTGTTTGTTTGAGACAGGGTCTACTGTAGCTCAGGCTGGTGTGAAACTCCCTAGGTAGAGGACGACCTTTAACTCCTGATCCTCCTGCTTACACCTCCCCAGTGCTGGAGGTGCAGACCTGTGCCACCACCCCTGGCTATTATGTAGTGTTTTGTGGGGGCATGCCCGACTTTCAATGAAGAACAGCAAAGCTAGTGCACAAACAAGAGATTCCTTTCTATAGTATAGACTTGTTTACCAATTTTTAAATTTTCACGCGAGAATGTGAGTGAGGCATAAGTTACATGGATAGCGTTCTGTGAATGCTGTATCAGTGGAGAACCTAACATGCCCACCTGCTGACAGGAGAATGTGAGGCATTGCTTACGTGGAAAACATACTGTGAATGCTGTATCAGTGATGAATCTAATTTGCTGACCTGCTGTTTCTGAAGGAGTCTGTCCTCTGTCCTCTTTTGACTTGTCTAACAACCTCTTAAGGGTACAGTTTCTTCATATTTCCATTTTGCAGATGAGGACACTGGGGTTCATAGAAGCTAAGTGTATCAGTTTTCTGGTGTAACATAGTTCTGTCAGCTGGGTGGAAATGTACTGCCTTATGGTCCTGGGCCATAAGAGTTTCAAAATCAAGATGTTGGTTGGTTGGTCTCCCATAGAGGAGTTCTGCTTACATTTATATTTTTTGTTGTTTACCTTGTATGCCAGCTCCAAACTCCTGCTTTTTAGAAAGCACTGGTCAGAAGGGAGCAGGGCCTCTGCTCACGACCCCACTTGAACTTGATTTCCTCCTTTTGGCTGTGTCTTAGTAAGGTGCACTTTGAGGGGATGGGGTATTCTAAGGTCTTCAGTATAGGAATTTTGTGGGGGAGAGTGTCACCATTCAACCCATATCTCCTTCCCTAGAAAGTGGTGGGGACATGATTCTAAGTCAGGTTCCTCTGACTCAAAGAAGAGCTCCTATGTGGACCCTAAGAATCTTGTGTGAATTAGGCATGGTGTTACGTGCAGTCCCAGCACGTGGGAGGTGGAGGAAGGAGGATGTGAACTTCAAGGCCAGCCTTGGCTACAGAGAGAATTCAAGGCTAGCCTGTGCTATACAAATCTTGCCAAAACCAAATAAAAGCAATCAAAAACCAAACAAACAGAACAAGAGACAAGAGTGTATAAATCACTTCTGCATTTGGTTGTCTGTGGTGCTACAAGCAGCTGTGTGCACACCTGTGTCTTCTTGCCGTGAGATCGAGAAAGCCAACATTCAGAGACATCTCTGAGCAGTTTTGTCAATGTGGAGGCTGTAAGGGGTCTTGTGTTCAGCATCTCCCTTCATCTTGTTGACGTTTACCCTTGACTTTCCCAAGCTTTTGTTTCCATATTATGCCACTGGGATACTACTGTAGACCCATGCCAGTGAGGACTGAGGGGGTCTGTGATCCGAAAGTCACACGTCATTATGATGCCCAGACAAAGCATGCTGTCTCAGAAGAGAGAATATGAGTTAGCTGTCATAAGCTCTGTTTTGAATACTTAGTCCCAAGCCACCGGAAGCGCTTGGGGAAGTAAGCAAGCTGTAGGAGTCTCTCTTAGGTGTGTCCTTGGGGACTGTATCTTTTTTCTGGGGTCTTATGCCTCTGCCCCCTTTATGTCTTCGCTGAGCTGAGTAGTTCTGACACATGCCCCACTGCCCTGGTATTCGGCCCAAGTCTAGGGTCCCAGAACCTGTAGAGTAAGCCTTCTGCAGCCATGAGCCAGAATGAATCTTTTCTCCCTTGAGACATTTTTATTAGGTGTTTTATCACTAGTGAGAGAAGTTACCAGTTCAAGAGGCTGTCAATCTTGAGGGGACATTAGAGTTCCCCAGAAAGCTTTTTATAACCCTAATGACTGGGCTCCATCTCCAGAGCCTCTGTTTCAGGGTTCTGGTCCAGGCCAGGCCCTCGAGCCTGCACTTCTTACCAGTTCCTGGTGATGTTACTGTCGGCTCAGGTCCCACACTCTGAATAGGAAGCAAAAGACCGCAGGTTTCATGCATAGGTCTATTTTTCAGTTTCCTGAGAGTCTCTGAAACTCTAAGAAGTAGGTGTCAGATCAGAGTCCTCTTGGGTTCTCCTTAGTTACTCTTTATTTAGGAATGGTGGGTACTTTGATGTTAGTTCCATGGTAGCTGAGGTCAGGGGCTTGGAGGCTTCTTTGCCCCCTTTGGCACAGAGAAGACCTGGCCAGAAGCTCCAGGTCTTGATTTGCTGGGACTGCCGTAGTGAAGTTGTACAGGCTGGGTGACTTTGGCTACAGAGGGTTACCCTTGACAGTCTGGCTGTTGGAAGTCCGAGATCAAGGTGCAGTCAGGTTTGGTTGTTTAGGGGCCTCTCATTTTGGCTTGCAGACAACAGCCTGGCTGTATTCAGATAGTCTTCCCTCTGTGTATCTTGTTCCCTGTGCCGTCCTCTCTTTGGATAAGGACACAAACCTATCCTACCCCTCTGATTTCAATCACCATTAATTATCTCTTTGAAAGTTCCTGTCTCCAGTCTCAACCACACAGAAGTTGTGGCTCCAAGATGTGTACTGTGGAGATGGATGTCTGTCAGTTTGACTGGATTGAGAAGCACCTAGGTGATGCGCAGAGCAAGCCTTTGGGTTAGTAAGAGAGGCCGCTGGCTGAGACAGATCACAACAATGGTTCTGATTTCATCAGTGACTTCACTGATGGATTCGAATAATATGGTTAATATTATAATATGGCTTGGGATGTAATGGAAAACAGTAGGTGGGGCTCTGCTAAGGAAGTGCCTTGCCCCCCTCTCTAGTCTGCTCCCCTGCCTCGCACCCTAGCTTGTCTATCCTGATGGGCTGCAACCTCTGTGGTCACAGTTTTGACAGAACTGACCATGGAATAACTCTTGATGTGTTTCCAACTTAAGAAATTCTTTACTTACAGAGTGAAGTATGGTGGTGGTTGAGGCAGGAGGGTCATAAGTTTAAGGCCAGCCCGGGCTACATAAAGCCCAGAATCAAAGTTTAAAAAAAAAAAAGCTTTCTTATGGGCTTATTACATTTCCCTTTCAGTATCTGTTTTAACTTGCCAAAGAAAATCAGATGTACTTTACTGTAATGGAGACTCTAAATGCTGTGTGCTTGCAGGGCGGTCTGCATGTCTGAGCTAAGTAAGAAAGAGCGTTGGTTGAGCATGCTTCCCCCAAGCTGTTTAATTGATGGTGGAAAATCTCCCCTAGAATCTTTGGGAGCGACCTTCCGTTTGCCTCTTCTCCAGCTACTGGGAGCCAGCATACCTCTTGGCAAGCAGTATGAAGCAAGTTCCCTGCAAACTGGATTCTCTGTCAGGGCTCTAATGCCTCCACCAGCTCAGAGCACACTCTTTTTCCTTTCCAAATAGAAGTTGAGCCTAATCTTCAATCATTCACATTACTGGTGTTGGAAATGTCTCCCCAGACTTCTTGGATCAGAGGCAGCAGCTGGATGAGGGGAGCCAAGCAAAAGTGTACAGCTGGCTGCACTTCAAGAGTTGGGCAAAATCAGCCTCAGCTCGGAGGTGCTTTGCACATCCCTGAAGTTCATGTCAAGCAGGTGCCTGGTCACAACTATTGTAGTTTGCAAGGGCTCCCGAGGAGTATGGAGTTTTAAAGCTGATGTGTTTCACCAGCATCTGCCTATGGTCATGTAAAACAAGGTGGCTTCAAACTCAGCACTCCTTTTCTTCTTCCCCTCCCAAGTCAGTATGCTTTTTGTACAATCAGATCTCCGTGAGCTTAAAAAGTGACATATAATTTCTTTTAACTGTTGCTTGCCGTTCTGGGATTCAGGCACTGTAATCACCAGGTGTGTTGTATCAAAAAGGTGTGCGCTGGAGACTGGGAGACGGCTCTCTTGGTCGGGTGCTTGTTGTACAGGCATGAAGACCTGGGTTCATCCCAAGCACCCATGGAAAAGCTGGGTGTTCTGGTGCATGTCTATAAACTTAGCATTGGGGAAGTAGAGACAGATATTCCTTGAGCCTTGTGCCAGCCAGCCTCTCACTGAGTTCAGGAGGGGACCCTGTTTCAGAAAATAATTGTGGGGTGCGATTGAGGAAGACACTTGCCATCAACCCCTGACCTCCATGTGTCCGTGCGCGCACACACACACACACACACACACACACACACAGAAACACAGTGCGCCAAAACTAATAATGATCATTGTAATGATTCTTCATGAGAGGGACCTTGGTGGTGGGTGAGAGACAAATAAGCTATGCAGACAGAGCTTAAGTGGAAAGTTTTATTGAGATAAAGTGAGTGGGGGAAGGAAAAGGAGAGAGAGAGAAAGAGAGAGAGGCAGACAGAGATGCAGAGAGAGAAGGGGGACGAGGAAGAAGAGAAGTAGGTGGAGTTTCACCTTTTAAAGAGACAGGATACTGCCTCCCCTGCACACAGGCGTGATACAGGCACTCTGCAAGGTCCCCAAGGGGCGGGGCTTGGTGTACCAGGATGCTAACAATCATGGGCTTTCCTCTGTGCATCACCGTGGAAGAAGTGACATAGACCTTCGTCCAGTTCTGAAAGCGAGAGTTACGGCTGCCTTCCACTCCAAATTATCATGGGTGTGATTGCTGCAAGAAAACAGGGTGGGAATGGGGACCGAAAGGTAGGAATTTTGTTTTTTAATGTTTCAGGTTGAGTTATGATAGTGTCAGCATTATGTTTGATAACAACAGAACAAAATAGCAACAAACACCCAGCCAAGACATGAGATTTTACAAACTCCAAAAGTCATTATGTTGAAGATAGCCAAGATAGTGATCTGGTTATGTAGATTACTAGCAGTACTTTTTGAAACTGACTCCAAGACAAGGATGGTCTTTAATTAAGTCTTTTTGGCATCATACTTTTTTTTTTTTTTTGAGTAAGGTCACAATGGGTCAAGAGCACAAACAGTGTAACTCTGACTGTGTGTTTATCTGGGAATACTGAATTTAATACAATTTTTCAGGAAAAGGTTATGAGTGTTGGCGAATGAGAAGTAAATTTAGGCTGGGCTTGATGGTGCACACCTTTAATCCCAGCACTCAGGAGGCAGAGGCAGGGAGTTGACTGTGAATTGGAGGCCAGCTTGGCCTATATAGCAAGTTCTAGGCTAGCCAGGGTTACACACTGAGACCCTGTTGCAAAGGAGAAAGAAAAGTGAATTTGGACTCTTTAAAGGCGAACAGCAAAAAAGTGCTGAGTCATCCCAATACAGTAATTGAGGAGCAGAGAGAACTTAATCTTCTCAAGAGTATAAGTAATGTACCAAGGTCACTGAAATTTTTTAACTGTGCTTGAATAGAGGAGTGATTCATTGTGCAAACTGATGGACAGGACAGCAGAGTGGGTTTTCAATGCGGAGAGCTCCCATGTAGTGAGTCCCTCTTCTCTGTTCCTCATCCTTCTCTTTTCCTTCTCCCTCTCTTCCTTCTTCTCCTTATTTAAGCACTTCTGTCCTAACTATTTCTTGATGGACAGGTCTGGGAATGTGTGTTGGGAGAGAGGCTGATCCCAGGCCCAGTGGTCGTTAAGAAAGTCCTTATATCAACTCCCTTCCCGTAAGGTGCAGAGACGGTTATGGAAAGGGAGGTGGAGAGAACGTAAGAGCTGGAGTGTGATAGGCTTTCTTTGGGCCACCAACTGGCTCCCAAATTATGACACGGACACTTGTTATTAGTTATAAATGCTCAGCCTTATCTTAGCTCGTATTTTAATCTGTTTCTCTTTATGTTTTGCCTCGGGGCTTTTTACCTTTCATTCTGTATATTTTACTTTTCTGTTCTCTCAGTGTCTGTCTGTCTGGTGGCTGGCAGGCTTCTCCCTCTTTTTCTCCCTAGTGCTCTGTTCTCTGGAGCCTAGATTTTTCCTCTTACTTATTCTCTCTGTCTGGCAATCCCTCTGCCCCATCCCTCTACTCCTTAGCTAGTGACCATTCAGCTTTTTATTATACCAGTCAGGTGCCTTAGGCAGGCAAAGTGAAACAATAACACATCTTTACATAATTAAACAAATGCAGTATAAACAAATGCAACACACCTTTACACAGTTAAGGTAATATTCTGGAGCATAAACAAATATAACACATCTTTGCCTAGTTAAAGTAATACTTCACAACACTGGAGGATGGGGGTTGCCATGAAAGCACGAACTCACAGAAGCTGTGCTTACCTGCATAAGAACAAACCAGCCAAAATTCTGACAAGGATAAGATAATCTCCAGGCCCCACCCCTTGCTGAGGAACTATGGACACTTTGTAGTTTGGGGGGAGGGGAGAATCAGGCTTTTTTGACAATTTAGACACTGGTAGGATTCTTATGCCTCAATGGATGACCTTACATCTGTACGCTATGAGAAGCACCAACTAGACTTTGTACAAAATAGAAAATAAAATAAAATGTCAGAAGCACTGGCTTCACATGAGCCAGGACCAGGCCCTTGTGGCTGGCTGACTTCTGCTTTAAATCATGGAAACTATCTTTCTGAAGCTTTCAGAGAGCTCAGAAAAAGCAGGGAGCCCTCCTGCAGCCTCACAAACAGTACAATTTAGCCTGCTTGTAGGCTCTGCTCAGTTCTCCTCTGTTCTGGGAAGTGTGTGGAAGTAAATCCTTCGAAATACAAAAGGCCAAGCTTCAGGGTAGATCTTTTCACTTTGGTGTACCAGAAGCACTGTGCCGAGGGTCTAGAAGTACAAGAGTTGCATATGTAACTGAGTGTATGTGTGCATGTGAGTGTGTGCTTGCATGTGTGTGGGTATTAACATAGAAGCTTGAGCTGAAAAGACCATAAACTGCTGTGTACTGTATGAGATCCTGGATCCACGGTGTCCCCACACACCTTAATGCCAGCGAGCTGGAGAATGCTATCTTGCCAAGGCACGGTGTCCTCAGCATCTCAAAGGCAGGTTTTAAGGCATTTTTCATCAGAGAGGCCTTTCTCTTTAATTTTTGTCCCATTTCTAATTAATTGTCCTAAGGCTCTGGAGCATGTTTATTATAGCGCTATGTGCACTTTGCTTAAAGAACAATGAACAACAAGCCACTGTGGAGTTACTTTTTTTTTTTTTTTTTTTGGAGCAGGAGGTGGGCAGTGGCCACATGAACTTGATTCAATCAGGATATGCCTTCTAGCGTTGGGATTTGAAAGTCTTTAAGAATTAAAGGGGGGAAATGTGAGTTCATCCTGGCCCTGCAGTGTTAAGATTACCCTTTAGGTTGGGAGCAGGAAGGGGACTAAATTCAGTCTGCAAAGCTGTTACCATTCTTGGAAGAATGTGCAGAGGGACTTTATTTCTGTGGACTACTTATCCCTCATAAGCCTTCCAGAGAACTGTCTGAAGTCAGTTGTGAAATGTGTTAATTCCGTGCTCCGTGATGGCATGTGAAAGACTAACAGACTTGACAGACCTGGGGGAGAGATTCCTCGGAGCAGAAATGTCAGTGAAATAGGGTAGCCGAAGAGGTCACGGCTCTTGGCTTTTACCCTGGTGACACAGAAGTGGAAAGGGCTTGAAATCATGACTGCCACTGAAGCATGAGCTGTGGTGACCACTCTTCTTGATGAAGGACCCTGCTTAGGTTACTGCCGTAAGTTGTCCACGTGCCAAGCGCATACACATGTCGTGGTGGGCCAGCGCTTGAGATATCCACACAGGGGTTGCATCAAGTTCTATTACCATATTAAACGGACAGCAGAGGTTTTCTGTGGTCAGGGTGTTCCACAGGGGTTCCTCTGGCCCCCATGAATTCCTGTTAAAGCTCCTGCCAGTTAACCTGAAGTGGTGCACCTTGACTGTCAACTTCGTTTGCTCAAGAAAGGACGGCACACCTCTGAGTGTGTCTGTTAGAGTGTTTCCCAGAAGAACCTCCCTGATGGGGAGGACCTGCCCTGAGTATGGGCAGCATCACCCCATAGGCCGAGGATCTGGATGGAAAAAGTGGGGAGGTGTGGAGCCTGCTACTAGTGGCATTCTCTTTCCTTGCTGCCAGGATGTGAGCTGCCTTTTTTCTGTGTGCCCTCCCCACCTGATGAAGTAAAACCTCAAACTGTGAGCTGACATAAATCCTTCCTTGGGTCTTTTTCTCAGGTGCTTTCTCCAGTGATGACAAATAGCCTGACTCAAAGGAAGGGGAACTCTGTCTGCTACATTTGCAGTATACTTCTGAACAAATATCTAGTTTTATTCTATACATACAGTAAATTTCCAATTCTTCAGATACCAGCTGGAAATGTTACAATTCACGTATCTAATAACCCAGACTTAGTACAAGTCCTGCAGGTGAAGGGCCAGTACCATTGGGCCCTTTCTCCAGATGCCCAATTCTAAGTCCTATATTGTAACCTGCACTTCTGACCAAATGGCTGCAAATGAAGGGTGCCCACACATAACCTCTTCCTTGAGTGTTTTGGTTTGGCATAGTGGTTCACAGAGCTCAGTAGAACATCATCTTATATCTACATATTAAAAATGTGTGGATGAGCAGCCAAGGGAGGATGTTCTAAGTGGATTATGAGAAGTGGGCACAGGAGTTCTAGATATGCTTCTCCTCTGTCTCTGCGTATTTATGAACTCAGAAGCTATTTGTGTTTGTTTGTTTTGGTTTTTTGAGATAGGGTTTCTCTGGAACTAGCTCTTGTAGACCAGGCTGGCCTTGAATTCACAAAGATCTGCCTGCCTCTGCCCCCAGGTGCTGGGTTTCAAGGCTTGAGCCACCACCACCTGGCTCTAACTGCTTTTTAAGGAAGCCCATGGTTGGGTATAGTATTGACCAATATTGGTGTCAGTCTCTAGCTTCTCCTCCTCCTTGGAGATGTGAGGTGTAAGAGGTTGGGAAGCTGGTGATTCTGAAAATTCTACCCCTCTAGTCGTATCCTCTGGCAACCTGCCCCCAACTCCCAAGACTGCTTTCATCCGTAAAAACTCAGACATCACCAGTGTCATTGTGCTAAGCATCCCTGAGAGAGACCCCCCTAGCCTCAGTCACTCAGGGAATTCCCGAGGTTTTGAATAGAGACCATTGTCCTGGTTTGCCTCCCATCACTGTGTTAAACACTATGCTCAGAAGTAACTTGAGGAGGAAAAGATTGCCTTTGTTTATAGGTTGCAGTTCATCATTAAAGGAAGCCAAGGCAGGGACTCAAGCTGGAGGGAAGAAGCAAAGCTCACACCACAGAGGCATGCTACTTAATAGCTTGCTTCCTTTGGCTTATTGACAGCTACCTTTATTAGACAGCTCCGGCTAACCTGCCTAGTCATGGTACTGTCCACAGTGGGCTGGTCCTCTGTGGAATGTAACCAATGGTCGTTGAAGACATGCTCACAGGCCAGTCTGATGGAGTCAGTTCTTCAAATGAGGTTCCCGGTTTTTGGGTGTGTCAAGTTGACAGTCAAGATCAGCCTTCACAGCTACACAAATCCTCCTTTGTATATCACAATGGCACTTACTGCTAGTGACAAGGTGCTATTAGTAGTCCAGGGTCCGGATGGTGGTATGTGTCTCCT
Source organism: Alexandromys fortis (assembly GCF_014885135.2). Lineage (NCBI taxonomy): Eukaryota > Metazoa > Chordata > Mammalia > Rodentia > Cricetidae > Alexandromys > Alexandromys fortis. The sequence continues at coordinate 20,667,486 of NW_026067927.1, forward strand.
CTGAACTTGGGCACACACTGTCAGGACCCCTGGGTTTTGTAAGTCCCTTTGCCTCTGTATTCTTTGCTTTCCTCTTGTATGAGAGTATGACAGCACTTCTAGGGTTTCCTTGGAGAGTGTCTCAGAATCCCTGGATTGTATAAAGTGCTTGGCATGGTGCCCAGCAGCTAGTAACCATCCTGACTCCTCCCCCTTACAGGGATGTTTCCACGTCTTCTGTCCAAGTCAGACTGTTTAAAACGCACTTGGAGTTGGAATTGGTTCCTCCTGTTCTTATCTGCCTTGATTGCTCTGTATTAAAATTCATAAAGACCCATAAATTATCAATTAGATGTCATTCAGTTGGTTATTTTTAGTTTCTTACTATAACAGGCATACATGCATGTGTTAAAAAATTGAAGTGACATGCATTGTAACACGTACAGTAAATCTTCCTTGCTCCCAAACAATTGTTCTCTCTCAGAGTAATCAGTGTCAGAACTGTTTACACACATGCCTTCTTCATTTGTGTTGTGTTGTGCACGGCATTCTATGCTTTATCACTTTGTGTATGATGCTGAGTGTTGATCTCAAAACTCTGTGTATTTTAGACACGTGTTCTACTACCGAGCTATATTCCTGCCTATCCCAGCTTCATCTCTCACTCCACCCCCCAATATTGGGGATTGAGTGTAGAAGTTCATGTGTGGTAGGCAAGTGCTCTGTACTGGGCTACAACCCTTGCTGTCCTGCTTGGTTTTATAATGCCAACTCAGTACAATCTAGGGTCTCCTGGGAAGAGAGAAGCTCAGTTAAAGAATTGTCGTCTTCCGATTAGCCCATGGCCATGTCTGTGAGAAACTGTCTTGATTCATGATTGATGTGAGAAGACCCAATCTACTATGGCAGGTGGGTCTGGGCTGTATAAGAAAGGAAGCCGAGGAAGGCCCAGCATGAGCCAACAGCCTGTACTCCTCCATACTCTGTTTGTTTGTGGTATATATTCATGTGTGTTTTATGTGGCTGTGCTTGCCTGTGTGCATGCTCAGAAGCCTGAGAAAGATGTTGGGTATATCTCCATCACTCTCTACCATATGCCCATGAGGCAGGGGTCTCTCTCTAACCCTGAAGCTGGAGCTAAGGTGTTGGCCACTTTGCCCCAGAGACCACCCCCATCTTTACCTTTGACATATTGGAGTTAGAGGCTAGAGGCATGTTCACCAAGCTTTCTCCTGGAACCTGAACTCAGGTCCTTAACGTCTGCATAGCAAGTGCTCTTCCCCATTGAGCTATCTCTCCAGCCCTACTCCATTTTTTTGAAGTGCAGCATATATATTTAAATCTCTGCCTGCCAGTTGGTTGATTCAGCCTAACTGATGGACAGTTAGGTGGATTATAGTTTTTCTGCCTCTTACAAACAATGTGGCGTCAAATGTTCTTCCCACGGTATTATGCATATGGGCAAGTCTGTTTGGTAGGCTAAATCTCCAGTTGTGGAATATCTGGGTCACAGAGCCTGCCCACTTACCTCTAGATATGTCCAGTTGCCCTCAGAGGTGTCGAGCCAGTTTATCTCCCCTCTCCACTTAATACACTAGGTTGTCTGGTTCCCTCATACCCTGACAACTCAGGTGCTATTCAACATAGTTGCAATTACAGATTGTGTCTTCATTGGGGCTGTCTGGAACTGTGCTAATTGTGGTCTCTGGTACTTTTCTCGCCGCGGTTTCTAACCAGGACTGTCACTAGCAGGTCAGATGAGAACTTACTCACCCAGTGCAGTGGCGGCACTCGTAGCCAGCCCGAGGTCAGTTTCGCCTCTTGAGAGATCTCATGCAGTCACTTGCAATTTATTATCTAATGCTGCAAAACATTCTGGTGCAGTATTTCCCAAATTGATGTAGGTTGGGGATGTTGAAAAAAAAGATTACTAGTGAACCAACCCACGTCCCAGCCCTGCCCTGTGTTCTCATCTCTTGAGCTGGTATCTTTGTTTTGGTGAGTTACATTGTGAGGGGTGTGGAGAAAGCATTGTACTTTGTGAGGCACCTCCCCTTGGCTGTGTTTGATGCCTCATTTCCAAATCAGGTATGGTTCTGACTTATTTTCTCGGGAGACGTTGCATGTTTTGTAATTTCTTAGGAGTTGGCAGCTGTGTATTCTGTTTGGCGAGAGTGATGTGTGACTGGAACTCAGAGGCATGTAATTAAAATGGTGTAGATGGTAAGCGTGCTCACACAAGGAGTTATTCAGGTACTTAGGGTAACTACAGAATCAACAAAGTGGGCTATCACTGCCCCATTGGCATTGACGTCTTCACTGGGATGACTGTGCATCCCAGAATTCCCTCTGCAGCCTCAGGAGAAGTGGGTTTCAGTGTCTTAGTCAATGCCATTTCATTATAATTTCATTTACAACAGTCAGATCTGTTTGTAAAGTGTGGTCCTTGTAGATTTAGGAGGATGTGAGAAAACTCAGACCCGTAAAACTACCAGGTTTTTGTTTGTTTTGTTTTTGTTTTTGTTACAACCCAGGGCCTCGCACATTCTAGGCAAGCAATCTACTGCAGAGCAACACCCCTAGCCCAAGTTAGTGGTTTATTCACACAAAAACTACATGGGTTGGAGGATGATTTGGTGGATTAAAGTGCTTCACATGAAAGGCTGATGACCTGAGTTTGAATTCTTAGAAACCACATAAAATGGATGGTACTAAGCATCCATAATTCCAGTACTTCTAGGGTAAGATGGGAGGCAGCGACAGGGGAACCCCCAGAGGCTCTAGGGCCAGCTAGCAACTAGTCTCGCATTCTCAGCGGTGGTCAGTAGAGACCTGTTGCTATCTTATGTGTGTGCACACTCACACACATTCAAAGCAAGCAATAACTCCAATCTAAATTGTCCCCAAGTCTAACTTCAGCTGATAGATGCAGTCTTATCTTCCTGTTCTGCTGTGTTGAGGGCCTGTGGAGTCGGATTCTGACTTGTTGCTTGGATCCTAAAGACTGCATCAGTGGTCCGTTCTTGATGTGTGTGGGCATACATGGGGTGATGGGCTACCATTCCTGTTTCCTTTATGGCTTACTCTTGCAAGTAATGTTTGTCTCCAGTGTTTCACAATTATAAATTAATAATAGCAGCCCATTAGAAATTACTGGTGTTGTAAGTCCCAACTCCTTTGGGCATCTTAATAAAAATGATAATTAAAACCATAATTTACAGTAAATGGGGACACTGCCCAAGTACATCCACAATATGGGAGAAATTAAAAATCTCCAACCAGAAAGAATATTCCCGGCACTGTGGAAGAAGCTGCCTTGTTCTTTGAGCTCATGTCTATGGCACCTTGTCAGGGTTCGTTGGATCTGGCTTCCCACCCTGGAGTCTTTTGTGCCTGTGGAATCTGTATAGCCACCTGCTCTGAGCGGAGAACCTTTCCTCTCTGTGTGCTTTCTGTCCATGCAAACAAGTAACCAAGCTCACACACACAACTGGAGAACCTCTAGCACCTCCTGGATGCTGACGCAAGCCTAGATTGAGACAGTTGCCAGGCTTCATAGTTGTTTTCCAGGCGTTTTTCTAACTTACACCGTTAGCCTCTCAACATAAGAGAGTCTTTGTCCCTGCTTGGCTGATCACCGTGCTTCCCAGTCTGTACCACCCCATCGTCTTCATGGCCACTGGAGGGCTCTAGTTGGATAAAACAGCAACAGTAATAATAGCTCCCAGTGTTGCACTCTGTCCAGAGTTTTCCTCAGCATCCTCCTGTCCAGTGGTTAGCACGGTTCAGTCTCCATTCTTTTCTCCACATTGTTCCTGTGAGGCCCCTCAGCAGTCCCTGGTCTCTGTCATTCCTTGAGCCTTTTGCATGTCTGTTTCTTCCTTACCTCCTTCAGTCCTGATGTAGTTCTTGACCCAGGGTTCCTGCTGCCACACAATGACATATTCTGATGCATGTAAATGCATGTATGGTCCCTGATTTGTCAGTCTGTGTGTGCCTGCTTAGCAAAGCTGAGTACCACTGGGTTCCCTAGGCATGGCCCGAGTACTGCTCTCTTGCTTGGCAGAGTAAGACTTGTCATGGCTTCAGTAAAATTTCATGCAGGTCAACAGAGAATATTCTTTAAGATTTTGAAGTGAGGGAACACAAGTATTCTTGCTGTTCTGACCAAATACTGGACAGGAAGTGACTTCAGGGAGGAAGAGTTTAGTTTGAGTGGCTGCAGGTCATGCAGCAAGGGTGTGAGTGGGTAGAGGTCATGCAGCAAGGGTGTGAGTGGCTGGAGGTCATGCAGCAAGGGTGTGAGTGGGTAGAGGTCATGCAGCAAGGGTGTGAGTGGCTGGAGGTCATGCAGCACAGGTGTGAGTGGGTAAAAGTCATGTGGCATGGGTGTGAGTGGATGATCACATTACATACAAAGTCAGGGAACAAGAGAGTGACAAATGCTCGTGTACAGCTTACTTCTTTCTCCTCCTTTCCAGGGTCCTGGCCCGTGGAGTAATACCACCCATTGTAGGTTGGGTTATCACACATCAGTTACTCAATCTAGACAACTCTCTCATAGATATGTCAGAGGTTTGTCTTCTAGGTGATTTTAGACCCTGTGAAGTTGACAATCAATATTAGCCATCACAGGGGCTTATGTATAATGTCTGTGCCTGTATGTAGTACTTAGGAGGCTAAGGCAGGAGGATCATGAGTTAGAGACCAGCCTTGGCTATATCACAAGAACTTGGCTTACTACAGCAACAACGAAAGACCTGGATGAGCTATCCATCTGGGCATGTGATTCCTGTAGTGACCTGGTGGGAAAGCCGGCAGCATGGATGCCAGTTCACTTTGGCTGACCCAAGATGCTATTCTTCTCCTGTTTGGCTGTCATCAATGCAGTTGGAGTCCCAGTGTTCTCATCAGAAGCTCCTTCAGAAATGTTTGACCCTGCAGCTAATCTAATTAGGAAGAAAAGATGGACTAACGTGGGATGCAGTGAGAGAGAAAGGGGGAGATACTGGGGGTTGGGGGACGGGAGGATGGAAAGGGTGGATGGAGACAGTGAGGCAAACAGAACTGTTTGTGCCCTTGATTTGTTCCATAATGAGCCATTTTGTAACTTCCATCCCAGAGAATGAGAAATAGTGTAAGGTAAGGGGGCATTTAATTTTGGGGGTATATTTTCCATCTTAGGTATCTGTATTTAAAACTTAAAACCAGAAGCCATGAGGTATTAAACCCCCATGGCCACTTAGCACTTGTGACCGGATCCCCTATTGCAGATGCTAGGAAACCTTGCTGCCCATTGTTTAAAAATGCCTTCTGTTATTTATTCTCTTCATATTATTAGCGTTAAATATTCTCCTGCACCCACTGGCTATCTCCTTGCGGTTAAGTTTCTGCAATTTAAACATTGTCATGAAGTTAATTTTTTATAAGATGAATCAGGTTATTAAATTTAGTAAACCATTGCCTTCATTATTTTGCACCAACTTTGGCACCATGCAGGATTGGCTTAGCACTACCACATTTAGCTAATTAAGCTGGCCATCAGCCGCAGTGTTACAAGCGTGAGGGATGCTGTCCTCCTGGGCTTTACCCAGGACTTAGCAGTAGGTAATGTTATTAAACTTTTTTTTTTTTAATTTATAAAACTCCATACTCTGGAGATGTGGTTTGCTATAAATGTGTTATTGTCCTTGCTGTTAAACCATCATCTTTTGAAATATCTCCCGCTTTGTTTTTGCTCCAAAGGCGGTTGTAAAGGATTAGAAAATGGACTTGTCGGCTGTAGCTTTGACAAGTCGACTAGCCGCGTGTACAGCTCCATTTAGATAAAGGGAGATGGAAGGTCCAGAAAATAACTTTACGAGACACAGAGACGAATGACTTAGCCATAGTCCCGGTCAAGATGTATCTGAGGGAGAGAAGGTACAGGCTTGCCCCAGCAGCCTGTTGCTGCCATCACACTAGATGCCCAGCTTCCAGTAATACAGGATCCTACACAGCAAGTCATTTTGTCAACTGAGATAGCCTAACTTAATAGGTTTGTTCGCGAAGATAAAAGGTGATGGAAAAGGCTGTTTTCTCCCTGTAGATTTCTAAGTAGTGTCTTTCCAAACTGAAGTGAGTAGTATTCTTATAGGATTTTAATATTCAGTCTTTACTAAAAAGCCGGTTTAGAGGTTCATCAGGGTTGCTATTCAAAATAAGGTGGATTATTTCAAAGCTGCACAACATTTTGACCTATTAGCAGTCTGTATAAACCATCCCCTCCTTAGTGAATCCTTCTGGGATTCAGAAATAACCAGGCAGGAGAGAATAGTTTACTGCTAATCTGGAGAGCTGAATACAGCGCCAACAACTGCCTGGTCTTGTATCATGCTGATCCCCTTTCATCCATAAATAATACATTTGTTTTAGTGTTGTTTACACCTGTAATCCCAATACTCAGGAGGTAGGGCCAGGAGAATTGAAATTTGAGGCCAGCCTGGGCTACATAGTTTCAAGCCATCCTAAGATACAGGGCAAGATCTTGTCTCAAACAAAGCAAAACGGTTCCCAAGGAATGTTTGGAAACTGTGCCATCTTACATAATTTATATTTTGATACCATTTAATTGAAATATTATTAAAATATTTCTGGTCATTGCATTGACATGAAAATTTAGGAGGGATAGAGGTTTTGCCATTTTCTCCAAGATCTTGTGGTTGCATCAGGTGCTAGGGTGACAGATGAAGGTGTTGTTGACCCCTTGGTACTACCTGTTATTCTTTCAGTCCCCACCCCTTTCCACGCCCACTCCCACTCGCCTCATCTGAAAACTCTCTCTTCCTGTTCTTTTCCGGTGTGCACATGGGTCTTTGCCTCTCTCTTCTCTCTCTCTCTCTCTCTCTCTCTCTCTCTCTCTCTCTCTCTCTCTCTCTCTCTCTCTCTCCTTCTCTCCTTTAATAAATGTTTATGGCAGTTTTCTGTGTCTATGGATCTGTTTACTCGTGCCCACCTGCTGTTGGGAACCTGCAGCCGCTTGGCTCTCCCCAGACCCGCACGGGCTAGCCCTGCCCGCTCGCCACATGCCCGCCCCGATGGGCCACTGTTCGTAAATCGCCCGGGGATCTTGCAGGGACCCACAACCGTCTCTGCCGGGCTAGCAGCAGCTGCTCCGTGAACATTTTAAGAATAAAACTATCTATCTACCATCTGTCTGTCTGTCTGTTTGTATACATCTATGATTCATTCTTCAGATTTTCTAGTTGTTCTCTCTAGGAAGGCCAAAGGAAGGGCCTAGGACACATAGACAGCCACAGTTGCTGCATTTGTAAGTTCTGGAAACACTCATCATAGATCAGAGCATGGATTGTGGGAGACCAGCTTCGATAAAAATACCATTTCCAGGGTAGGGGCATGGGGCTTAGAAAAATAAGTAAAGAGAATGAAGATGCGAGTGAAAATAATAAAAACAGAAAACATAGGAGAGTACTGGGAGGGAATTCCAGTGAATCGCCTGCATTTAATTTCCAATTGCTTAAAATACCTCATGCCAAAAGGCAGGAGTAAGATAAAAAATTGCATTAACATGATAAAAAGAAATGAACATATCAGTTGAAGCTTGCGGGCTACATTTATAGTTAAACACTTCTGTTGCTAGAACAAGACAAGTACAGTTCACACCCTAGACTAAAACATCCTGTAGGCAACAAACCACTCCCTGTGTGCAATCTATTATTATCTCCCTAAAGGAACTGGAACCTTAGTTGGATCCTTAGACTTCTGTTTGGGATAGCTACAGATCTACTTACACTCGACTTACCAGGTCTGGATATTAGCTACACCTTGTTGACAATAATAACCTTGAGAGAAGAGAACTCTGACCTAAATCTAGGTGGGACCTTTGTTTGAGGTAGACTCACAATAACCTTTTAGAAATAGAAGTAAGTTTCAACTCTCTGACAGTCTATCAGGGTGGAATGGCAGCAACGTTGAGCAAGCCGAAACTCTCTGACCTTCAGACAAGGTGGAAATAGGCTCACATTTTTGGGCCTCCACATGGGGCTTCTCATTAAGCAAAGGGTTTAGTCAATCGTGGTAGTGAAGCAACTGGCTGTGGCCTGAACTCTTCTTGGACTGGGTCTTAACCTTTGAGGTTGCTGTATTTGTTGGGCCAGCTATCTCAAATCTTGCTGTTGATATTTTCTGTCAACAGGGCTCTGCTGTGCGTGGTTCTCAACCTGTGGGTCATGACCCATTGGGAGGGTCACCTAAGACCATCAGAAAACACAGTTATTCATATTACAGTTTATAATCATAACAAACTTACAGTTAAGAAGTAGCAATGAAAATAATTTAATGGTTGGGGGTCACCTCAACATGAGAAACTGGATTAGGGTCCAGAATTAGAAAGATTTAGAACCACTGGTCTGAATTAAGACATTTTGTTTATTATGTCATTAAAGCTACTAACACTCCACAGTTTCACTCACTGAACATATCTCCTGACCTGTCCCCTCCCCGGTCCCCTGCCCCCTGGCACAGAATCACCTCTGGTTAAGAACCACTCAGTTTTGTCAGTGGTGTGTCCACTAATGGTCCTTCATGACTCACGTGTTGGCACTAGCATTGTTTCTAATGTACTTTTTTTTTTTTAATTACAGGGTTCGAAACCGCCAAGTCCTTTGCTCTCCATGGTGCACACGTGATCCTGGCCTGCAGGCACATGAGCAGAGCCAGCGAGGCAGTGTCCCGCATTCTGGAAGAATGGGTAAGTGCTTGGCTGCTTTGTGTTTTAATTGTCGAATGTGTACACCCGGCCGAGTGCGCAGAGATTTCAGCGCAGCACATAAAGTTTATTGCTCTTGGAATACCGTCTTTGTTTTCAAAGTCATCTTCACGTTGTTTACTTTATGAAGGGAAGGATGAGTGAGACAGTCATTACCCACGCGCTTGTTTATAGTTCACTGCCAGTGTCACCGGGTTTATTACTCAGAGATTTGAAGATGTTTACTTATTTAAATCTTTTATTAAGAGAAATAAAACATAGCCAATGCCAATGAATGACACTGGGATGTGTGTGCTCATACAGCATTGTTTCTACACTTCTGCAGTTATTTATTTACATATGTACTTCACTTTTCACCGTTTCATGCATGTATGTTATGCATGTTACCATTTCCATCGCCCCGTTTCCCTCTCTAATCCCCCCTCCTCCTGCTGAAACCCTTCTTCCCTACGGGTCCCCCTTTGCCCTCATGAAGTAGGAGGTAAGCTGTGCGAACAGCAGGGGAGTGACACAGAAGGGTCTCCCCAGGGGATTCTGGGCTGTCAGATTCATGAGGGAGAAAGATGGTAATGTCCAGATGAGTCTTCTTTTCCTGCAGAGTGAGAAGGTAAAAATCACAAAGAAAAAGTCCTTCCTGGTCCTTGAAAGGTTAACATCTTTCTTGTGCACCCTTCCAGAAAAGGCTTCAAATGTTAGCAAACTCGTGCACATGCTGCTGTCTGCTTCGTCTGTCTCTCTCAGTGCACCAGAGGGAACGAACATTGGGTTGGCTAAAGTTCCAGCCTAGAATTGACTGACTCCTTTGCTTTAAGACTGGTGAAGAAAAAAGCCATCATGGTAGAAGGGCATGGTGAGGAAGGAAGCATGCCAGGAAGAGGGAGAGAAAGAGAGGGAGAAGGGGAGGGAGGGAAAGAAGGGAGTGCTGTAACTGATGTGGGGGATCGATGGATTGATTGATTGACTGGGGTTTAAGTGTATTTATCTCTAGAATACTTCATGCCCTAGTGATCTGTTTTTGTAAACTAGGCTCCGCTTCCTAGGTTTCATCACCTCCCAACAGGGACATCAGTGACTCTCTCTTCTTTTCATGTTAGGCCATAACTCTGTCGGTGTAAGGCAGCCTCAGAGGATGGGAATTATCACTGTGTAGTTTCACCAAACAGTTTCTTGATGTAGAGGAATGATTACCTCAAAACATTCAACTTAAGGACCTGGGAACAAGAAACACTAGTGAAGACAACTGTCTTCGATGCAGTTCAAACATTGAAATTGCATCACAGAGTGTTTGGACTATAAAAACTCAACCCTTTTGTGATACCTACCAGGGTACTTACTCTCTGTGTGTTCCTCACTCTCCCAAGATGGTGTTTACAGAAGCCCGGGTTTATCACCTAAAAACCATGGTCACCATTTCCTGTCACTGCTGTGTCCCAGCAATGTAGAGACCCAGTCCTGGTCACCTTTCTTATGTTTGGCCTCCACACCTTCCCCATATGCTTCCCTTGACCTTGCTGGTCTGACTTTCTTCAGGCCCCTCCTTTTTTCTCACCTTTACACAAGGGCTCTCACTTGGCTTTTCAGTAAGGATTGTCAAGGTCAATCGGATCCACTGCAGGTTTTCAGTCTTTGAGCCAGCTTGGGTGTGTTCATCCTTTGCCTTGGATGGACCATATCTGTGCCTCACTGGGGATGTACTGAGATATATTGCCACGCCGTGGGAGGTTCTCAGAGTGGTCCAGGGTTTTTTGTTGCAGCAAGAGCTCATTCAAAAGTCCCTGGGCATTTTTGGCTCCACATTGATTCTCAAGTGCCAAGACTCTGTGGGCATCTTTAGCTCTGTTATGGAGATATAGAGTTGGTTTCTCTATATACTCAGCTTGTTTCTCCCAACCTGGGCTTTCTCTTCAAGTTCCACTGTAGCTTCCAGGATCACCATTTTCTCAATGTTTCATGTCTGTGTCTTAGCCAGTGGAATGACTGTCTTCATTCACAGTGTTGGAGCAGCTAGTCGCCCTCATTCACGGAATTCCTGTCATGTACTATGTCCAGCCACGGCCCATTACAACCAAAAACCTAGTCGTCTTCATTTCACAGAGGAGCCAAGGGGCGGCTCTGCCAGAGAGGGATGGTGCCCAGAGCCAAGTAGCTCATGAGCTCATGTTTACGCCATCTGCCTTGAAGAGCAGCTTCTCTGAGTGTCACATCCTTAACTCGCAGCTTTTGCTTTAGATCCTTTGGTGACACTCAAATGGTTTGTTTCAGGACCAGTGACACTTTGAGAAAGCAACTCCTTGACATGGACATAACCACACCCTTCCTCCTCTCCCTCCTCCCCCACTACTATTCTCCTCCTTCTCTCCCTCCTGCTCTTATATCCCCTCCTCACCCTGTGACAGGGTCTTAATCTGTAGTATGTTCTGGCTGAGTATTCACTACGTAGTCCAGGCTGGCTTGAATTTATGACATTCCTGTTTTAGTCCCTCAAGTGGTGAGATTACTGGTGTGCACCACCAGATCCTGCTCTGGGTCTTTTCAGTGGCCAGAGCTGATCTGATATTGAACTTACTAAGGACCACAGTGAATACAGTAGACCTTCTTTCTTGCGACATCCCAAAACATCTTTGCACATATCCAGATGCTTCTAGGAATGCATTCCATTCCTGGCTAATTATCACCGTTATAAAAGTATACTGCAGAGCTGGAAAGTGAATAAAACTGTGTGCTGCTCTTGTGCAGGGAGGAGGACCCAAGTTTGGGTCTCAGCACCCACTCTGAGCAACTCACAGTTGCCTGTAACTACAGCTTCAGGAGATCCAATGCTCTGCATCTGTGGGTACCTGCCCTCACATGCACAAACCCTCATACGGGTACACATGCATACACAGTAATAAAAAAATAAAGCTATAGTATGTTGGCAAAGATTAGAAACAGATACACACTATGACCTTGGGCAAGTGTCTGAACTTATGGAAGTTTCAGCTTCTTCATCTATAAAATACAGATTATGGTGTCTGTTTCAAGACATAGGTGGTTTGCAGTAAACACAACTGTGTGCAAGTAAAATATTAGCAGAAGGTAGAGCAAGATTAAGTATTCAACTAAATGCCAGCTGCCTTGATTAATAACAGTGATGAAGATAATTTCTTACGTGTGCATGGAGAGCATAATGAAGCTTGCTTTTCTTACCCTCAACAAGTGGCTGAAAGAGGGGCTGTAAGTAGGATGTTTACCAACAAAACTGAAGTGAAATCACAATGGATTGTTTCCCTGGCTTTTTATGTCTGGACTCCTACATTTCAATAGATGTGCATTTAGTTGGTTGATGAGTATTTCCAGAGCATTCCATATTAGCTCTCAGCTGTCATTTGAAAGCTGTCTTCATTATTTATGTGATTGCTTTTCCTTTTGCATTTACAAAGAACTGCCCTTTGCATATGTCCAGGAAAGGCGGTTGAGGGCTCAGTCACCAGGAACAGCAAGCATTGAGAAAGGAGGGAGAAGAGAGATTTAAAAAAGTGCAGAAGATTTATTAGTGATGGTAATGCAATGTGTGTGTGGCAGAGAACACATGCTGGGTTGATTGTAGCCACCTGATTTAATGCTGCAGCATTAAGTTACTCCAGCTGTGGATGGCTTCCTTTCCACATCTGCTCATCTCCCTGGAGCCAAGGCATGTGGACAGCTCTGGTGGCGGTGTGTCCCTACAACCTCATTGGTCAGCATCAGAAATATGGAGAACTTGGTGCGAGACATTATGTGGGGCTTGTCCCACTGACACTTGGCTTAGAGTTTTACTTTTTGAGACAGGGTCTCACCTGTGTAGTCGTAGCTATCCTAAAACTCATATGTAAAACCAGGCTGATCTGGTAGACGTGCCTGTCTCTGAGTGATGGGATTAAAGGAGCCACACTGATCATGGCTGGGCTTTCTATACTACGGACACCTTGTTTTCATGGTGGGCTCTAAGGGTAGGTGATGGTGCTGAGTGCTCAATCACAGTTCTCAGAAGTTTCTTAGATGTCCAGCAATGTCCTGGTTGCCGCAGAGCCGCTCAATGACTTTATGAGCTGAGGGAGCCCTGATGCTTATGGGAGTTTTCTCTTATTATTCCTTTTGATACTAAAAGCTTACACTCTGCAGCTTGTCTCTGCAGACAGAACACATTAGGTGTGATGTCTTCTCATGCAAATCAAGCAAGCATGAGTGTGTGCCTGTGTGTGTGTGTGTGTGTGTGTGTGTGTATGTGTGTCAGTGGGGGTGGAGTGGGGTGTGTTGGGTATTGGGTGACTGACATACAAGCTTTCTGCCTAAGTTAGGGGTTTGCCTTGAATAGATGATTGTTATTTAAGGCAGCCCAAGGTGTAAGCTCATCCCTGTTGTCTTGAATGTCACTAGCTAAACAAAACCACAAATTATTAAGAATGTCAATATTAATATGCAGTTCCTAAGAAAAGTTCATTCTAAGCCAGCCTCTAGATTTTCTCATTTATTTGCTTTAAAAGTTGTTTTTCAGTAAATAGAATATGATATAAACAATTCTGTGAGCCAGCAACAGCTAAGTAAATGTCTTGCTTGAGCCAGGAAGCATAGCACTCACAGCAAAAGGCAAGGGCGAAGTTCTAGAGTTCCACCCTAGAATATTTTCAGATGTCACTTACTGTCATCCCGCATATTGAGGTGTCTGTGTGCCAGGCTATGTGCTGAGCATTAATAGTGAAACACATATATAATGTGATTAACGTCAGTCAAGGCGCTGGGGGCTGAGAAAATGGTTGTGTATTTCCACCCAGCTGGGGATGAGTGGAGCATCTGTATTTGAAACTACATCTCTCTAATTCCCAGCCATTCTTTACCTAATTTAAATTTCCTGGTGTGCGTTGTTTCTACAGATTGGCCTGGATTTTCTTTTTAATCTCCATATGTGCCTGTATGTGTCTGTGTCTTTGGTGTGTGCATGTGTGCTTTTTGTATTGGTGCAGGTGCATGCAAGACATAGTGCATGTGTAGAGATCAGAAGGCAGTCTTGGGTACCAGACCTTGCCTTCTACTTGTTTGAGAAAGGATGCCTCATTTGTCACTATGTGAGTCAGGGTAGCTGAGTTGGGAGCTTTTCTCTCTACTTCCCAGTGGAACCCTGGGACTATAGATGCCCGTGCTTTCTTGTGGGTTCTGAGTATCTCAACTCACTGAGTCATCTCTGGTTTTCTTACAGGGAAGAATGACCTTGAGTTTCTGATGCCTTTGCTTTGACCTCTCATGCTCTTAGATTGTGGATTTGCATCATCACAGTCAGCTTTTTGGTGCTAGGATGGAGCCAAGGTCTTCCTGCTATTCAAGCCCTCTCTCAGCTGAGCCACACGCTTCCTGTCTTGACCAGGCTTTTTAAAGGACTTAGCCTGTATTCAAAGAGACTCATCTATATGTGAATGAATGTTTTATGATGGGAAACAGTATGTGTTGGTAACATGAAGGTACCTGTGATTACCTAGGGAGGAACCTCTCTAACTCTTTGTAATTCGATGTCATTGATAACTGGGTCAAAGGAATCTGCCTCTTCGCTTCCTTCCGTCCCTCCCTTCCTTGTTAAGCGCTGTGTAGTGTATTTACTGTTCTGCTGAAGTTGCCCATTTGACCTTTCTTGTCACAGGCCCAGGAAAGATTCTTTATCAGTTAATAAATTATTCATCTCCTCGTAGACATAATTGGTTGCTAAAATATTCTGAGTTTTCTCTGTCTTCAGAATGTCTGAAAATTGTGCCTGGTCCTTATCCTCCAACTTTTCCATCTCATTTCTCATTCTGAAAATTTTGCATTGACTTATTCTTAACTGTATCCACTGTTCTTTGATCACCATTTCTGTGTCTTCAGTTTTGTTCTTCCTGGCCATCTCTGGCAGGCTTGAGTGGAATCTTTTCAAACTTTATATCCATTATAACCTTTATATAACAAGGGCTGTGGTTCACCGCAGAATGTTAAGAGTGCAAGCAGGAAGCACAAGTGGCTAGCTCCAAACCATCACCCCCAATTGTGTGCAGCCCAAAGAAGATCCATCTTCTCAATAATGCGGGTTCCCCTGGGTTCTTATTAAGCAATTTTGACATAGTTTGAAGAGACGGATTTCATCTTCAGATCGTATCTACCCAGTGGCTGCAAGGCCAGCTTCTGGCCACTCAGCTTTTAGCCTACGTTATTTAAGAGGGAAAAATATACTTGAGACTGTTTTTCATGTTTATTATAGGACATTCAGAGTCCCTCAGATGTAGCGTGTATTCGATTACATAGAAGAGAAATAGTCATCTTGCTGATAAAACCATCCGGGCAAGGACAAATAGAGATCAGCGGGGCTGGAGGTGGTCTCTCAGGCTGGCCAGCACATGGGTAAGAAGGTCAAGGGTAGCCCTAGAGAGCTGTTTAAAACGGGAATAATTTTAATCTACACAGAGGTAGCCTTTAGGAGGGAGGTCCTCGATTTGGAGTCCTAGAGACCTGGGATCAAATCCTGGCACAAACGATTGCTCATTGGTGCCTCTGTCACCAGTTTTCAGGGTCACCACAAGGACAGAGTATAGCCACACGGGGCACTTCTGCATAGAGCCCAGCATTTTGCGATTCAGAAAGCAGTGCACACCCTTGTCCAACACAGAGTGCTAAACTAGACAGATGTATTCGTGCATCTTGAAAAAGTGCTCTAGTTCAGGCTCCTCTTATAAAAATGTCATAGGCTGCTGGCTTCAGCCTACGTCTCCAAACATCTCAGAGGCTGGGAATCTGACCACAGTGCCTGCTTGGCTAGGGTTTGGTGAGGGATTTCTTCCTGCCTTTTAGCTCACTCCGTCTTCTCATGTTAAAGAGCAGAGAAATAGAAGAAGGGAGGGAGACACGACTGAGCTTTCATTCTATAGGATCCCTTCGTCTTCCCAGCAGTGTCAGTCACTAAAGAGTGAGCCCCTTCCACCCCGAGGAGGTAGACACATGTTGTCACTTTACTCTAGCAGGAGTTGGAGCTGGCTGATCCAGCATAGGCTGGGGTTAGTGCTGAAGAGAAGTGGAGCTGGCAGAGCCCACTCTATATTCTGAGGAGATTCATGAGAGCTGGCGTCTGCCCCTGTCAACTGGAGGATGTATATGTAACTAAGTTTTGAAAACTCTAGAAGGAAGGCTTCCTAGTGTGGTGTAGTGGCGGCAAGGCCTGTGTACCAGTTCTTTGCTAGTCCTCCCTTCCAGTGTGGAGCCTGGTTCTCCTTCACCAGTGTGAACTGGACCGGGTGACATGTCTCAGTGAGTTCCATATGCTGACACATCTCAGTGGTTTCCGTGTGGTGGTACTGATGGAGAGTGACTCCCCAGAAAGGGGAAAGGACCTAAAAGACACCCAGCTTCTTCTTTGCACACTGTCTCGTGTCACTGGATTTGTGCCACCATGTTGTGAGGACACGTAGGCAACCCTGTGAAGACCACTGCAACAACAGTGGTTTGAACCATCTCAGAACCTTCTGGTCCAGCTCAGCCTTATGCTACCCAGATGCTACTATGGTCCAGCAGATTCACATGGTGAGTTCTTCTTTCAGAACCATCCAGCAGCTAGGACATTTCCCAACTTATGACCTTTGAGATATGATTAGATAAAAAATGTGTACAGTTTTCAGCCATATGCTTTTGGGGGAAAGTAGTAGTAACCAACCCAGGAGCCATGGCTTCCAGGTGAGGAGGAGCCATCACTGGGAGAGACTGGATCCTGAGACTCAGCGAGTTCCTCAAAGCATAAGGCCTTGAAGTTTGCATTGGCTTCACAGGTGCCTTCCACATTACAGCATCCCACGTTAGGGACCTCCAGCTCTGCTCTGAACTCCTTTCTGGATGGGTAAACACAGACATCCTATCCTTCTCACTAATTAATTAGGAAGACCTCCCTTACAGTGAAAACAGCGTCTTCTAAGCATCTTCTTGGACCACCAGACTGAGGTCTGTTCTCCCTCCCCAGAGCTCTATTGGCTGCGTTCTGAGAACCCGACTAATACACGCATCTCTCAAATTCCCTAAATAATAAATCCAAAGTTATTGAAGCTATCAGGTTACTGAGAGTTGGCGGTGAGACTGCCCCCTCTCATTTCTTTGCAACCCTTGTCCCTATTTTATTATTGAAGCTTGGGATGCTCATGGTAAGGCTAGGCAGCTGGGGAACCTCAGCCCCTGAATCTTGCAGCAGGCAGCAGCTGTGGGAGCTCAGGCCTGCTTTGCCTTCCCTGGAGTTAATGAATCAGCAAGCACCAAGGGCACAGTCTGCCTTTAACTGATGGAGGAACACCACATTTATTTACTCAACAATTCTGAGATTTCCAATTGTTCCGACTGCAAGGCAGTCTGCCTGCAAACCGGGTTAGGCCTGGAGAAACTTCAATGCATCTTTGTAATGGCTTTGTTGTTGTTTATTGAGAGGGACTAATTAACTTTGATTATTGCACTAATATTATGGCACTTTGACAACCCTTCAGATTTATGACTCTGGGAAAATAAACAAATGAAATGCAGGTGCCGGAGCAGAAAGACTCAGTCATTACTGAACTTTAATTACTTGGAATGTGTAGCCAGGAGAGAATTAGTTGATGAATTACAGGATGCTTAAAACCTACCCCAAACTGAAAGCAAGGAGAAGACAAAAATACTGGGGAGGAGGCTGGAAAGGTGCTGCGCTTAAGGTGGGAAAGACAGGGCACATCTGTACGCCTCGCTGTGGCATCCCATTGGCTAATCCTGGTGGTTTCCAGTGCTGCAGAAGCTCACAAAGTGCTTGTCAAGGCTGATTCAGCATTACCCAAGAACATGCTAGACATGCAGACTCTTGGCTTCTGCCTGGAGCGACCAGTTCTGAGTCTCTGGAGGCGGGGTCCCAGGGAAATCTAGACACATGCAGAAGTTCAGATACATCGCCATCAGAGCTCCTGCTCTTTGTTTTTGCTAAGCGGGTAGGTACACACGTTTTTCTTAGCTTATAAAGGTCAAATATTGCTCTAACCCAGATCCTGAGCCATTCCAGAGATTTTCAGACTCGATGGCAGTCACCTTCACCTGATGTTCCCATCTCACTGGCCTTGGTCAACCCTCCTTTTAAAATGACAGTCACAGTAATGAGAATGGTAGCCAGCATGGTGGTGTAGCCGCTGTGTTGAACACGTCACGTATGTTAGCTCATGATGGTGTAGCCGCTGTGTTGAACACATCACGTATGTTAGCTCAGCGCATGTTAGCAGTGGTCCTCTCTGTGCATTGATCTCATGAAGTCTGTTTTCCCGAAAAGATCCTAAAGCACAGCGGTGTTCAGGATCACGTGCAAGCTCACACAGCACAGATGCCACAGGCGTGAGGTGCTTTCAGGGCAGCACACCTGCCTGTCTAGGTCTTTCGCCACATCGTTCATGTGCCACCTAGGCACAGGAGGGACTTACTAAATACTCGTGGACCGAACAAGAGGACAACAAAAGTTGACAACTGGGTTGTGGGCACTGAAACCCGGATGGCAGAATCCTGTCCCTGTTGCTTGGTTTCCTTTTGAAGCTGACCAGCACAAGGTGTGTGTAGCTAGTTGTTTCTAATGTTTTGAGTGACGTGAATTGATTATGCTATTGATGTTGCTGGGGTCTCCAATTCTTCAACTGGCTTGTAGCTCATTGAAGAAAGGGTAGTTCTTTGTGGAACACCATGTTACAATGTTTGTTCCTGTTCCTTGGACTTCACTAATCCTTCTGCGGGGAGTCTTAGTAGGCAGCTTCTTTACTCAGGCTGGACTTGGGAGGGCTGACTATGGTGGAGAGTGGACTCTAACAAACTTGACCTTGAAGCACAAGAAACAGAACCTTTATGTAGAAAGACTGGATCCAAAAGCAGAATCCAAGAGCGGGAGTGGGGTGTGGTTGGGGTTGGGGGGTCGGGGGTGGGGAAGAGTTAAAGGCTAGCCAGGCATGGTGGAACACACTTGTAATTCTAGCATCCTGGAGGATAAGGCAAGAGAATTGCTACAGTTTGAGGACAGTCAGGGTTGGTTCCATAGGGAGCTCAAGGATAGCAGATGGATTCCAGAGGCTTGTGGTCTTCTCCTGAGTGTGGATGGCAGGGAGAGGGGGACTTGAATAGTTATTTGGTCCTTTGCTTTTGATGGGATTAATTGCATCTGTAATGTTGTAAAATGTTAAGATATTGTTAGAATTGAGAAGGTAAACATAAAACCTCTCTGGTTTCTTGTTACTTAGGCCAGAAGAAACAGCTTGAAATGGCCTAGCTTACGAATTCCTCTTTCCTTTTGGTTAATAATTTATTGCAGTGACAAATCATGGAATTTGTCTGGATTATATACATGCACCTGTGTGTGTACAGACGGACAGAGGATGAAAGAGAAGAGAGCTGGCAACACAGAGATGGGACAGACAGACATAGACAGGAAGACACAGTCAAGCTGGAAACTTTCCTGGCAGTATCTTAAGGACTGTTCTTTTGAACTGGCCTGGGCAGGATGAGGGAGTCTGATCACTGTTTCCTATGTCCCCTGGTCATTTCTTGCTTAGAAGGGAAGAAATTAGAATTGTTGAGCTATGATTTGTTTTAATCAGAAAGAAATTGTCTAACATAAATCTCTTCGTGAGTGCTGGAAAAGCCCTAAAGCGTCTGGGGGGCAAATATCAATACTTTGCAAAGGAGGAATGATTGTTCCAATTCGTGGCTTAATTGACTTTAAGCCTTAATGAAAGTCAGGCCAGGGCAGGCAGCAAACACTGCAGCCAGGATCAGCAGTGAGATCTGAGCCAGGAAAGGAGGAATTTAGGGTGGTTCTCATCCTTTGCTACTGATGCCATTTTCTAATTGACCAGGGCCACCTAATACCACATAATACTCCTTTTTCTTCCTGTGAAGAGAGCACTGGTTTTTCTTCCTGTCTAGCATAGTAATCTATTTTAAATTATAGTTCCCTCCCCCAATGGAAGCATTCGTTTGTGTTGGATTATCATTCCCCAAGTGAAATTTCACTGATGCTGTATAATTAAATATAGATTTTTTTTTTAAAAAGCACAGTGTATATTTTAAATTTGTAAGTGGACAAACTGGGGTATATAAAGACTTTATTTAGGAAGAATAAATGGCTCCCAAAGTCAGGCCAATGGTTGTTGGAAAGGATTCATTTAGCATCCATATGGTCCCCTGGGAGGGCTGCAAAACCTCGCTGACTTCATCAGTCTAAAAGGATTGGACTGTAAAGTACGTTGTGCAGATCTAAGCAACAGACCCAGCTTCCAGCCTGGCTCAGTCTCTGACCTGTTTGTACCATGTGAGAGCCAGGTGACCTTCATTTCCTGTTCCTATAGTTTGCTCAGCCCTAAGACATGGGTGTGCTAATAGCACCCAAATCTCAAGGTTGCTAATAGTACCAAGTCTCAGTATCATTCACCAGGTACTAAGAATGATACTGGAGTCCTTAGAGTGGTACCCAAGTACCACGTGTATAATATCCAAGTGCCAGCAGAGATAAGAAACAAAACAAAGCGAAACCAGTGGGTCTAGGGAGATGGCTCAGAAGCATGAGGATGCACTCATATTAGACAAAGACTAAGTGTATTGTTGCACACTTGTAATCCTAGCTGTGGGGAGATCCCTGGATCTCCATCCCAGCCAGTTTCACCTATTTGACAATTTCCAGGCCACTAAGAGACCCTGTTTCAAAAAGAATGTGAATAGCATCTGAGAAGTGTTAGCCATGGCTGTCTTCTCAACATGTGTGTATGTGCATACGCTACATACACAAACACAATGTAGGGGAAAAAAACTCACTTGTAGCATGTGTATGGAATGACCCCACCTGTCTGTCCAGTTCATGTCTGGCCACTTACCTATTCATCTCCTTGTTGAAACCATATCAGAACACCTGTATTACCCAGTCTTCCTACCTTGTTGACTGAGTTTTCTGTCCTGCCCGGTTTCCACAGTCGTTAAGTCCCAAAGAAATCACACAGAGGTCTACATTACTTATAAACTGACTGGCCTAGTAACTCCTGTTCTCATTGACCCGCCTCTACTTCCCAACTGGTTGTCCCGCCTATACTTCCTGCCTGGCTACTGGCCAATCAGCGTTTATTTAAAATATAATTGACACAACATAAACCATTGTCCTACACCACCACCTCACTATATCTTGGCACAGTCTGCTTCCTCAGCCCGGAGGGATCTTAGCCAACTTGTCCACACACCATATGTCCCTGTGCCCTGTGAGTCTCTGCTCATGCCCATTGCTTCTCTAGAGCCTCCACAGGATTCTCTGGCTGTGATACTGTCCTTTCTTCTCTCCCTTTCAAAAGTGCCCATCAGCTCACTCCTCTGAGTCAGGTTCTGTGCTAAGCACTATTGGAGGAAGCAAAGCCTTCTGCCTCCAGGAAACGTACAGACTGGGTTTGGTTTCATTTAGTTAACTTTTAATTAGCATGTTCAAACTTTAAATAGTAAAGAGTTTCATTGTGTCATTTCCATACAGGTGTATAATGTACTCAGTCACGTCCTCTGCATCCCTTCCCCCACACTTCCCTGTTCATATTCCTCAACATCCTTCTTTCACTCTCACATCCCCTTTAGCGTTGGTTGTTAAATTATGCATTGATTGACTGCAGCATTGATTACATTGTGTATTGATCACTAGTCGGATGGGCTCCTTATTTAGTGAACAAATTATTATTGACAACTTCTACCCATGTAGTCTGCTGGATTCTGAATATCTGTGTATATACCACATTTGGTCCTTGTCCTCCTGGAGTCTGTGTGTAGTGACAGTCATGTAAATGAATAAATGGTATCCAAGACACTAAGGAGTCTCTCTCTGTATGTGTATACATGTGTGTGTGTCTAGTATGCAGGTACATGGGTTGAGATTTGGTCATGGTCTGAGCTCAGTGTTGTTTAGGTAAGGGACAGACATGCTTAGAGTCATGTTGCCCAGCCTGACATCTGCTCATCCTGCTTCTGCCTCTTCAGTGCTGGGATTTTAGATGTACTCCACCAAGCTTAGGGGGAAATATTTATTTTATTGTATTTTTTGATGCTGGTAGGCTGGCTGGTGGTTAAGAATAGAGATGTAGATTTCTGTAGTTGCATAGTGATTGTAGCCATGATGGTCCTCCACATGCCCTCCATCCTTGTGAGGGAGATGGGGTATTGCTTCCCTGCATCACAAGATGATTGTCAGGTGTAAATGGGGCAGCAGTGCCCTGCTCGTGGCGCTGGAAGCCTCTGCTTGTCACCTCTCCATGCTTTGCACATCTTCCTTCTCCTCTTCCTGTCAGTAGCTCTCCAGCTTCAGTGCCAGACACAGTATCCTCTGGGTAGATCAGCTTCAAGTTCAAAGCAAAGCCTCCTTGCTGCGGTATTGGATTTTGCTGGATGGTGACAGCTTCCACAAACCTCTAGTCCATGAGCCAATTTGGAGAAAATTGAATCATTCTCTGCGCCTTTCAGCTCGCATCCTAAAAGCCTGCACAAACATTCCGGGCAGGCTTCAGCAACTTCACATCAAGAGCTCAATCACAGCTTCAAAATAAAAACATCCCCCATCGCTCTGTGTATATGAATCTGGATCTGGAGCTTGTCACAGACCTCGGAGCTAGTGATAACACAGCCCCCTCCCCGAACACATGCCGTATCAGAAGGTCCTAGGAGGCAGAATCCACTTAGCATGCTCTGTGCTGCTGCTCCGTATGTGGATTAAGGATGGGGATAGGAGCTGTCAGGACCAAGTGTTCATCTGCATCTCCAGCTCCAGGTAGGGCTATGTCTTTTGAAGTCTCCCAGTCTGTGGAGGCAGGCTGGGCTGGGCAAGGGTCACATAGCCCTTTCTCACCATGGCAGAGCAACTAGTCTCATTCTCAACGTGTGCTCACACGCTCCTCAGCAGAAATAACTGTGAATTTAGTAACTGGCTGTCTCGAGTGGTTCATGATTTGCAGAGAATTTATATGTGAAGGGAAACGGATGGATTAAAAATATTAAACAGTGGAGCGAGCACCCACATGGATGAATTGTTGAGATCTATTTTCCCCTTCTACTGTAAACATATGGCATGAATTTTCCACCCTCATTACAGTTGCTGAGAGAAGGCAAAGACAAATATTGATATTTCATTCATGTTTTACGGTGAAAACACTGTTTGGTTTGTTTATACAGTTCGACTATCACAGTTTTTATGGTTGGCAATGAAACCACTGTAAAGCCAAGTCTGGGTTATATAGCAGATGCGATAAGCCCTCACATTCAGGGCGACTCCCTGGACGGGATAGCTGATGTCACGTGTACAGAACGAACAGCTGAGTTGTGGGTCAGGACAGGCTACTCAGGATGTAATAACTAAGTTCTCTGTCGACTTTCCAGGGTGTAAAGCCACCAAGGGTTTTCTTGTTTAGACCGGGTCTCTGGCTTGTGTTGCTGGAAGGGCTCTGAGCGGTAAGACTTGCAGCCCATGTAGCTGGATGTTGTGCAGAGGAAGGATGAGGCAAGCTCACATTGTGGCTAAGCCTCTGCTAAGAAGTGACACCTGCCACCATAGCTCATATCCCATTGACCATGGCTAGTCTCACAGCATTTCCAAGTTCAGGGCCTACCTGCTGCCAGCCTGCCATGTGTACCTAGACAGGGCCAGATACCTGGAATGTCGGCGATTGGCATGAGGACCACCTTCCATAGCCACAGTCACCCCAAGCCCTTTTGAAGTCATGTGTTCAGTTGATGATCTGCTCTCTCTCTCTGTGTGTGTGTGTCTGTTTTTGTACATTGTGCACACATGGAGGCTAGAGGTAAACATTGGGGGCCTTCCTTCATTTCTGCCCTCCTGGAATTCACTGATTTGGACAAACTAGATGGTCGGTAAGTCACAAGTCGTTCTTGCCATCAAGTTTTGTGTGCCAAAACTCACATCCATTTCTTGTCCATAATGTAGAGGATAGTTCTTCATACATTTTATCATGTAGCCAGCTGTTGAGAGAAGTCCTGTCATCATTGTTCCCAGGCTAACAATCCCAGAGCCTACCTGGGTCCCTGTCTATCATCTCACATGTCTGTAGGACATTCTGCTCTCTCTCTCTCTCTCCCCCCCCTCCCTCTCCCGCTCCTTCTCTCCCTCTCCCTTCCTCTCTCCCTCTCATCTATCTTTCAAACCTCCTCTCCCTTCCTTTCCTCTCTCCCTCCCTCCTTCCCTCCCTCCCTCTTTCTCTTTCTTTCTCTCCTTCCTTCCTTCCTTCCTTCCTTCCTTCCTTCCTTCCTTTCTTTCTTTCTTTCTTTCTTTCTTTCTTGTTTTTTGAGACATGGTTTCTCTATGTAGCCCTGGCTGTCTTGGAACTCACTCTGTAGACCAGACTGGGCTTGAATTCAGAGATCCGCCTGCCTCTTCTTCCCAAGTGCTGGGATTAAAGGTGTGCACCATCACTTCCTGGCTTGACAGTTCTTTCTTTAAAACTTCTTGGGCAAAGGGTAGATGGTTTAGTGAGTAAAGGCACGTGCTGCTAAACTTTGATGACCCGAGTTTAATTCCTGGTGCTCATATAGTGGAAGGAGAAAGCCAACTCCTTTGAGTCACCTTCTTACCTCCACACATGCGCTGTGGCATGCACACACACTTCTTACCTCCACACATGCCCTGTGGCATGTACACACACACTGAATAAAAATTTTAAGCAAAATGAGGACTATGCTTCACATCCATGTGTCACACACAAGAGTATCATTTTATGAATCTACAGGCTGCTTTTCTCCCCGTCCCTCTGAATAACAAAATCTTGTTTGTTGTACTTAATTTCCTTAGGATCCTTTCTTTAGGATCTGTTGTGATTCTGAAAATCTTCTAAAAAAATCAATCAAATGGAAATGAGTTGTTTTGAACATCACATGAGCAGCTGTGTCCAAGGGAAAGCAGTTCATTTGAGGCTGAAGTTGCAGAGATGTACATTTGGGGCTGGGTGATGATGAACAAAAGGTTTTAATTTCTTTGAGTCTTGGTTTCAACAGGTATGAGTTTAAAGAGCGTGATAACGAAGTTTTCATGTTAGTCGTTGTGTTGGTGTTCAGACATCTATAATTTAGCGTGTATTGGGCACACGGGTGGTTTTTGTAAGCTTGACTCTTATCTCTATGATTGCTGAGTAATTGCAGCCAGAACAGCAGAGTGTTCAATGGGTGCATGCATGTCTTTGCTTCATCCTTTTTGTTGGATGACTGAATGCATGAACGTTGTTTTTCCAGTTTCAATTAGCTTTCTGCCTTAAGGTTGAAGAAACTCTGCATCTCCATAATAAATCATGTGGAGTTAACTCCCCAAATGCAGCAGCGTGCAGAAAGCTGCCTGAACTTTTGCTTTCCCCTTCTTCCTAAGTCTTCTTCATTAAAAAAGTAAAAGTGGTAACAGTGATTGCATTCAAGTAGGTTCCTTGGCAGGCATGGGGAGGAGGGTTCTGGGGATTTAGGTGCCGTGATGGGTGTTTCCCAAGCACTGGGGCCTCCTAACGTTTCATTTCCATTAAGCATCATGGATGCATTCCAAGAATTTAATTAATATAGCACCGCTGCCTTCATTGTGATTCCTCAGTAGGGTTATGAGAACCTGGGAGTGTTCAGTTGATTAAATGGCATTTTCTGTGGGTTTCCAGCTACTGCTTTCTATGGAATTTAGTACCTGCCAGTGTCTATTAAATCAATACCATTAAAGGGGATCACAAAGGAAAGTGCTGTTTACATCACAGTGTAGAACAGTTCTCTTACCTAGATGGGGGAAATAGTTTGAAGAGCATAATTTTCTGTAATAGGGTTTTATTTAAATAGTAAGACCATAATCTGGAAAGCTTTGGAAGATGGTATTAGGAAAGAATTACAGCAAGGAATCCCTTATAAGGTAGACACTAAGGTGTACACCATCATGAGGTAGACCAAGATGGAAAAAAAGTCACTGGCTGAAGTAGAAGTAAGGTTACTGACAGATCCAGAGGTGTTAGGACCCTTTGTAGGTATTGGGGAAAAGAACATTCCTGTTGAAATTATATGGGGAATTCTCCCTGGAACCACTGGAGAAAATGAATATCCCTTTGTTAAAGTATACTGCATTATAAGGAGGGGAAGAAGGAGGTAATATATAGCTCTGTCTGGCCTGGAGCTCATGATGTAGACCAGGCTAGTCCTAAACTCAGAGGTCTACCTGCCTCTGCTTCTGCCTCCCAAGTGCTGGCATTAAAGGTGTGTACCATTATGCCTGACTTGTTTTTAAGATTTATTTACTTTGTTTTATGTGTATGAGTGTTTTCTTTGCATGTATGTCTGTGTACTCGCTACCTGTGGATTTCCAAAAGAAGGTGTTATATCCCTTGGAACTGGAGTTACTGATAATTGTGAGCCACCATTGTGAATGCTGGGCTTTGAAACCAGATGCTTTGCAAGCCATCTCTCCATCCGCATCTTATTTTGATCTGACGTTAACATGAGAGATGAGCAAATGTGGTATCAGACTGGATTGTGCTGTGAGATATTAAAGGGGGTGGGGGTATGGGAGTGGTTAGGGAGTATGGGGTGATGGGTCAGAAAGACAAAATTGGGTATTGCTACAGAGAGAAGGGCAGCACCAGAGGGCCTTGCCTTCCTGCTGTTGCTGATGCTCAGTCCACCTTGGGCCTGAGATGGACAGTTCATTTGGAGGATAGTGTTAAAGGAAGCACATTTGGGGCTGAGCAAAGCCAGAAACAGAAGGAAGCCTGCCTGCCGTCTTAGGTCCAGGAAGGTACAGGGTCCAGAGATGGTGTGGGAGGGTGACTGTATGTGCCAAGTTAATGTGTCCAGCCCACCTGTGTAGTGGTAGCTCCTCAGGATCCCAGCCCAGTGGGACTGCTCTGTCACCTCTTGTTAGTAGAGTGAGCACCTCTGAAGTTCTGGTGACATTGCACTGCCATCCTGTTTCTGTTGTTCTCTTCACTGGTGTCGTTTCATGAAGGACCGGTGGTGCAGTCTCAGACCTAGCTGAGGAGGCTCCTCCTCGGAGCTGTCATGAGCCATAGAAAACTAGAACAGCAGCCCACCTGTTACTTATTTGAGAAAGAGGGGTGTAGTAGCCGCCACCAGCCACAAATGACATCATCATAGCAGCTAACCCCTTCTTCCCATTCTTTGGGGGCTTGCTTCACACCCTGCTCTTCTCACAGCGGAAGCTGTTGTGATGTTGACCCATTCATCTGCTCTTGCTGTTAAGAGCAGCATCTTGTGGATCATGGAAGTGAGAGGTAGAGGGTATTTGACACAGTTTGGTTTTGCCTGATTGTGGTTTGTTATCCACTATCAATGGCAGCCAGTGCCACGTGAGCGCTTGTCAGATTATGGCCATCCCTAGTCAGTGGACACAATGTACCTTCTTCTCTGCTGGACTGGGGCCTGGAAAGAGATATGGGTGGGAGATTGGGTAAGAAAGGGTAGTTTGAACTGAATGAAAGAGTTCCTTTGGCCAAGCTTAATCCTTGCCCTTGTATTACAGAGTAATGGATCCCTCTGTGTGTTTGAGCTAGTGTGAATTGAGATTTTTCTCACTTTCAGTGATACTTGTCCAATGTAATATACCTGGTGATGCTCTGAACTCCAAAGGTATGCATGGTGGGTGCTCTTATTCCCGGTGTCTCCCCTTCTGCTCCACCACAACTCCAGCTTACACCCATTCCAGCCATTTCTGTTATTCAAACAGGAGGCAAGTGAGCCAGTCCCATGTAGAATGGATTGGCTGAGGTCCTGCATCCTTCCAAAGGCTGCCTGTAGTCACACTGGTGTGAAGGGAAAGCATGCTGGATACTGGAGTCGGAGCCGTTTGGTTTGAATGCCAGATCAGTTTGTAAATGAATGTCCAGCCTCAGCAGGGTGATTAGTCTCTTAGATGACACCTCATACTTCACAGAATTGTTGCACTGGCTGGTGATGGGTGGAGAGTGCTGGAGAGAGCGCCGTGGGTGGCACGGCTAGGCCACACTTTGTGCACTTTATGTCATTCTTCTAAAGTCTACTTGGTGGTACTTTTGGGGGACCCAGGTTGTCAGGATCTGATCAGCACCGGGCTTTTGCAAGGACCTCTCTTTGGGTCTGGCATCTCTGTTTTTAAAAGTGCATACATTACAAGGACTACAAGGACTGTAGCTTTCAGTTTTCCCCATTCCATTTAAAAGATGGAACTGTGCAATGCAATTTATTTTATTAGCTTTTTTCCCATTTCTGGTGATGAGGTCTGGATTAGGCACCTAGATTGGACCCCTGGATCGTTACCCAACAGAGTACACAAGACCAGGACTGTTAGCCACAGTATACATTGAGAAGTAGGGAAGGGGCCTTGTTCCCTTGAGGTCCACTGTTCCGCCAGCTGGAACGTGGCCTAGTGAGCTAAGGCAGGCTGGGAGGTAACCTTGTGTGTGTGTGTGTGTGTGTCTGTGTCTGTGTGCGCGCACACACACACACACACGCGTGCAATCATCTTTGGGGCAAATGAATAGATAGCAACTGACAGAAAATAGCATTATAGGGCATTTCAAATATATTTATTTGGGCTTAGGACAATGTGCTAAAAAAAATAATATGGTCCTAACATTTCCAGAGATTGCATTTAAGAACCATTCCATATCTGTTTTGTGCAGTCTGTGGAGCATCCCTTGTGAATGTGCTCATTCTTTTTAAGAACCCTTCCATATCTGTTTTGTACATAGGATATAGAGCATCCCTTGTGAATATGTTAATTCTTTTTTTATGAATTTTAGTCCTTTATTTTCAAGTCCTGTGCATGATTGCTGTCTGATAGCCCTAGTTTGGTGGAATTAATATAGATTTCCCACATGGGGAAGGGTTTGGATGAGGATTTAAAGCAAGGCAGGTTCTTGATCCTTGGAAGAAATTCTTATCTGAGGGTGGATTTGAAAATAGCATTGTAGAGAGGTAGGTACAGCTATGTGGAAAATGAATTGCCATGATTATTAGATAGGTCTCAGAATTTATAGGACGTTTGATCATAAGAGTGAGTGCCTTTCCTGAGTGATGAAATGCCCAGGCTTGGACTACTTTTTAATTAATCTCTTTTGGCTATATTGAAAGAGCGACTCACAGAGAATACTAAAATTTGATGAGAAATAACCGAGAATTGTACAGGAAAGGACAAAGAGGAGGTTATCTTCTTTTGGGCAAGTTTGTCAACGTTGGTGTTTACTTTTCCCTGTTATGTAAAAGATGGGAGAAAGAAGATGCCTATCCCTAGGTAGTGGAGGAGGTGCAGGTGTAGATCTGTGCCAGCCCAGGAAGCACCTTGTGACATTACTGGCTTCCTGTTGCTCTCATTGCCGTACTGCTGACCATTCCTCGCTTTGAAACTCTTTCTGCAAATTATGGCTGATCTAGCCTTTCCTTTGTCCATTTTTGTAGCAGTAACCATAAAAATGGCCCAGATTTTACTTATAAGGCTAGTGCTGTTGCATTTGAGTGTTTTGAATTTTGTAACTTACACAAAAATCAGAACCATGCCTTAATTTTGGAAATGTCTTCCTTTTTTAGCTTGCAAGGATGACATGTAAATAAGGCAGCTTTTGCCGCAATGACAAGCAAATCCAGCCTCCTGAGGGCTTCCAATAACAAACACACATCTTTCCTCCTGGCACACATGGTGGAAATCTGTCCGCAGCCCTGCAGTCTTAGGCCTTCCCGGGCTGTGTTTCCTCAGCACTTTCAGTTTGGAACTTGAAGTCGTAAAGGTCTCCTGAGGGAAAAAACACAAGGGTCTTCTATTCATACACGGGTATGTTTGTATCTATTTCTCACTTTGATAGCCATACCAGAAGGGTCATGGTCAAGACCATCTTCAGTGGGACAGGGCAATGTATTCTGCCTTCAGGGAAGCATGCCAGAGGCCCGGTAGGAACAATAATTGGAAACCATGAGTACCATTCTCCCCAAATGTGCTCTTACATGTATATACCAATTATCTTCTAGTAAAATACCACTCCTCAAATCTACTTAACCTTTTATTCCAGGCTTCTTTAAACCATTGGAACCACAGATACAAGTTTAATGTTACTAAAAATACAACTCGGAAGGAGGAAAAGAATAGAAGGTACAGCCAAGTCAGGAAAGCATGCACCAGTCTGACGTCTGGCAATCCAATCAGTGGCCTTCTTAAAGACCATCACCCCATCAGCCCAGCCTTACTGACTCAAGCAGGAAATACCAGCTCAGAGTCCTGGGAAGAGCCATCCAGATTTACAGCCTATCCCAGTTTCTCTAATCGAGGCTGTTTTCTCCCCAGATGCTGTAGTCAATCAGTAATTAATTTGAAATCCAAAGTTTCATTAAGTGTTATTGAATTCTCTCACGCTGACATTTGGAGTGCTATATTTCTTTAAAATCACAAACCATTTTTCATACTGTCGTTTGCGTATTTTAGCAGGAGAGGCTGCAGCCCTGGTATACATGACCCAGTTTTCTAGATGTTTACTTGACTGTCATCAACTTATTATCCTTCTCTTCCACTTCATCGTATTTCTGTTCTTTTCTGGTATTTTGAAATTATATTTAAGACATCATCACCACATACGAATTCTATCTAAAGTATAAATAAATTTAGCTGGGTGAGTATTTCCAAAACAATGCCTGTCTTTTGAAGGTCTGGTATTATACACTGCAGCGTCCTGAGACTTCCCGTGAAAAATGGGCCTGAGATGCTAAGGAGGCCGGGGCTGGGAGTGAGAAGACGTCAGCCCCATATGGATATACAAATATAGATGTGTAGAAGAGGAGAGACAGACAGCCAGAACTAATTAGGAATTTTTGTTTGTTTCTCTGAATTTTTGGAGTGTGGGGTGAATGAGAGTAAAGACATACTTTTTATAATTTGAATGCAGTTTGTTATATGCTGTTATGTGACTTTTGGTGGGAGCTTTGTTATCAGGTGCCCTGTGAACTACCTAAATAAGTTTTTTTTTGTCTTTGATTTTAGTTAAAAAGATTATTCTCATGATTTCAAAGCTCTGGCTTCTCTTAAAAATATTAGAAGAAGAGACTAGAATTTGCTAGCCTGGAGTAGCTCTTGCTTCATGCTGGGCTCGGTGATCCTCACCCCAACCTTTCCTCTTCTTCTGCCTCTATGTTGTTTCACCACCAGAATCTTCCCCTGTGAGAGAGCTACACTCTCTCTCCCTTTTCATTTCCACTTACAACACACAAACATCTTATTTAATTTTTATGTGTTCTTGACTGTCTGTCCCCAAATAGATGTGCTCTGAGTTCTTCCATTGTGCTGCTGGGGACCAAACCCAGAGCATTGTGTATACTTGTGAGGGCTCCACCACTGGGAGCTGTCCTTTCAATCTTGAATTCTGCTGGAGAGCTCAAGGCCACAACAGCAGGCCTCTGCTCAGTACTCCTTGAATGTGTGACTGTATCTGTGGCCTGGCCAGCGCTTGAGTTTGGGCCATTTGTTCCCTAGGGTTCCACTGAGTTCCCCCACACAAGCTTCTCTGGTTACCTCAAGCTGTTCCATGGCCAAGGGCCCTTGGCCCTGGCTGGAAGCTGTTAGTGAACTGTCCTGCCTCACAGGCGTTCTGCCCCCTAGTCTCTTTCTTCTGCGGATGTCAGTGTGAGCATCATGTCCCATGGGAAACTCTTTTTGTGCAGCAGACCTACAGAAATCTGCTACCTTTCTAGCTCGGACAAGTGCTCCTGTGTGACAGTCTTACCATTCAAACTATGATGCTCTCAAGGGATGGAGACGGGACTTTGTCTCTGTGGCCCAGTCCCTGGCTCACCTGCCACTGGTTAGATGATGGTTATTAAGTGAAGTCAGGTATCTTCATGTATTGGTTTTGACACCATGGACACCTTCCAGTAATCTCCATATGTCCAGGTAGGGAGAGAAGCAGGGCATGGTACAAACGAATACCTGGAATCCCAGCGTTTGAGAGGAAGAGACAGAGGACCAAGAATTCGAGACTGTCCTCAACAATAGCAAAGGCCAACCTGGGGTTCATGGGACCTTGTCTCATAATATAAAACAAAAACAAATAGGAGGCAAAGACCAAATTCTACTCCAAATAGGTTTTCTAGCTTCCTGTTTCTTGACCTCAGACATGCAAGGTGTAACATAAGACAAGAGAAATGGAATTGCCGCTCCAAAGCTCTGGCTTCCTTTTATTAGAGACAAGCACACTGTGTCTCATTGTGGTCCAAGCTTAACCCTTTGTCTTATTATAGCTTTTTCAGCAGGACATGGTCATATGGAATTTACAGTGAGGACGTTTCAAACCTTTAAATAATAACCTCTGAAGACAATAAAAAAATAGTTTAACTGGATGATTGTGCCTTTTAACCACATCTGTAATGAAATTGAATGTATTGTTAGCTGGTTAAAATATTCCATTAAGGAAGAAGGTAGGCCTACCTTATGGTAAATACACTTAAGTGTTTATAGTACATTTCATATTTTACATGATTTCCTTTATAATTCTGCTTATCTTTTCATTCTAATTCCCTGAAGGACATATAAAAGAACCCCTAAAGAGAGTAATTACTGCTGTGCTTTTTAACCAAGGCTTCTTTTGCAATGAGGAATCTGAGCTGCTTCTTAAAGAAGGCCGTTTTTAAATAAAAATGCAAATAAGCTGCTTTGTACCCACATTAATTACCCACCTAGCCTCTTATTACCGTGTTTGTATTGTTTGCAAATACTATTTACAGTCGTGTGGAAATTAACATTACTGGTCCTGAGGAAAGATGGTGGTGGGGAGGCTGTGCTTTGGAACCAATTAGGACGAACCTTGTCTCCACCGACACTCTGGGGGAAAGCACAGCCTTGCCATGTCAAATAATAGCATTAGCACTGACTGCATACGCAGAGCACCGTAATTATATTATTGGCCCTATTTTGCTTCTGCAACGAATTTCATTGCCTGCATTGTAAAATCAGCAGGCAGCAAAGTTTCTGCTAATGATTTAATGTGCTCTCTGATCATTTTGGACAAAAGTCACTGGAACATCCACCGGGGAGCTTCATCACCCCCACTTAACCACTGCCTGGCTCGAGCCTCGGAACCTGGAACAAAACACGACTCTGATGTCCTTGTTGTAGTGCAGCCCTTCCTCCATGATATCACTCTCAAGGCAGATCAGGTGAGGCAAGGGAACTCGCACTGCAGTAACAGCAGCTCGTGTGGGCTGCAGGTTAGCCCCACACTGTCTCAGGCCCTAGACTTCTGGGGTTCACTCTGAGACAGGTCACTCATGGGAAGCAGCTTAAGGTAGGAGACGTTTCTTGTAGCTCAGTTCAGAGGGTCCTGTCCGTCAGCAGGGACGGTGTGGCGGTTGGAGTAGGTTGGTCTGTGGTAGCATCTCGTATCCCTAGACCAGGCAGCAGGGATGGGACCCAAAGTGGGGCTTGACTCCAACCATCAAAAGCCCACTGTGGCGACACACCTCCATGGGTCCCGGAAGCTCACAGAAGAAGCTCGTCAGCCGGGAAACAGATGCTCAGACACTTGAGACGGAGGGAGAATTTCCTAGTCAAACCATGACAACGCCTCTTTGCCACCTGTAATGTCATTTACAAGCAAACTGAGGCATACACATATAGAAACTCGGCCAGGGCCTCATAACTTTCTGGTGGCAGAGGTGGGACCTGGCCTCGGGCTCCCTAACTGCAAAGCTGCCCCACCCCTGCGTGCCATGACAGCCTGCGCACAGCATCTGGGTGAGAGTGTAATTAGCCCTCTACACGGGTCCAATGTTTTTTAGTATACTTTTTTCCAAGTCACTGATTAATGACTGATGTTTGTATTCTATAATTAAAATTTTTTTCATCAAAACATTGAGGCATGAAACATTAAAACATTTTCCACCTGCTTTGATGTTTGTTTGAACCTGAGCTTAATTATGTTGCTATAAACATAGGTCCTTTCCTTTTAGGAAGCATTTGTGAATAATCTCCCATGCAGAGGAGAGCCGTGTGTTCTTCGGTGCTTGTCACAGGGGTGAGAGGGAATAGGAACACAGTGCTGTGGCTCTCTGTTATGTGCCACGGGTTTACAGATGTCATTTGATT
The DNA here is from genome assembly GCF_014885135.2 of Alexandromys fortis. NCBI lineage: Eukaryota > Metazoa > Chordata > Mammalia > Rodentia > Cricetidae > Alexandromys > Alexandromys fortis. Next base: position 20,701,331 of record NW_026067927.1, read on the forward strand.
TAGTCCTTTAATAACCTTCTGGAAGGACTGTCACTGTCTCCGCTTGGTCAGTGGGAAGGGACAGCGCAGTGACACATGCTGACTGCAGGACCAGAGGAGCCCCGTGCCTGAGGCCATGCTGCCTGTGCTGGGGCAGAAGCAGAATTTGAAAATGGAACCCATTCGTCTCAGCCAGGTGCAGTGAGCTGTCATGGTCACCCCCAGACCGGTGCTTTTTCCTTTCTCTTAAAACCATTTCTTCTTTTTCTTTATCTAACAAATTTGTAATTATTATGAGGCAAAAGACAGTTTCAGTGCAGGATCTAGAATCTGGGGAAGAAATGGCTACCCTGCAGGGCTGGCCTGGGTAGAGCTCCATGAAGGAGGAGACAGCATCCCAGCACTGGAGGGCAGGAACACAGGCACCTGTGGGGAAGAGAATTGCTCAGCCAACACTTTTGTGTATGTCCACTTCCTTGTCAACGGTCATCCACAGACTAAGCAGGCTCTAGGATGGGCTGAGTAGTGGCATGAGGGGAAAACCCTAATATGTTTAAACAGAGCCCTTCCCTAGTAGTAACAAAACTAGTTATGGGTTTGTAAGACTAGTGGCTTCGAAAATGTCACCAATGACCAGGTAGTTAACATATAACCAGTTTTCATTTTTAGTTCTTTGAGATGGCTAGGGAAGATGTAGATAATATGTTCTTAATACCTCCTCCTTTAAGTCACATGCACTGGCCAAGAGATTTCTAAGGCTAGACCTTGAGCTCAGGGTGGGCCTGGAAAGATGGAGCAGGAGCATTTGTTACCAGTTCCCTCTGCACACAGTAGGCTATTTATTAATTATTGTTATTGTAAATAATTTTACATTTATTTACTTGTGTTTATGTGGGTGTGTCTGTGTGTGAATACCTGAAGCCAGAAGAGAGAGTTGGGTCCCCTGGAGCTGGAGCTTGTGAGCTGCCCAGTTTAGGTGCTGGGCACCAGACTCCAGTCCTCTGTAGAACAGTTAACACTCTTTTTTTCTTTTCTTGGAAATCCAGCATCTTTATTATCTAGTTATGGCTTTTTTCCCTCTCCATCTGACTAACAAGCATCCGTCTAACTCAAATTCCCTCATTCTTTCTCCTCAGAGGTCACCCTAACTGCTGCTAGGGATTTTGAAGCACTAGCTGCTCTACCAGCTTCCGGACTGTAGGAGGGCAGCGGTTAGGATGCCTCGGAGGAAGGGAGATGGAAGGGGCTGTGATAAAATTTAACGTAGAGCAAAGATTCAGGACCCTTGACATCCATTCATGACAGCACACATCCTTGGAGTGTGCAAGTGGATATCACCTGTAAGGTAACATTCAAAAAGGGAGGTAGTAATACTATAATTCTTTCGGACAGTGTAGTTAGGGAAATGGCTGGGGCAGTTTTGTCCATATTTGCTGAAGAGCATGGGAAAGAAAGAAAACCTTCCAGAGAACTTGGGAACGTTGTCATATGCTTTAGAGAGACTTAGTGTTTTCCACCACTGTCCACTGCAAGATGTCTGCCCTGGGGAAGGCAGTATGTTTGGCTTAAGAGCTTCATATGCTTTTCATTGTCCATTGTAAGTTCAGAAACTGATTATCAGGTCTCCTTGATTACAACCGTGTGGGAGCATTAACCGCCAAAATTAATGAGGAAAGTTCTCAATATTATAACTAACATAAGTCTTTTTAATAAGGTGAAACATAACTTTGCAGCTGCCTAGACCATGCATGCCCCAGAGCCTTGTAAGGTCAGGGAAATGGTCTTCTCTATATCTAGATTGACATAAATTTTGTTTGACAGATCAATGTGTGAAATTAGCTCTTTGCTGCACCAGGCTCTCACAGAAGGAGTATACCTGGAAACTTTGTAAGAGAAGTCAGTGAAAGTTGTTGTGGCGTTGGCAGTACCCTCCCAGCAGGAGATGCCTTTGTCTGTGAACCTGATGTAATAATGTCAAGTGGGTGCAGACACTATGGGTCAAACCTGAGTGAAATCCAGATGCCATTTGTTGAGGTCACAGCCTCACATCAGTCTCTAGCTGACAACTTAAGACAAATATAATCACATCATTTTTCCCCTCTGTGTAGCCCTGGCTGTCCTGGAACTCACTCTGTAGACCAGGATAGCCTTGAACTCACAGAGATCTATCTGCCTCTGCCCCCCGAGTGCTTGGATTAATGGTGTTCACCAGCACCACCCAACCAGTTTCTAAGTTGATTTGAAACAGGATTGTCCAGCAATTTCCCAGGGACATCCACGGGTTTGCTGACTCGGGATTTCCCTGACTCGGGAGGTTGATAATGAGGCATCTGGCAGCTCCCTTTCATCTGGGAACGTGGGCCGTTAGGATGTAGAAGGACACAGTGCGGTGGCCAGAAGTCTTCCAGAAAGATGGTGTTCCATAGTTGGCAAATACAGTGTTTTTTTTTTTTCTTTTTTAATTTGGCCTCAGTATTCCAGAGGATAGGTCTGTTTTCTTTGGCTGTGGATAGACCCTGCAGAACTGAAATGAGCCAAGGTCTTGTCCTGTATCTGGGCAATATATGTCTTTTTTCAAGAAAAGAGTCATTAGTGAGAAATAATTGTCCAAATAACATCTCCTAATATTATTTGGTATAATGTCCGAGGATTATAGTTCCTTGAATTGTTAATGAAACATACTAATCACTGAATCTTGGTTATGTTTTCTTAATGAGTGTTTAAGGCCATGTAGTAGCCAGAAATTTTGTTTCCTTTTTTACTACCAAGGTCAGTTAAAAATCTCATCCTCTGGGGTCCCTTGGGATTGGGAGGAGCCTCTAGCTCCTCTAACCTTTCTTTTATCAGTTAGTCCATCTGTGTGAGAACAAGGCAAAGGCCTTATTTGACCATTGTTTCACTTGAAAGTGTGAAGGAGTTTTTCTCTGTGTTGACCCTTCTCTTTGTAGACTGGCCACTGGTTAGAGTCATGAAACAGTAGTGTTTCCATGGCGTCCCTGAACAAGGACACAGGTGACTTCCCACAGTTATAGGACGTTTTGGAAGATGGGTCACAGTCCTCTGGGACTCAGTTGACTTTGGAGGGCAAGTGGGGAAAATTGTCTACCTTTTAGTCCCCTGGACCATGTCAGTATAGGCCTTCAAGTGTGGTTGCTGAACACCCAGGGGGTCAGCTCAGCACACACTCTTAATGGCTGGCAGGCCACCTCTCTAGCCCAACATTGGTTTGACAGAATCTCTCCTCCTCTTGTATCCTTCTTGTTGGTTTCTCACAACTGACTTGAGGTGTGAGCTCAGGTCATTTTCATTTCACTCAGCCTGCAAACACACACACCTGTAGATGATTATGTACCTTGAGAGTCTCGAAAGAGTTTGAAAGGAAGGAGGAAGGAAAGAAGGAAAGAAAGGAAGAAGGGAGGGAGGGAGGGAGGACAGAGGAGTAGAGGAGGGCAGGAAGGGAGGATGGATGGACATGGGAAAGATGAGCAAGCAAGGAAAAGGAAAGGAGTCTGTTATACACGTGCCTGTAATCCCAGCGTTTAGGAGGTAGGAGGGTGAAACAGGAGGATTGCTATGAGTTCCAGCCCTGTCTCCAAAAGCTTCACTCAAGGCCTCTGAGCCTCAGTTTCCCACCGCTTAAAGTGTGTTCCCGTCTGCGTCGCAGCGCTGCCATGGGGCACAGCTAGTATTGTGGACGTGCTTCGCAGATTCAACCGACTGTAGCTCGTCCCAGAGTTTTCATTATTGCCCTTATTATTGCTGTGCTCCTCTTCCAGGCACTTGGCTTCTAAGGTGACCACATGGGGCCTGCCCTTCCTCGACGGTGTCTCATAGTTAATCCATGAACAGGGAGATCCCTCTTCAATGTGAATGGCCCCAGGGAAGCTCTGTTGTCAGAAAGGGCTGGATTAATTTTCCTGTGCAGTGGCCTTTGTCCAGGTGGGCCTGTCTGTTTGTTCAGGGAATCACTGGTTCGATCCTGGACCTGCCCTTTGGGTAGTACCGTGCTCCAGGTGGGAGCAATCGGCCTGCGTGTATTCACTGTGGGAAAGCAGGTAGCACTCCCACGTTCGATTCACGCAATTAAACATTCATTCCGTTTGTTATTTGTGCGCAGGTCTGAGTGCACAGGGGACGGCAAGCAGAAGGGAAACCCACGATTGAAAGATAAGCACTGACTCCTGCCTTCCAAGCAGACTGCAGCCCCCCCCCCCCCACTCACAGACGCAATTATGAGGGAAGTTGGGCTGGAAACTGTTTTGATCATTGCTTGTTTTCAGTCATGCGCGCATTAACCACACCACCCGGAATGGAAGTGATGGATTATTGAAAACCCCTGAATACAGTGTTTCTATCATCAGGTGTTAAAAGGAGCCTGTTTAGTGCGACAGCGGAGTCCTTGCCTCCTGTGGTTATTGAAGTTGGGAAGGGTTCTCAGCTAGGATCCAAAGTGTGTCTGGAAATCATGGTTCTTTATTGAGCAGGCAAATTAATACATCATCGTCACCGAGAGTGTTGAAAAGGCTGAGGGCGTAAGGAATGGTTATGAAGCTTACAGCAGTCTTGAAAGCATGAGAAGGCATGATAAGAGCTTATTAACGATTTGAACTTGATTATTCTGACTGTATTCTAAGCCAGAGTGTTGGTAGAAAGGACGCAAAATGAGAAATCTTTGACAGAGTCAAGTTAGCATCAGGCTGAAAAATACACAAGAGAGCAGTGGGTATCAAGAGTTCTGCAGAACAATTTGGTCCCTCCTGGAAGAGGTGCTAGCCCTGCCGTGCTAGCCAGGCTGCCTCTGACTTTGTTTCTCAGTCATTCGTAAGCTGTTTGTGACTTTCCCACTCCAGTCCCTGTGGACATTCCTCCTGACGTATTTTACATTTCCTTTCTTCTTGTGACCCTGTTTCATTTCCCAAATTTTTGCTAACTCCTTTCTTCATCCCACGATCTGCCTAAAAGCTTGGTAATGAGCCATCCTCACGAAGATCCGATGACTCTTGGTTGCTGATCAGCCCGGGCCCGTCTCAGGCAACCTGCTTGGCCTCCTATCTTCTTGTCTAGGCTGGGTTTGGTTGGCTGCCCTCGGAGCCATGCTGCCCCAGTGCTGATTTCTGTAGCTATGTCACACTGAGGCTTCTGGTGTGAAGGAGGCTCTGTCCCTCTGATTAGGCTTTGACCTTCTGGTTTCTTTCCTTTCCAGGAATATAGCTGGTTAAGTTTCTTACATTCAGTGGATCTGAACATTGTTCACATTGAACTAGAAGATGTTGGAACATGGCTAAAGTCACAAGCCTTTAACAATTAAACCACAACGAAGCCTTCTGCACCTTAGCCATAACTGTAACATGAATTAGGTTAGTTGTTGAAATGTTTTTCTAACTGTAACACAGATTAGCTTCATTGTTGAAATGTTTTTCAGGTCAACTTTTTGTTTAGGGAACGTTTTGATGACAAGACATATTTTAGCTTCTAACATTCTCACTGGGAAAGAAATTTCATTCCACTTAAATACAGGATGATCAAGTTTTATGCCCTATCTACAATAGTGTCCCCCCCCCCGCCCCAGTTCTCTATCTCTGTAGTCCACCCCTGTTTTAAGAGAGTCAGTGTATTGGTATCCTTGCCATTTATTAGAGTATACCCCTTTTGTCCAAGAAAAGACCTTTATTATATTTCCCCCAAATTCCCCAAAGGATTCCTGAAGCACATCAGATGGCCAGTGAGCAATCGTCTTGATTTCAGCACTTCTACCTGATGCTGAGAGTGTCCAAGGAAGACAGAGGAGCAGTTGAGATGGCTCTGTCAGGAAGGTGGTTGCCCTGTAATCTCCAGGAGCTCAGTTGGGATCCCTCAGCTTCCACAGAAAGCTGGGGTGGTAGCGTGCAGTTGTAACTCCTGTGCTAGTGGCAGATACTGAGCCAACCAGTGAGCCCCAAGTTCAGTGAGAGACCTCATCTCAAAATAAGGTAGAAAGTGTCTGTTGGAGACTTCATACGTTGACCTTTGGCCTTTATATGTGAATGCTCACGCCCCCTCCCCCAAAAAGTGTTGAAAAAAGAAAAAATAAATAGAACATGCCAGCACATACATACATTGTTCCTCGTGTACAGAAGTAAAAGGGTTTGGATTCAGCTGAGAGACAGTGGAGGGGGTTGGGGTGAGCTTCATGCATGCAAATGTGCATATGTACTGGATACTGAGGCCAGAGAAAACTAATGGGATGAGGTTGAAGTTTGGAGTCTGTGTGACTGATGTATGTGTCTTTTTTTTTTTTTTTTAAAGAAAATGAAGTACATGGGATTTTGAACTTTCAAACTGATGGATTCATAATAATATGGACAGTAAATTTTATTTTTTCTTTATAATATGGATGAGCTATTTATATAGATTTCATTAATCAGCCTTTTTTCTAATTACTGGCAGGTATGACATTACCATAATTCACCTTTCCTGTGTCTGTGGCAGACATCACTAATCAATCACAACACCCTAGTCAGCATCTGAATTCTCTTGTATGGCAAGAGGGCATCATCAGGTGGTTGAAACTGGTTTGTCACCCCCTTGCCAAACAAGAAATTTGCTTTCTGACAGAGATTCTATGTCTAACAATGATTCTAGCTGTGGCTAATCCAGGTATGGTAAAGAAAAGTACTTATACGTCCTTGGAAAACATGTTTCTCCTTATGGACGCACATCTAAACTCTGTACATTGTAGCTGCTACCACAATCAGAAAGGAGGAGGAGACAGGAGAAGGAAAGGCAGGAGGAGGAGAGGCAGGAGGAGGAGAGGCAGGAGGAGGAGAGGCAGGAGGAGGAGTTAGAAGGAGGAGAAGTAGAAGGAAAGAACAAAATTGAAACTGGTATTTTGAGGCATCTCACATTAGAAACTCCTAAGCAAGGGTCCTGCTTAGGGCTTTAGAGTTTTAGCTTGAAGACATGGCATGGGCACTGACAGAAGTTTCCGTATCATTAATATTACACATTTGTGTTCTCTAGTGGGGCTAGGATGGTGACTTTTGCGTTTCTTCCTTAACTTGGCCACTGCTTCCAGGTTGCAGTCCATGATTGAAGGGAAGTCGAGGCAGGAGTTCCAGCAGCTAGTCACGTCACGTCTCTAGTCACAAAGAGAAATGATGAACCCACACTACCTGCTGTTTGGCCGCTCATGCTCAGCTGGCTTTCTTCTCTGGGACGCAGTGCAGAGTCCTGTCCGTGAACTGGCACTGCCCACGTTCAGAGTGGATCCTTCCACTGCCTGAGCAATCAATACAGTCCCTGTCTATATTGAGACAGCAATCTCACCTGGCCAGTCCAGTGTGACCTCCTTCTTGGGCCATTCTGGGTGTGTCACGCTCAGTTCTAACCAACCAGTGTAGGCTGGAATTAGAAGTTATTTGATTAACATGTTTACAGTGTTTTCATGGCTCTAATAGATACAGCCTATTTGAGCTGGACCAAATAGTGTTGTTTTTTCCCACATACATTATTTGAAGAGCTTGTTGTGTAGACGGTTATTTACTCTATTCTGTTATATTTTACTTTGAGGCTAACACTCGCCATTTCTGTGGGTTTCAGAATTCAGGATTCCTGTGTAACTCTCACTTCGTCCATTGAGAAGTGGAGCATACCTCCTTCTGGTTGGCTCCAGAGGCTCTTTAGCTGAGCAGGAGAGATGTAGTTATGTATCCCATTCATGAAGTTTCCCAGTTTGACTCAGTTCAGGAATGGGTTACTAGGGGTGAGCTTTGACATAGATTTTCAAGAATTAGTAAGAGTTGGCAAAAAGAAGGGGGAAAAACATCTCACAGTCAGAGATTGTGCCTTGGACAAAGATCTGAAGATTGGGGGCACAGGGGTGTTTGGGGTGATCATTGCTTCTGGCAGAATTTTGAACCTGGAACTGTCGAGGTTTGTCAAACGCAGAGATGGGTACCAGGGCATAGTGGAGAGGTGGCTGTCATTGGGATGTGGAGGAAAGGGCCAGACCATTTGGGAGGTAGGGGACAGGGGTGCTGCCAGAGGCAGGGGCCTAGAAGGAAGAGTGTGAAGTGTCAGTGTATCAGGGTATTGTCTGGATTCCTGTGTCCCCCTCTTAAGTGTGGATTAAATGAGGAAGAAGGGAAAGGAATTTGGCTCTCTTGGGTTGGAGGCACCTGTAGGGATGCCCTATGGAGTGGGAGTACGTCGGGCTTGATCAACAGGTGTGGGAAAGACTATGAACGGCCATCCCCTCCATGGACTCCTGCCCCTCAGGGTCTAGGTCTGAGGGTCAGTATTGTTAAGGTGAAGTCAGGCTCTTTTGTCCGTTTGTGTGGTGTGGTGGGAACCCCTGCACAGTATTCATTTCTGTGAGGGACTCCTCAAGTCCAGCAAGGAAAGACTGTAGGGTCAGGAGCTGGGGGCCAATGTCTGCCCCATTGTAGTCTGGAACTGGAGGACTCATTTGTTCCCTAGGATGGAAACAGAGGCCGGAAGGAACAGGCTCTGCTGTGTTTCCATGTGCTCACACCCACACTCCTCTTGCTGGGCTGCACGTCTCAGCCTGGGCGTCTTCAGGCTTACGTGAGCCCTCCCATTAGCAGCACGACTGACTGGGGGAGACAGCGCAGATCACTAATTCTATTTTAGCATTTTCCATGCAAGAAAATGCCATTATGTCTAAAAACATTGGACAGTTATTTACTTCATTTTAAAGGGGGATATTTGAAGGCATTTGGGAAACTCAATTTTTATTTTATTTTATTTTATTTTTTTGCATTTGTATCTGTTTCCAGCTATTTCATCTGACTGGCTTGATCATATATCAATGTTCCATTCCCCTGTGGCACCAAGACTAAGCTTATTTTAATGGATGTTTCCTATGATAATCTAGGTGAAAGCAAATCACTCTAATTACCAAAAGGCTGTCTTTAATAACGAAGTAGGAGAGAAGTGAGACAGAAATAGCATGTGAGTAATGCTTTGCCCTTCTGTCTCCAGACCTGGAAATACATGCTCCTGAATTTGTGCATTCTTGGTCCTTTAGGAACCATGGAGACATGCATGTATATGTATATATGTATGAAATATATGTATATGAAATGGCCAAAGCTGCATATTTATTAAGAAGCATGACCCTTAGGACTGGAGAAGTCAAATTAAATCTCATAAAAATCTGTTATGGAAAATGAGTATATGACACCATTTTTTCCTTTGAGGGTCTACTTATTAATTTTGTCATGTTTAATACGTTATAGTTGCAGAACAAAGGCATAAATGTATGCGTTCGTTCCTAATTAATTTATGTAATTGGGTTTTATAAATTTAGATGTTTAGGAAGCTGTGCATAGCACACACCATTTACTGTGTGCTGTAGCCAATAAAAGCATAATAGAAAGAAATACAGCTTGAAACTCACTTCAGTGGTAAATATAGATTAGTTGTAAATGGTATCTTTGTAATGTTTATTTTAAATTTTGCTATGCTACAGATTTTCTCAACATACCAATTAATGTTCTTATTTAAAATAATAAGTAGTTAATGACTATAAATTTGAAGTATTCTATCTCTGACAATTAAAAGATCTCTTAAAGCATTTGTTCAGTTCTCCCCACCTTATGTAACTACCAGTCAAGCACTGGGAAAGGAAGGAGTGTACTCACAATGATGGGGTAGTTTTGCCGGCCCATACTTTAGATGGTTTGGGTGATGCGCTTTGATATGCTGTTTCTTTTGTGTGTGTTTGAGGGTTGTTAACATGTGCTCATGTGTTAATATGTGTGGAAGCCAGAGGTCAGTTTGGGGCATTGTTCCTTAGGTGGTTTACATTAGGCTAAGGCTGACCAGCCAGCTAGCCCAGGGATCTCCCTTTTCCCACCTTTGCAGTCCTGGGATTACCAGGACTTTTGACATGGGATTGGGTCGCCGTGCCTGTACCAGCAGTGCCTTAGTGACTGAGCCATCTGCCTAGCCCTAATTCCAGTGTTTCTAATGTGTGATTCCTATTTTATGCTGAGGAGGCAGTGAATGAGTTGACAAATATGGAATGCCTCTGGAATTTTTAAAATAGGTTATAAATTATAGCACGAACATCAAGTAAGAGGTAAAACCCGTAAGTTTTTATGTAAGTCTATCGTTGCAGTGTGTTGGTGACATTGCTGGAGATCCCAAAGTAGTAGATCAGAAAGGCTGTTGGCTTCAGCTTGGCCACATGAACGGCTTTGTCTGTGCTGGGGCAGCTTCCGCTCCTATGCTGAGCATATGCTCAAAAACCCACATCAGTGTTGTGCACTTCAAATCCACAGCTTTGGCTGCTGTTCAGTCTTTATGGACGTGTTTAAACATAAGGAATTGCATCTGGACAAAGTGAAACAGCTTCCTCTTTGACAGATACCAAGTACAAGGAGCCCTTTGAATACTGAGCTCATGCCTTTGGACACTTCAGGATTCACAGTGGCCATTGCAAACATCATACCTTCCATCAGGGGAAGGCAGGCATGTGAAGTCAATTCAGTAAATGCTTTGTACATTCTGTTTTGCGTGTTAGAGGTTAAAGGAGAATGTTGGATTTCCTTCTGAAAGTATGTGTTTGAAAGACTACAGAAAACCTTGAATAAACACATACAAAAATAAATACTGTAGTTGGAGTAAGTGTTGTGGACCGCATCTATGATGAAATATGCATGTTTTTCCAAGGACAAGACCCTCATAATTCATTTATAAGTTGCATGCTTCACCTTACGCACAAGTAGCAGAATAGTAATTTCTTTCTTTCTTTCTGAAGGTTTGTCACATAGGTTAAGGAACAAGGAAGAAAGATAAACTTTTCTAAAATAACATTATGCTATTAAGAGGTAACTGGGGGGCAAACTATTAGAGAAATGCCAAAAGTGTGTATGTGTTGGGGACAAAGCTGGGTTTTCTGGCAGTGCTGGAGCAATGGCATGTGGGCTGAAGTGGCAGGCGCCAAGCTTCATGTGTTCTGTCATGTCATGGCAGAAATCATTACAAGTGTGATAGGTTTATTTATAAAGACCGACTTCAATATTCAAAGCACATCCATCGTCGCATTCCTCATTTCGAGCCAGGCTGTGGATCAAGATGAAAGAAAAATTAAATTGCGTATTGAAGAGCTGTTAATTGAGCTGTGCTGTATTTAACGGGGAAGCACCGGCTTCAGGCAGTCGATACCACCGAGGGTTTTTTTTTTTTTTTTTTTTACTGTGCTGCATCATGAGACTGTCAGTTTGCTTTGGTGAATGCAAACAGGGCTAATGACAAAGCCCTGTAAACGTGATCCTCACTGCTGTTCTTCTTGGAGGGAGAACATTCATTCACCGGCACATGAAACTCTGCATACCCATGCACGTGGCGGAATGAAGCCCTGCATATTTTCTCCCTGGAGGGCCAATGACACTGCTAAATCACCAGAACTTTCTTCCCAACGAGTCTTTTCTGGGGCATATTTAAGGTTTTTAATGTAAGGCCTCATAGAATCTTAGATCCCCCTCCCTTCCTTAATCAATGTAAATTCAATTGCATTTCAGAAGGGGGTAAGTACTATTTCCTCATCTTTAATATCTTGTTAAAAATGTTAGGTCTACCCTGTTGAAATTCTCAAAAGTAGCCTATCAGCGGTTTAATGTGTTATCTCTTTTCTCTAAGGCAGTGTTAATTTTCCTTTGTAGTTAATCTATCCTGCTACCAAATTTGGTATATTTATAGTTAAAGATCCTGCTAAGCACTAAGTGATTTAAGTACATCTGGGATAAAGTGGCCTTGACTTTAACTATGAAACAAATTTCCTTTCTTTCATTCTTGTCACTGATAAATCCATAGTAACTGGAGGCATTTCTAGAACTGTGGACGATTTGAGCCTCTAAATTTGATTGAAGATGCTTTGGATATTCCTACTAAGAAGCTGCAGGCTTAATTTTTGATTTTGGTTTTGATCCTGGTGCTGCTCAGTAGTAAGGACACAGACTGGGTTTAGTTCTCATGTGGCCAACTTTCCATGAGTCTCTAGGGGCACTGCTTCTCAGAATGCAGATGGTGGCAGTGGAAGAGTCTTCTTGTGGCTGTTGCATGGATCTTATGTGACAGGAAATCCACAGACATGACACTGAGGGTTTTCCCATCTATCCATCCACTGACCCATCCACCCATTCATCCACCCATTCATCCGTCTGTCCGTCCGTCCGTCCGTCCGTCCGTCCGTCCGTCCGTCCATCCATCCATCCATCCATCCATCCATCCATCCATCCATCCATCTATCCATTTGTTCATCACATCTGTCCTATGGGCCTCCTGTTTTCTCAGCGCTGCCCTTGTCAGGTTGTGGGGGGACGTTTGACTGGAGGGGGGTGACATTTGAGCCTGGGTGCAGTAGAGGTCAGGCAGATAGGAGGGCACAGCTTAGTAAATCACCTGACATCCAGAAGACTCCAAAGCTGTGTACTGCACCTACGTCTCGTGTTCAGATATGAAGAGTACAGTGGCACCTGGCAAGCTCAGAAAGCTGGGTAGAGAGGCAGAGAGTTATCTCTGTGAGCAAGATGATGGTAAGTGGTTCCAGGAGAGTTGAGGGTGCACGTGAAAACGCAGATGGCTGATGGGGAAAAGCCTGGGCTGCTGTGGGGTTAGTGTCTTCCTGGAGAGGAGAGAATAGTAGCAGAAGGCATAAAGGGAGGTTGCTTGGTGCAGTGGGCGAGGGACCATAACACAGTATCTGAAGAGTACAGTTCAAACCCAGGCTCAGCCATTTACTGTGATTTCTCTGAACTTCATTTTTGGTGCATGTTTTATGTTCCTTGCATATAATCATGGTGACTACATGTGTTTGATCTTTTTTATTTATTTATTTATTCATTCATTCATTTATTTATTTATTTATTTATTTATTTATTTTTGGCCCATTTTGGAAAGGTCAGAGAAGTTCAGTGAAGGTACAGCCTGACAGAAGGCAACCCTGCCCAGTCCTAACCTCATTCCAGAGACCAGCTTTTTGTGTGACTGCAGACCTGTTAGCTGGCCAATCCCTTCGTAATCAGAAACTGTCATAGAAGGCAGGCTCACTGCCTGGAGCAGACGGCTGAGCTCTCACTTGCAGGTAGAGGGTGGCAGTTGAGGCTGGTAGGGAAAGATGTAAGGGCATGGTAACCAGGGTTCTGGGAGTACCCAGGCCCCAGGAATGGTGGTAATTTGCCAGAGGAAAATGGAATAACGAAACATGCCTGGTTTGTCCTGGATTTTAAAAGACTGTATCTAGATTTGAATTTTGTAGATATGGATGTGTCTACCTATTTTAGTCCTTTCGGAATGAGCTGGTAAGAGACATTCTCTTTTGCTATGTTCTAGTTTGAATATAAGACAGAGGGAATACACCATGTATGTGTCCACAGATCACAGACAATTTAGAGCACATAACTCATCACAGTCCTATAGCATTAGGGGGCAAAAGAAAAGCCTGCCTGTGACAAAGCAGTGGGACGCAACGATGGAACTTGTACTATACTGTGCTGTAGGAACAGACCCACATCTTAGCGACTTCATACAGTGCCTTGTTTCTCGCCAGGATATTTGAGCAGAAGGCAGGCAGGGGTCTCTTGCTCTTTAAGTCTATCGGCGATCCATGCTGACTCTCAAATAATCTCCAATGCAGCTTCTGTAGCACTAGGAAGGGAACTTGGAAGACTAGTTACTTCTGTCTCCACCACAGTTCATTTGGTGGAGAAAAATCCGTGGACATGACTGACTTGGAAAGAACAGGGAAATAAACCCTACTGTGTGCCCTAATGAATCTGAGAACTGGGACAGTTGTGAGCAGGTGTTAATATCTGTCACATGTCAATGGAAGTGGCATCCATTTTTAATGTGACTGAGAAAATAATTGGTTAGGTATTGCAGATTTTTTTTGGTAGAGGGTGGAAAACAGATTAAAAATAAAATAAAAAAAAAAAAAGGCCTGGCATAGCACCTACATTTTAAACAGAAGGAAAAGATAACATCAGTGACCAGAAACAGCAATTTCATTTCTGTGCCATGACAAATACTGGGGAGATGTAATTGCAAAATGAAGCTGCAAATGTCTCATCCAGAAACTAGGTAGCAACCTGCTTGGCTTCATAAAGAAAGAATAATATCCAATTAGACTAAGTGTATTCGGTACCCGAGTGACAAGCCCCGGAGACCTCAGGGCCTCTGGGGCCCTCAGGGCGCTTTCAGGAGGCTGTCTCCAGACCTGTCCGGGGTGTGAACATGTCACATCGTGCCCCATGTCTCCCGGCACGGCTGCCTCAGCTCCTCTCAGCACTGAAATGATGTGTTCCCTGTGTTTGGTTATCTACCCTTCCCAACCATCAGGGCACAGCCATCTTGTCTGTAAGATTCTCCTTGTTGCTCTGCTGCCCATGGCTTATGCATGCTGAGCTCACGGCAAGGGCCTTGTACCCATAATTCAGACATACTAACTGAACTTATCTTCCTGTTCCTCGAAGTCCTGTTGCCTCTCATGCTAGGGTGTTGAGTGTTGTAAAGGTCAGGGCTGGGTCAAAGCCTCATAAGAAGCTGCCTGTGTGACCTCTGACCAAGCAAGCACTGGACTCCTGATCTTATGTTTCCTCATCCTTACAGTTTTTGGGTCTCAGTGGGTGTCATTGCTGTGAGCCATCATCATTGCCATCAATGACACTTGTCATCGGCCCTCTGTATCGATTTGTGGATTCTCCTGAACCCTAGACATCCAGAATACTTTCTCAGACATACCTTTTGTCCCCACTAGTGATGCATTTACCTGCCCTGCTTAGGACTTCCTAATATCCACAGCCCAGGTCCGTGGTGAAGGCACTAGTCTTCTGAAAGCAGACAAGGCCAGGTCTTTTTTTCTGAGAGCTTTCAATTTCCAGCCATGCTGTAGCCTGACTAGCCCTCAGTTGCTTCATGGTTAGATTTAACATCTTTCTTAATGAGCTGCCTTGTTATTGCAAAAGCAAGTTGACTATGGATAGTCAGAAAACCTTGAAAAGAGTTAAGCAAGTGCCCCCAGTGCTGAGCAAGAACCATGGGGTGTAGTTCCATGTGTTTTGTTGGGATGGTGCATTTGCTGCTAAATCATATTCAAATAGGTTTGTGCAAGAAATGTTTTATTGGAAGGTATTATGTGTCAATTGTTTGGGTAGGTGCTTCACACTTGTGTGTAAAAGGAGCGGCGGTGGGCCACTTCCCGCCACCCGGCTAGCTTTATCCAAAATAATTACACGGAAACTGTGTTCTTTTAAACACTGCTTGGCCCATTAGTTTTAACCTCTTATTGGCTAGCTCTTACATATTGATCTAACCTGTTTCTTTTTTTTAAATATTTATTTATTTATTATGTATACAATATTCTGTCTGTGTGTATGCGTGCAGGCCAGAAGAGGGCACCAGACCTCATTACAGATGGTTGTGAGCCACCATGTGGTTGCCAGGAATTGAACTCAGGACCTTTGGAAGAGCAGGCAATGCTCTTAACCACTGAGCCATCTCTCCAGCCCCAATCTAACCTGTTTCTAATAATCTGTGTAGCCCACGAGGTGGCTTACCAGGGAAGATCTTAACCGGCGTCTGTCTGGAGTGGGAGAATCATGGCGACTGCCTGACTCGGCTTCTTTCTCCCAGCATTCTGTTCTGTCTACTCCTCCTACCTAATTAATCAGGGCCAAGTAGTTTTATTAGTTAACCAATGAAAGCAACAGATAAGATACAAGACCCACCTCCATCACTTGTGTGAAGCCGCAAGCACAAGGTCTGTTCACTTGGCAAGTAGTTGTTTTACTTTTCCAGACAGGGTGTTTCATGTACAGAGGTCCAGGGAGAAGTAATTCTGGAAGGAAGTCTGCGGGACCTCATCTCCTGTACTTTGCAGGTTCTGAAGTGGACAGAAGCTGGGAATAGAGTGTAGTCTAGTGATCCCCGACAGTCTTCCAGAATGCATGAGCCAACTCCTAGCTCATTTGGAAGTTTGTCTGCCGGTTTCTGTCTTGGAAACTTGGAGTTTCACCTGTAGCCTCCTCTTTTAAGTGAAACAGAGGCAGAGGGTCCCACCTCACCCCAACAACTCAGGCTTTTACCATTCCCTCATTCTCCCCGTCCCCGTCCTTGTCTTTCTTAGTGTCGTTGTCAAGCTCTTCAGATGTGAGGGTGGTTCTCCAGAGGGCTCACATGTGTGAGGAGGCTGAGGGCTGTTCATGGCAGATGTGGTGACTTGACTGTGTTAGGAGACAATCAGTTCTTTATATGTTTCTCCTGTCAAACCATGTGAAGACCACTTCCCTTCCCTTAAAGAGAAGAAAGCCATGGTGATGTCATTAAATCCATGATGCTCACATTGAGGCTTGAAGGTTTTTGCTAGCTTCATGATGCCTAGAATAGTCTCCATCCCAGAAAGCAGAGGGGAAGGGGTGCTTGGGGTGAAATCCTGTCCAGGATCAGAGTGTCTATGACCTCTGTGTGCTCTGTGGTATAAACACACAGCAAGGGTATATGCCCAGTTCTGTGCAGTCTGTAGAGACAGTGATTTTTATTCATTAAAGTTTTTTTTGAGTCTAATTGTTTTAAAACTGCCACTTTTGTTTGTTAAAGATACAGATGTCTGGCCATACAGGAAAGCAAGGTGAATTTATTGTTGCAATTAGATGCTTCACGATTTGAAAACTTATCACTTAAATTGGTGAAGTGTCACTTTTATGCAACTTGATGTTTAGAAGTCCTCAGAGTCCAGGGCTGATCTCGCGTGCAATTTAGTAAGATCTCAGTGAGATGGGGGAAGTCGCACTTGACAAGACATTGAAACAACCGAGATGGAATTTTCCAATTCTCTCCTCCATGGTAGAGTAGGTGAAGGCAGATAGACCACAAATTGATTTTTGTGTAACTCGTAAATTAAGTAGAGTGAAGTTAAAAAAAAAAAAAAAAAAAAAAACCAAAAACAAAAAAGAAGACGAAGCCCACTGGATTTGAATTTGCCTTATGTTAGGAGACTCTAAGGAAGTTAGTTAATATGCTAATATGAATCTAGTCAGACAATGCTTATCTCTCCCTCCATGTTAATTGGTACTGTCTGTTCATCTTTGGGCAACGAGAACAAGCTGTCGGTTACAAGTTTCTCATTTATGATCATTAAGCAATATCTTTAAAATTGGAAAGGAAGCCAGCAAAATGCACAGCCTGACCACAACAACAAATGTAATCTCAAGTGACACGGGGCGCGTCTCCCAGCCAGGGTTCTCTTTAGTGTGACACGACTTTAAATTGACGCAGCCCCACGGTGATTGAAGAACTTTCAGAGCTTGTCCCCTGTGATTACATTTCTGATCTGTACAACTTAATTTTTTAACTGGCTGAGTCTCAGCTTTGCAAAGAACAGCTTTCTCCCACTTTGTTTGGGAAGAGTTACTTGGCTACCAATACCACAGAGGGACAATGGGAAATCCCATGTCAGGGACCACGGGGACTTACCACAGAACCCCTATGCCTCCCATCTCTTCTTTGTATTTCACTCCTTTTATATGTGTGTGTGGTGTGTATTGGGGGACATGTGTGGAGGTCATGAAGATAACTTGTGGGATCAACTCTTTCCTTCCCCAGGTGGGTTTCAGGGATTGAGCTCAGGTCATCAGGCCCTTAACCATTCAGCTACCTTGCTGGCCCCATTTCTCTCTCCTCTTGCTCTGCCTTTCCTCTAGAGTGTGGTGATGGCTGTACGTGTACAGTTTATGTTGGAAACTCTTGAGTTGTTCATTATATGTGGGTGACATGTATGTGAACTACATCAACATAAAGCTGCACTATTTTTAGAGAAAGTGTCTCTTGAAAAGTCCCGTATAAATACTCTGGAGACTGTATTTTGATTAATTCCAAATTAATTTATGATGGTGTCTCCTGTGGCGTGTGCAGACATGCCTTACTTTTGCACAAGTTTATTTGCAATATTCGTTCATATTCTCTATCAAATGTTGTGTAGGGTGTGTTATGGTTTTTCTTGGTATGTTCTTCAGTTGGGGGTTACTTTGAGGGGCTTTATATCTGCTATCAATGAATATTATGTGGTTTTAAAGCCAGCTTATATTACGGAGATTTTCATCTAAGCAAAAACATAGCATTATTTTGGTTGATGCTCTTCTGTGTGGTGTTTTCAGCTGCCCCAGTGCCAAGCTTTCAGAGCAAACCGTGTAAGTTTTGTAATAATAAAAGTGAAACATGACAGTTGCAGCTTTTGGCCCTACTGTGCAACAGGAGTGACCGTTACAGACAAGTCCCCACCACCTCTGGGTGTTCCTCTGCTTTCTCAGCAGGCTGACGTCGATTTTTCCAGATAGGAACTCGAATCGCCAAGTTTTCTGTTCCATTTTTACCGTCTTGTTGAACTCAGCAGTCTTACGGTGTACATATTTTAACCCTTGATTGTCTATGGACCGTTGAAAATATTCATTTGAAGTGTGCTTAGTGTTTTCTTCTGTAAGATGTTTAAGAATACGGAAGCATTTACATTTACTGCAATATTAAATTACAGGTGACCTGACAAGTACTGAGGTTGATGAGAGGGCTAGAATAACCATTTCCAGGCAGAATGTGGGAGAAGAAATGACACTCTTGTGGCCAGGGGCAGGTGAATTCTTTTCATTAGGAACTGTTCTCACAACTCTTCCCTTCATCTCCCCTACCCCTCCTCTTTCTTCCTCTCCCCTCCCTCCCTCCCTCCCTCCCTCCCTCCCTCCCTCCCTCCTTC
>NW_026067927.1:20720062-20882527 GCF_014885135.2 Alexandromys fortis
CCCTCCCTCCCTCCCTCCCTCCCTCTTCCCCTCCCTCCCTTCTTCCTTCCCTTCTTTCCTTCCGTTCACTCTGGTAGTTTGGGAATCTTTCTAAGATCAGGATTGAAACTGTCTATTGAGAAGCTTGACTTTATTACTAAGAGCTAGATGCCTTTATTAGAAGTGTTTTATTTATTGATTTTTGGCCAACCCATCCCATGTATGTCTACACTCCTATTTTCTTTTTATCTTATTCAAATGTACAGTGTATCTTTAAGTAGTTGCATATTGGAAAGGGCTTCATTATATATCATATCACCGCATTAGGCTGGTTCATTTGGATTTTTAAAATCTCCAGAGCTTTGAGAAGGACTTTAAAATATTCTTTGCTGTTGGAGCTTAAATTATACATTCCTTATTAATTCACCTGCTCGGAAAGTAGAGATTAAAGGGTTTGGCAGGGTTTTTTACATTTTCTCTAATTTCTGTTTGTACTGGAGCATGGAGTGGCTCACTTTCACAAAACGAAGATTCCATATTGACGTGAGCAGAACAAGGGTGTGATAGAAATAGGCCTAGAACTTCCCACGCAGCTGTTCTGTGTGAGACATGAAGGACTTAGTGAAGTACTCAGTTAAGTGAGCATCAACTCCCAGTGGACCCAGAGGCACTTTCTGCAGAAACAAGCCCCCTCTCCCGTCAGAACATTTTTGGTGGGGAGTACAGGAGGAAAGAGGAACAGGGGAGGAGGTGACTCCCTGGGCAGAGGCAGGAGCTGGTCCTTATTCTTATCCTGGGCACCTGGAGTCGATGCTTCTTGAGCAGGTTCTCAGGAGCTAACAGTGCACGTTTTGCTACTGACTGACAGCTCATCCTGAGCTGGTGTTCCTGGGTGACCCTGTGGCCGGAAGCTTTATAATTTGTTTTTGACACATTTCTCTTTGATTTTATATTCTCATCCAAACAGGGCTTGCCTTCCTCCCAAGCCTTCTCTGTGCAGCACATTCTCTGTATTCAGTTTGGGTAATTTATCCATGCTCACTGCGTCTCCTTAATACAGAATCTCTCCTTGACACTTGCTCTGTCTTCCAAGCCAATAGTATAAAGAATTATGCCACAGAAGTGGAACTTAAAATTTCTGCCCAGAAAATAAAGGCCAAGGTCCACGAGGTCCCCAGACATCCCCTGGATTCACTTCCTGTCCATTCTCTTTTCAGGGGCATGGGGAGAACATTCACAATTCACCAAAAGTTGCTGTGTGGCTTGGAACAATGACCTTATTTTCTCTGCTTGATGGCTAAGATGGCCACAGGGAAAGAAGCCAGCCAGATCCGAGAGGGCCAAGGGGGCAACCTTGTCTCTTAGGAAACTTGTGGTTCATTACCAACATGTGTTTAATTCAGGACCAGTTGCTCGCCTGTACCTTATTAGAAATGAATTTGGCTGTGAGTTAGATGGAAGGGAGGGAAGGCAGGGGGTGGGGAGGGAGAAGGGGAGGGAGGGAAAAAAAGCCCCACCAGCTACAACATAGCTTGGGATAACATGTCTAGAGTCTTTCATGTCATATAATGGATGTGCCAATCGCGTGTTGTGAGGAAAGTGGAAAAGGACGACATGGCAAGCAACAGTCAACTCGCTCATAAAGAGAGGGTGAAAAGAAATGGTTCTTTGCAGACAAGTCGCTGGCAGTGCCTGTTAACTTTAGGCATA
Source organism: Alexandromys fortis (assembly GCF_014885135.2). NCBI lineage: Eukaryota > Metazoa > Chordata > Mammalia > Rodentia > Cricetidae > Alexandromys > Alexandromys fortis. The sequence goes on from NW_026067927.1 coordinate 20,721,752, forward strand.
GCCCAAGTGTCAACCCTGGAGAGAGACGACCAGTGAGCAGCTCTGTCTGCCATTTAATCAGTCTGCTGAATCGTATTTATAGCCCTGGAGAGGTTGGCCCATTGTTACAAGGCGGAATTGTGATGTTCAGCAGTTTATTCCTTGGGAGCTGGAAGCATTTCTCCATGGTGAATTTGTAATATTAATTGGCCATGTCAGCTCATGACAAATGTAGTGACATCTATTTCAAGCGTTTCCGTTTTACGGTGCTGAGAAAGTGACACCCGCTTGAGATAAGGGATCTCACGAAAGATCTTCGTGCTTGCCCGTGCGGCGCTTCCAGAGTGCTCTCAGAGGAGCTGCATGGAGGCTCGGGGTTCCAAGGGCTGTCCCTTTCCTTTGCTAAGTGTAAGGGGTAGCAGGAGAAGGAAGGAGACATGCTGTCTCTGGAGATTCTAGCTGAGTTCTGCTGGAGACTTCAGGTGAAGGAGCATGTGAGGGACAGGCATTTATCTGACGTGGGACATCTGCTTTTAGGTCAGACAGCACCTTTCTCACTGTTATGTAGTGGTTCTCAGCCAGGGTGACCCACACCCCTTCTTGACTTTAGGAGCTCTATGGCCACATCTGGATCAATTTCAGTTATCATACCTTAGGGAGAATAGGTTTCTTTCTTTCTTTCTTTCTTTCTTTCTTTCTTTCTTTCTTTCTTTCTTTCTTTCTTTCTTTCTTTCTTTTTTTTTTTTTTTTTTTTTTTTAGTTTTTCGAGACAGGGTTTCTCTGTAGCTTTGGTGCCCGTCCTGGAACTAGCTCTTGTAGACCAGGCTGGCCTCGAACTCACAGAGATCCGCCTGCCTCTGCCTCCTGAGTGCTGGGATTATAGGCGTGCGCCACCACCGCCCGGCTATGAGAATGGGTTTCTATTTGCATTCAGTATATTAGGAATGTTGTAGAACATTCTGGAATAACCAGGAGATACCAGGGCACAATGATCTGCTTGCTCCAAAAGACAGTATTGCCAAGGCTGAGAGACCCCGTGCTCATGTAGAATGTGTCCCTGGCATTTCTAAACCTAAAGCATGGATAGACAGTGGAGCACTGGATAAGGAAGGAAGGTAGCAATCCTCCAAGTGAAGGGACTGGAGGCTTGGAAAGTGTCCAGAGCACCCTGGTGGTCCGGGTGGCGGGGGGGGGGGGAGTCCAGAAGAGTAGGAGGAGGACAGGGTGTTGGAATTCAGTGTAAAGACCTGGTGGGAGGGTGCCTGTGCCCAGCTGTGAGGACACATCTGCCAGTGGAGTGGGGAAACAGTTCTCATGTGGCTAGTGTGGCTGTAGAGACTCCAAAAGAGCAGCACGGTAGCACTGTGGCTTCACGTGGGCAGAGCAAGTCCTCAGACATGGTGCTGTGACCTCCTCTGTGTGCCTCAGAGGGTGGGGGCTGCTCCTCCTGTTTTACAGTTGGCGAAGCTGAAGCCTAATTGGATGAAGCGGCCATGCTCTGTCAGTAGTAAGGCAGGGACCCAAATACCACCTGCGTTGCCTCCCTTCAGTAAGAACAGGTCACTCTGAGATGATCTTTTCAAATATCTATTACCGACACATACAAACACAGACATATAGTTGTCCATAAAATTCTTTAAAAGAATAATCAGCAGGCCCCAAAGAAAAGAAGATGGACCAGTCTTGAACACTGCCCTTTATTCCACTTAGCAGCATCTGTGTTACTGACCGCCTTGCAGGATGGTTTTTATTTTTTATTTTTTTTAAATAAAGAAAACAAACTATCTTTTGTTGTTATACATACCAATCCAAGTTTCCACCCCCTCCTCTCCTCCCTGGCAGGATAGTTTTTAATAGTTGCCCAGCACCCTAATGGCAGCATGGCCATCATTTATTTAGCTGATCCCTAGTTGTTGAAGACGCGGGCTGCTCACACCTTTTTCTCTGCTGTAACGGAAGTGCAGTAGAAGCACACACCCCAGCCAGTAGGCTGGCCTGGAAGTGCTCATTCAAGGCTGAGATCATTTACAGGTTCTGAGGTGACCTACCTGCTTAGTCACGTTCTTGAGAAGCTGCAAGGCAGCAAGCTACCCTGTATCTTCCCTGAGAACCGGTCACATTTCCCAAAGCCAAGTTGTGAAGGGAAAAGTTGGAAGGACATTCACTGTGGCCTTCCGTCATTGCTGGTGAAGCTGAACTTGTATTTGGGGGTTTATTAGCGCCTTTTTCTTCTGTAGATTTCTTCTTCTTGTCCTGGGTTGATTTCTGTCTGGGTGACTTTACTTTTATGAATGAGAACTTTGGCATATTTGAGTACTCCTTAAGTATTAAGATATTAATGTGTCATTGAATGTATCACAAGTATTTTCTACAGACACTTTTCTTTTAATTTTATGTTCAAATCCAGTGAGTAGCCTCACTGCTATGATCTGTTGGTTGTTTGTATGGAAACGCTGTCTTTATAATGTGCAGCGCACTCACAGGACCTTTGCTTTGGCACACCGTGCTTGTTCTTGGCCTTTCTCAGTTCTTTGGGAACTGTCCTGCTTGTGGATTTGCTGTCGTTATTATCTCATCTTTATTGTTCAAATTAGTGGGTTTCTTTCTGACTGTCCATCTCTCTGAATTATATCCCATGCTCTGTGTTTCATGATTTTTTTCACTTCTGTAGCCTGTGTCAAATAACAATATATTGTCCCCTTTCTCTACCTGTGTCTTCAAAAAGTAAACAATTGTGTTGTTGACATCACTGTCCCTGCTACTTCTGCATTCAAAGAACTGAAATAGAAACGGAAATAAAAAACACAAAGCAAAGAAAAATAAAACTTACTGTGTTAGTTTCTTTCCTGTTGAAATGAAAGACTGTGTAGACTTTGCAGTGGTTCTTTCTTCAACTCTCTTCAGGGCTCCTCAAGATGCACATGGAATGGATGGAGGAGATAGGTTCTTAACCTCTTAGAGGGGAGCCCTATGGGATATTGTGCTCAAATTCTGCACTCCAGGCTTGAGTTTAAGTTATATTTGGTTTGCACCATGACTGATGTCTCCCTTGCCCTCAAGAAGAAGGGTATCTATAATTTTGAGTCTTCATATCTTACATAAGAGGCCTTCTGTTTAAAACCTTAACACTCTCAGCAAATGCATCATCAGCCAGCTAACCCTTAACAATGATTTTCCGTGTTCTGCCTGGAGGCTGCCAGAAGGAAAATGTGCCCCGCCCCCCAACATCTTGTTACTTTTTGTTGTGTAGCTGAGGTCTCACTGTTATGCCAGGTAACAAATGAGCACATGTGGTTTCATTCATTACCATAATGAGTAGGTAATGAAGAGCAGGCCTGGCTGTGCTGTATGGTTCCTGGTGATGAGCACACTGGCCAAAGGTGCATGAGCAGCACCTCATAAAAGGAAACATGTGTCGCTGCTGAAGTGCAGGATGTCTGTGCCTCGGTTTCATCTTCCATGCTTTTGCTGGTCAGTCCCTGGGATGGTTGTGACCAGGGGAACCTAGAACCCTCAGGTCCCTTTGCATGTGTCTGTTTTGCACGTCTAGGGCATGCCTTTCCTCGGCAGAGTCATTTTCTTTGCTCTGTGTTTAACTATGTCTAACCCCTGGATCCAATCTGTACTCTTTTTGTACACAAGGAAGGGCAAATGAGGAGTCACCTGGATTGATCCACACCCCGGCACGGTCAAGTGGGTGGGACCTTCCACAGCCCTTTATTTTGTTTCACCACAAGATGTCGCCAGGACACTACACCAACATGACCAATGGGTCACCTCTGCGGCAGAGAGACAGTCATCAAAGACCACCTGGCTAAGTCAGAGGAGCCAGGAGGGCTTTGTCACAAGTGCTGGGGACCCATCTCTTCCAACCTTCGTGAGAGAGGGCAGAGTACAGGACGTAAGTTCATCTCAGAGACCAAGGTGTTCAATTAGCCCAGATGCTGCTTTTATAGGGTGAGAAAGCAGGTGACCCAGGGAAGACATCAGGGTTGATGTTGTACCTGATTGAAAGTTTGTGTGGACTAGTGGGTATTTTATTCTTTTAGATAAGTCACAATTTCAGGGAACCTAAAAAGTAGACATTTTAGCACTTTTAACGTTGGATTTGGGGGTGGGAAGTCCATTAACATAATAATCATCCATTAAGGAATGTACCACTGAGGTTTGATATAAGTCTCTTCTCCATTCTGGATGTGTGAGAAAAGCTGCGTGAGCCCTGAGCTGAGGTAGCTTTTGTGCCTAGCAGCCCTACATCAACACTGAAATGTTTGTAATCTTTGGTGATACAGAGAAACTCAAATATTAGCTGGGAATGGTGGCTTACACCTGTAGGCCTACACTCGGGTGACTGAAGTAGGAGGATTAGAAGTCAGAACCCAGCTCAGGTGAGACACTGAGACCCTGTCTCAACATAAATGCATATGCGTGGAAATAAAGAAGAAAGAAGGTCAAATGTAGCAGGTACCAACTGCCCTTATTCTTATACTTTGGGCCACTTACTAAAATCCTGATTATAATATGCCAGGGCTGATTTGCATTGAGATGCTTGCTGTTTGTTTCTGGAGTACCTGCAGGCCCCATTTTCTAGCTCTGTAGATATTTCCCACACCTGATTCTATGTCTTCTTAATTTGGTTGAATTTAATAGACCAATGGGGGATAAACATCAATTTTCCATTGCAAGAATGAGCTTAACTATCATACTGTCGATATGTAGAAAGTTTTCATAAATCTGTTTCAAGGAACAAAACCTAGGGGTGGTGCCCCAAGCTTCTCACCATTGACCAGACTGCTCTTCTAAACTGAAGAATTAAGGGACTGATAGCTGGGTGGCAATGGTGCACGCCTTTAATCCCAACACTTGGGAGGCAGAGGCAGGTGAATCTCTGTGAGTTTAAGGCCAGCCTGGTCTACAAGAGCTAGTTCCAGGACAGGCTCCAAAGCTACAGAGAAACCCCGTTTCAAAAAAACAAAACAAAACAACAACAATAACAACAAAAAAGTAAGGGACTGGAGAGATGCCTCAATGGTTGATAACACTATGCTTGTTATACAGGACCGACCGAATTTGGTTCCCAGCACCCACATGGTGACTCACAACTGCCTGTAGCTCCAGTTCTAGGGGATTGGGTGACCTTTTCTGACCTCCATGGGGACCTGAATGTGCATACATGTATGCAGATCAAAGCACCTGTATGTATAGAACAAAATTAAATAAATATTTTATAATTTCTTTTTCCTTACCCAAATGGAGAACCCTCCCTTGTGTTGTTATTTAACATCTTACAATTTAAACTATCTCTAGTTGGTTAGAAACTTGGTAGTTCTTTGTAATCTATTTGTTGGCACCTGTGGCCTTCCAGAACATGGGGTGACCACCTTAGGGGCAGTGTTTCTGCCCGCACAGTGTCCCTTGGTGTCAGACTCCCAACCTAAATCTTGGGTTTGAACTTAATTATACCTACCATTTTAGTGTCCTTAGTAAGCCACAAGAGAATCATGCCAGTCACATGGATCCTGCACAGCTTCTCTTTAGGGCAGGTGGCCTGTTCCGTAATCCCAGCATTTGGGAGATATTAGAGGCAGGAGTATTTGAGTTTGAGGTGAGGCCTTCTGGGCTACATAGTGATACCTTGTCTTCTCCAGCCAACCAACCAACCAACCAACCAACCAACCAACCAACCAACAAGCCAAATAAACGAAACCATCCTCTTTGAGTCAGTCCTAGCTGCTTTGTTACTCTCCTTCCTAAGAGCAGTATCTCAGCCATTGGTTTGATTATTTCTTTCCAGTCCAGTGTTGCCCAGCCTACAGTATGCAGACTTGTGGGAAAACGTTGAACCCAAGAGTGACAAGTACTTGCAAGGTCCACATTTAGAATGTCCTAGTGGACACCAGAAAAGACCCAGTTCTATAGTCTAGATGTCCCCATGGAGTCTCCGGAAGGGAGCAGGGTTCATGCTGGCACCAGCTTTGAGGGAGCCACATTCATGGGAGCCAGACCGGGAAAATGGCTAGTAATTCTAAGCGTGGCAATTGATGGGAAGAGAAGCCAGTATTGCATTTGAGTCACATTGGTGAGTATATTACCTCATCATACACCGGGCTTACTAACCATCGAATTTCAAGTTAACTTAGATGGCTGATAAAGGTTTCCAGGGAGAGTCCTGTCAATTGTGGAGTAACCATTCAGATATCCACATTATGACTAATAACAGTAAAAGAATTCAGTTATGAAGTAAGAAAGAAATAATTTAATATTTGGGTGGGTCACCACAACATGAGGAACTACATGTATTAAAGGGTCAAAGCATCAGGAAGGTTGAGAACCCACTGAGCTAGAAGCTTGATCTTAGATCCACTTGTAAGCGCCCTGTGGAAGAAAAGGCGAATTCACTTTGCATAAATCAAAGGTTGTAAGATCAGGGACATACATCAGCCGGGACATGGAAGAGGAGGCTAATACCTATCAGAACGTCCACCTCCCCCACTGCATTTAGGCAAGGGGCATACCCATCACCTTCTATCTCCACACTGACTACTGTGTCTGTCTTGGAATTGTGCTGCAGCTGGTACTTCTGCATGTTATTGCAGAGACCAAGGGAAAAGAAGGGCTTGGACTGACAGTACAGTTGACTTGAGATGAAAGGCTACCTCTCAAAGTTTTTCTTTCAAACCAAAGTCTTTGGAAGACCCTTTCATGGCTGAACACGAGTTCCTTAGGAGAGCTGGCTTTGGCATGTTCCCTGTGTCCGTAAAGCAGTTTGTATTACTATGCAGCTCGCATTTGCCTTTTAGAATGTCTGCATACAGATTCCTCAGCGTGCAGCTGGGAATGACAGGAGAGCACACGGTGATGTACCTGCAGGAATGGGGGCATCTGAAACGCGCTCTCAGGTGGCTGTCAGAAATAGCCGGCCAGAGCTTTGCTGCCTGCTCTCCATAATTGTGTAGCTTTGCCTTTCCCTAGTTAATCTGCTTAATAAACTCCCCTGCAGAATCTAAATGCTTAAATTTAGTTTCTTTTTGTCTTTATGGTGTTTATCATTGTTAACGCGGCATCAGAGTTGCCCGACTTTCGCATCATGATAAATTCATAACCCCAGAGAAGGCAGAAAACATAATTATTATCAATTGCTTCTCTCCTGGAATTGCCATTGGCTGAGAGGAGCAATATGTGAACTTAAGGAGTAGCTGATTCAGAGAATTGTGGGACTGGAATTAGGCCTGTCTCGATGGCGTGCCCATTGTTTGTGATGACTTCCCACTGGACTGCTCTTCAGGCTCGCCCATGCACTTAGTTCCGCAAGACATGCTACTTTTTAAAGAGGCCAGTTTTCCTATACTCTCTAGAATTCGGTCATTCAGCAGGCCCTAAGTACCTGCTGTGGTTAGGCCTCGATACTAAGATGCCCAGAGGTACCTGTGAATGAGGGAAAGCTCTTGCTTTCATTGTACAGAAGTTAGGACAGGGAGGTGTTGAACAGACAGATGCGTTAGGGAAAGAAGGTGCACACAAGTGTACTCTTCCAGAACATGTTGGTTCGGTGTTCTACCCAGAGCCTTGAAAACCACTCATTGGAAATCTGCAGAACCTGACAGCTTACAAACGGGGCATTTCCGTTCTTTTTAGGAAAAGTCATGGTAGGGTCAAGGAGGTCAGAAGCAAACTTAGGTCTTTGATGGCTCAGGTACAGCAGGAAGAGCTGACCTCTGCAGAGAGTTTTTATGCAATGCCCCTTCGTTACCTTCCCAATTGCACTTCTCACTGTGCAGTGAACTGGTTTCATCCCCTGCTGACTGTAACTCCTCTGGTACCTGCCCTGCCCAACCATCCCGGGCCTGGTTTTGTAGCTTCTGCCAGGTGCAGCCCCAGAGCTTTGCAAGGGGTTTGGAGACCTGACTCTAGACAAGGATTTCTTAAAAGGGAGCTGACTTTTAGGGAGACATCCTTGTCTCTACAGATTTTGGGTTAAGATAAGAGAAACTAACTTTTGTGTTATGTAAATGTTGGAGCTTGTTCTCCAGAGGTTAAAAAGTTATTTTAAGCTTGAATTGACTTTCCTTAATGAAAGGCCATTAGATGATCGCGTTTGTAAAAGCTGCAGGAAACATAAACTGCTCTTCAACTCAGACTCTTGCTTTCTACCAAGTTTCAAGAAATAAAAATGGAGGAGATGCCTGTGTTGGTTTCTAAATGTTTTTCCTCCATTCTCTGTGCTGTCTTTTCCGGGAGGCGAGAGAAAGTCAGAGGAGCAGGTATGTCTAACTGTGACTGCAAGTGGCTGCTTCCAGCTGGGATGTGTCAGGCTCGGAGTCAGACACTGGAGTCGTGCTTTTCTGTAACACCACCACCATTGATCTGAAGTGTCCTAAAAACATCACCAGAGCCTGTTGTGCCTACCCAATATGTCACAGCTACACAAAGTTGTTCATCTCCATTTGAGACAATGTCTTTTCCAATCATAGTAACCATGTATTTAGTTTCTTTCATTCTTTTTTTCTTCAAGACAGGGTTTATCTGTGTACCCTTGGCTGTCCTGGAACTTGGTCTGTAGACCAGTTTGGCATTGAACTCATAGAGACTCAGTATAATGTCTGTTCCTCTAACATGTTTTGTGGTGTTAAGTGTAGTGTTGCTGATAAATAGGTACTTGAGGGCATCTTTAGTGTGTTGTGAGTCTTATATCTGCCTCCACCCCTTCAGTAGGTGTTATTGTATACATATGTAATTGCAGATTAACCAATAATTTATTTTATTGAAAAAAAAATGTTATCAGTCTCTTGAGAATTCTGCACGCTGGGCTCTGATCATATTCATTCCTCTCCCCAGCCCTTCTGAGACCCACCTCTCCCTTGTCATCTACCCAACTTCGTCTTCTTTAATAGAACAGTGAAAATAAACCCCTTCAAGTCCAATTTGTGCTGCTCAAATATTCCTGGAGTTGTGACCTTTCACCAGAGGTTACACTCTTAGCGCAAACGACTCCCTCTTTGTACGACTGCTAGCATGCTTAGCTTTCCTCCTCACACTGGAAGTTAATCTGACTTGACTTTGCACACGTCTTGTGAATGCCATCACAGTTTCTGTGAGTTTGTCTATGTAGCTGCCATGCTGTGTCTAGAAGATACTGTTTCCTTGTTGTTATCAACAGCCTGTGGCTCTTACTCTCTTTCTGTCCATTTTCCCACAGTGATCCCTGAACTTTGGAAGGCTTGAAGTAGGGTGTATATATTCCTCTTAGGAACTTAGGGGTGATAATTCTGTAGTCTCCTAGTCGCTGCCTCTTGGCCAGTTGTAGGTCTGTGTGCTAATCACCATCTATTACAAACAGAAGCTTCTCAGATGAGTAGTAATCTATGGGTAATGGTATGCTGATGTCATTAGGAGTTAACTTAATACCATGTCTGTTTAGTGCAATGATAGTAGTAGGCTCCCCAAGGGCCTATGAACTGTCTCGCCAGAGGGTTTTGGCCCAATAATGGCACCAGGTATGGGTTTCATTCTGTGGAGTGGGACTAAACCAAGAATTTTAAACATTTGCTTCTGCTGGTTTAGTTTTTATCCCAGGATATTCTTTGGCTTCATCCAAATGTTCCAAGTTTATTCTCCTTGGAGCTCCATACTGGTTCCATCCTTGGGTAAAAGACCTCCCTGGTATTGGGTCTTGCAGGCACATGTGTGTGATTGGCTTTCCTCCTGGCTGATGCAGGGACTTTTTTCTTTTAATTCTGGGATGCAGAGAATGTGCCATGAAATCAGCATTCTTAACTAGAGATGATTTGAGATGAACATATTGATTTTAGGCCTGAGCATAGGGGACGGGTAGTAATACTTATTTTTAAATATGGAGATTATATAATAAATTCCTAATGCATTAGTTATTCCATTAAAAAACCTTTGTGAATGCTATATATAACATTTATACATTTGAGATATGTTAAAAATGCTGTGGTCCCTAAATTCTCTGACATAGGTTATTATATTTTTATGACTATTAATTTTGATATAGGCCTTTTAAAATCAATTTTCCCTGTAATTACAAGGCTGTTTTATGGTGTATGTTATATATCATGTGAGTGTGCTTGGGGTCATGAGAAGTTCACATGTGTGCTTGTGGGGTCCAGACTTGCTGCAGCTCTGGTTCAAGCATGGCGTCTCTGCATTAGAGGGGAGGAGATACCCAGCAACTGGGTTCCTTTCCCACCATCCCGGCTTTTTGTTTCAAAGTCATTTAAAACCAGCAATCTTTAAAACTAGTCTTTTGAGAAATCCTGGACTCATTTGAGTACTTTCGGATTTGAAGAACCAGGAACCTGTTGTGTCCGAATGCTAATAATTCTCCCAAGCCCAAGGCAGCTCCCATTTTATCACATGATGACCGCAGTTCACTGTCTGTTGGGTTGATTTTGGATGGTGAACCACATGTCTGTGCTTTAAAACTAGAACTGAAATTATAAAATTCCACAAGTCTCATCCCACAAACTCAAAGTCAAGTAAAACAATGGGTTAAGAAGCATCTTGTATATGGAATCTCAATCTTTCTCTCTCTTTGCTTTCCTTTCTTCACCTTATTTTCTCTTTTCTTTCTCGTTTTCTTTCTTTTATTGTCTTTTTTAGCAAGGGGATTAGGGCAAAAACCCAACTTGAAGTGTTCTGCTATGTGGTCTTAAAAACTTGACATTAAGTCTTTTTATCGGAAAAAAGGGGGTGGAGGAAGAAAAATTGTTTTAATTTATTTGTTGTCTTTAAGGATTTTTGCTTGCTTGTTTGTTGTTGTCATTTTCACTTTTAAGACAGTGTTTTACTATGCAGCCCTTACTGGCCTTGAGCGCTTAGAGATCCTCCTGCCTCTGCTTTCTGAGTGCAGGGATTAAAGGTGTGCACCACCACAGCCGCCTATTTGCTGGATTCAAAATGAGAAATAGTACACACAAAAATGATGTGAGCAATAATGGAGGGAAATGTAAATAATTAGACATGAATTTCAAATTCTTATAATTTTTATGTGTCTGTTGGCAGGATGCATCTCTTTAGGGGTTTGATCCTTGTTATATGGCCTAGTGAAGCCTGTCAGACCAGCTTTCTTGATCGCCCCTGGCAGACCATGGAAGTGCACTTGAGGTGATGGGGGTTCAGACTTCAATTTTTCCCTTGGCTCGAAAGAGCTTCCACCCTGCCTGGTCTTCAGCTCTGCCTGCTTTGTCAGTCTGTGTTGCCCCACTATCTCTACGTCTGTGCTCGCCTCCTTGTGCCTCTTTGCTTCTCTTCCTGTTGTCTCAAACTCTGAAATAGAGTGAAACATAGTAGCCCCGAGTGCTCCCTGTATCTGGTGTACAAAACTCTCCAGCAAGCTTCCTGTAGATAGGCACTCCTCCCACCATGGATGCTTGCATTGTCCAGACAACAAGGCAGTCAATGTATCTGAGCTAGGAGGTTTCAAGTCTGCCTGTATGTGGGCAACTGCCCAGGTATGGGCTTCACAGAGAACCTTTGAGGGATCTGTCTCTCACCAATACAGAACTGTAGCATAGTCACAATCCACACAGGGCTACAGCGTGGCCTTTCTTGCCAAAAGGCTGCATAGTGAATACTTTCAGCTTTGTGGGCTTTATAGCCCTTGTTGAAATGCTGTTCTACTATTACAGCATGGAAGCAACATACAAAATATATACATGAATGCAGGTTTACAATAAAACTTTATTTATAGAGCCAGGCAACTGACCGTATTTGTCCTATAGTTTGACAGTCTGTTTAAACTGTAGCTTCTAGATACAGGCTTTGAATGCTTACATCTGATGCTTGCTTATTGTATAACTTAGACAAGTTAATTAAAAATTCTGTGTTACAGTTTTCTTATCTATCAAATGGAGTTAAACCAGCTTCTTTGCTGCATTTTGAAAGTTTTGATGATGTAATTTATGCAAAACATAAGAGGTTTATAGTGATATAAGGGACATTATTTCTGGGCTGCCTTGTGCAGTTATGGGAGGTCTTTCTAGACCTGCCACACCTGGAGCACAATTGATCTTGCTCTTGCTTTCCAGTTTGACAACTGCCTTGCAATTTCAGTGGGTAACTTCAGAATTTTGAGGGACACTGTGGTTTTCTTCCTCTGTGCTAGGGACACTTTCCTCTCAGCAACTTTAAACACTATAGTTGCTTTTGGTTTACTCCCAGGAGCCTCTTATATCATTCCCCACCTTTTTTTTTTAGGGCAGAGAGCACATTTACTGTGTGTTTGTCTAATCTTTTGTGGTATAGTCTTTGTTCAAGAAGGATAAGGCATTAAGATACCATGAAGTCTATATACAAAGCCACTGGGATTAGACTTAAAAGTTAGCAAGAAATCAAATGCACAGGGATCACAGAGCAGGTCCAGGGGCTGGGGATGGATGAGTTGTTCCCTGGTGGTAAGGTGTGCCAGGCCCACTGAGCTCCAAAGTGGGTGTCCAGAGGCTGAGGACAGTATGAAGTTTGATTGATTTGAATATGCTTGAGGTGATTTGTCAATATTCAGTTTTCTGGTGAGCTTCTCTGAAAATGTGTAGTACACATGAGAAGCTAGTACCTGCCTTCTCTACTGTAATTCCAATTTAACTGGTAACAAGGGTGTTTTTTAGAGGCAACTTTAAAAATAGATCTATATTAGTATTTTTTTAAGTTATGTGTTTGTGATGTACCTGTGTGGGACTACACATGTGAGTGTAGGTACCTGTGAGATCCAAAAGAGGGCATCTGACCCTTTGACCCTTTGCAAGTGGATTTATAGACCCTTCTGAGCTTCTTGACATGGGTGCTGGGTCCCTTCAATAAAAAAAAAAAAAAAAAAAAAAAAAAAAAAAAAGCCAAACTTGTTTGCTCCCTCTTTACAGGAATACCTCCTAGTGGTCTTGGTTTGCTTCTGGGCTCACAAAGCTTAAATTATTTGCCATCTGGCCCTCTCCCTAAAAAGGGGAAGGGTTGCCAACCTCTGACATACAGCAATGATTTTCAGTCTTTTTTGTTGCTCCCAAATTCTTTCATTAAATCAGACCTCTTGGGGGAAGTTTGGTGGAGCTGATGGGAGTGGGAGGACTGGCCTGAGCCCAGCTAGCCTCCTCACCCCACCTTCCCTCCTGGGATGAGGCTGCTTGGATCAAGACAGTGTTTCAGTGATGCTTGTAAAGACTGGTCTGCGGTCTCTTCTCTGGTATTCCAAAATTCATAGAGCTCTGAAATAAAACAATAAAAACACTTTTTCCCCCATGAATTTTTAGCAAATTCATTTTGTGGTGAAACTTGTCCTCAGATGACTTGAGATTTCTCAACATTCTGTTTCCTCCCTCCCTCCCTCCCTCCCTCCCTCCCTCCCTCCCTCCCTCCCTCCTTCCTTCCTTTTTTATTTCCTTCCTTCCTCCCTCCCTCCCTCCCTCCCTTCCTTTCTTTATGTCTTGTGTTCATAATTACAGTTTCACATAAGAAACATAAATGTCATTGGCATGGCATTTCTGCGCCCTTGCTGGAGCTGTCTTCCAATGCTGTGTGCAAGTTACCTGTGTGTCATGGAAGGATGGGGACTGCTGAAGCCCATCAGTCAAGTTCCAGTTAGAGAGCAAAGTTCTGTCTTTTCCAAGCCACACAGCCTCTGATGATTTTTGTTCTATAATCCCTAGCAAGCATCTGAGGAACTTCCCTGAGGAAATTTTTGTACTTGATTTGCTGTCTCTAGATGTCTTTCTTCCTCGTAGCAGCCATTCTAGCAGAGGCCTCCTGGTTCACATTTGTACTATTCTAAGTGACTCTTCATGGAATGTCTCCTAGGTGCAGGCTGGGCCAGCAGTTTCTTTGGGTAGAAGAACATCTGACATTAACACCTTCAAGACATCGTCCCTCCATCTCATTGAGAAGGAGGCGAGGAACTGGGTGCAGGCCCTAGCTGTTTTGAGAACCCAAGCCAAGTTGCTACAATGTAGGAGACTCTAAGGATGAAGAAGTGGGGGCCACACACTCCTTATTTTATTGTGGTCGTGGTAGCTCTTGCCCTCCCAACTCTCATCTCCATATGTGTTCTTAACCTATTTGATACTCTGGCTTTCTGTTGTATCCCCATGGCCATGACTCACCATGGCCAGAGGAGTTCCTATTGCGTAGATGTGAGGATTGTCATCTGTGAATGACGGTATCCATGGTATTCTCTGGGCTTTCAATGTAGCAGGCGCATTTCTTGTGCTAAGCACTTCCTGTGGTTTCAAGCTTAGAGAAAGTGGTCAGTTCATGTAAGTGACTCTTAATTACTTTTGTTTGTTGTGCTCTCTTTCCAATGGTAGTTAATCTCAATTAACTATGTTGAGGTCTAGAATCATTGCTTTGATTAGTGTAAACTGAAGGCCTGCCTACCGTGGGTAGCACCATTCCCTGACTGGGATCTTGGACTATATAAGAATGGAGAGTACCCTCCATTGCTGGTGGGAGTGCAAACTGGTACAACCGCTTTGAATTTCAGTATGGCGATTTCTCAGAAAATTAGGAAATAACCTACCTCAAGATCCAGCAATACCACTTTTAGATATATACCCAAAGGATGCTCAATTGTACCACAAGGGCATGTGCTCAACTATGTTCATAGCAGCATTGTTTATCATAGCCAGAACCTGGAAACAACCTAAATGCCCTCGACTGAAGAATGGGTAAGGAAAATGTGGTATACTTTTACACGATGAAGTACTATACAGTGGGAAAAAGTAATGACATCTTGAAATTTGCAGGCAAATGGATGGATCTAGAAAACATTATATTGAGTGAGGTAACCCAGACCCAGAAAGACAAATATCATATGTACTTACTCATAAGTGACTTTTAAACATAAAGCAAAACAACCAAACAATTAAAAAAAACTAGCCTATAATTCACAATCTCAGAAAACCTAGACAAAGAGGACCCTAAGAGAGAGATACATGGATCTAATCAACATGGGAAGTAAAAAAAGACAAGATCTCCTAGTAAATTGGGAGCATGGGATCATGGGAAAGGGTGGAAGGGAAAGGAGTGGAGAAAAAATATAGCTCAATAAAAACAATTTTAAAAAGAGTGGTCATTGCAGGCTGGGTACAAGCAATCAGTTTTCTGTTTTCTGATTTTGGGTGTCATGTGACCACCCACCTCAGTCTCCCTGACTTCCCTGCCATGATGGGCTGTGCCTTGAACTGTGAACCAGAGGAAATCTGCTCCACTTAAGCCTCCTTTGTCAAGGTGCTTTTTATCACAGCCAAGGGAGATTGGGAGGTGGGGGGAGGGAGGGCAGAGACATTTCTCTTCCTGCCCTGATACAGCTTCGTCCTGCACTGTATCAAGCGTGGGAAGTGCTGGTCATTGTAGCTTGTCACTGTTAGTGATCATGATGGCCTCATGTGTTAGCTTGGCTCACCTGGTAGAGGCTATATACCTCTATATATATGCCCCTCCATTAAATCAACAACCTGGAGTGGTATTCTCCCTCACAGGATGTCCGAGGTCTGCGAGTGCTGCTGATTAACCACAAACAAATGTTTTGGGTAAATTCTCCATAGCTCTACTCGATTTGGGTCTGAGGAACGGAATTCCTGTCACTGTTGGCTGACAAATACAGCCCTCCTAATAGGATTTTGGCACAGGAGCCGTTAGTCGTGCTGCCCCGCGGACTTAAAGAATTGCCACATTGGCCTAACGCAATTTTGGTAACTCTGTCTGTTTCTGCCTTGGGTAAGAATAACTCACATTTCACTTTCCATTGCTTTAGTGGGCTAAGCAGCCAGTCTGTAATACCTGTATTTTATGAGACAGAATTCTGGATATCGTTTCTTCAGCGTTTGGGAAAGACAAACCTGAGAGGGGCCAGCCATTTAACTCGAGCAATTGTAAAGTTATTTGTAAAATGATATGCTGTCTTTTTTTTTTCTTCTTTTAACTGGTTACTTTATAAAGCTACATTCTCTGGCAAATGTTAACACAACTTCTCTGTGTGTGGGCTAAATAAATAGTGGGGCAACCGTGACTGAGCACTGCCCTTGGGTAAATAATTCTCTCTCCTAGTTTATAATGAGGAGTTTTCTTTGTGGTCCCACCAAAGGGCGCATGCCATTGTAAATGAGACACAATTCTACCAGTGAAGGAGAGGTCGAACTCAGGTTTGAGGAGGTTTGTTGAGGGGGTGGGAGTGGGTAGTGGGACATTCTCATTCTCCTGCCTCCTCCCTGCCAGCTGACTGTTCTCCCATCTCTAGCACCCACATGCACCCAGAACAGGAGAGGGTGAAGGCAGGTCCTCCTCAGATGTCCAGGAGGACTGAGAGTCTCTTACCGGCCTCCTCCTCTGTGGAATCGTAGGACACACGCCTACATGTGAACTTGAAGTCCTCTGATTCTGGTCCAGTGTGTACCATGCAGTTTAATTTCTCCTGTTGATCCCTCCCAAGCAGGGGCCTCGTTTGGCTCAGCACACTGCAGAGGGATTCTTAGATGGTTGGAATGTCTCCTGCCCTGGTTACAGGTCTCTGCCCTGTCCTTTTCTGACACCACAGGGTCTCCATGGTAATGAGGTGACAATAGTTTTCTTCATTTTTATTTCCTGTTGCTGTGACAAAATGTCCTCCAGAATCATCTCCGTGGATACAGTTTGTGTGACTCGGAGTTGGAGGTACAATCAATTCATCATGGCAGGGAAGTTCAGGCAGCAAGTCCTGCCTGAAGCAGCCAAGTCACATTAACTCAACAGTCAGGAAGCAGAGAGCCATGAATACAAGCTTCCTTTCAGCTCGCTTTCTCCATTTATGCCGACCCAAGAATGGTCCCAGACACAATGAGTACATCTTCTGTTGTCAGGTTCATATAATGAAGATCATTCCCCACAGGCATGCCCAAAGGTCCCATCAAGTTGGCAGGTAGCTATAACTTATCACAAACTAAATCCCTCCTGTAGAAAGGACATAATGCCATCCCCAGCAGGATTATGAGAGACAGTGCATGTAGCCTCTCCCAGAGCCTTATGCATGAGGAAGTGGCCAGCCATGATTAGCAATCATTGATGATGACAGACCGTCATTTGTACTGCATTTCCTGATACGCCTCATCGAAACCCCTCACTGCAGGCCTTCCTTCCTCTTGATGATGAAGGAATGGGGACTCTGAGTGTGCAGAACAGGATCCCACCGCCAACTTCACCTTCCTTTGTAAACCCCGACTCCTAGCCACAACTCATCATCACCTTTTTGTAGATCCTCATTTGTTCCCATTAATGTTTATTTATTTTCTACACTGGGAATTGATCTTAGGGTCTCTTGTGTGCTAGAAAGTGATCTCCCACTGAGTGGCATCCCTCTTTTTTGCTTTTCATTTTGAGACAGTGTCCCACGAAGCCATGAAGACAGGCCTTTGTGGCCCAGACTCTCCTTGAACTGCTGATCTCCTTCCTCAGTCTCCTAGGATCTGTGATCGCAGGCCTGCAGCAACTGGTTTTAGGTTTTATCTTATAGTCACATCAGTGCTGTTGATCGCTTTGTCTGAAGAGGATCACTTGTGACGATCAAATTGCTTGGGAGAATCCCAGGAAAGCCCGTTTCTTATGCTTGGCATCTCTACTCATACTTAGGACTCTGCAGCACATCTTGTAGGCTTGCATGGAGTTTGTTGTATGAGCTCAGAATGCAGAGGCCTCAGCTAGTCAGTAATCTTGGAACACAAATCTCATTCTTCTTTATTAGGGGAGTTGTTAAAGCTAGTAATATCCCATATAAATAGGAACTTATGTGTTAAGAAAGACAATGGCAAAAAGGTGGGAGAGAGTCAGCTAGTATCTCCATGCCTACTCAGGATTTTACATTTTTTATAGAAATTATTTATTCTCATAATTTCTTTTTTTAATTTTAATTTATTATTATTTATTTATTTATTAAAGATTTCTGTCTCCTCCCCGCCTCCCATTTCCCTTCCCCTCCCCCAATCAACTTCCCCTCTCTCGTCAGTCTGAAGAGCAGTCAAGGTTCCTTGCCCTGTGGGGAGTCCAAGGACCTCCCACTTCCTTCCAGGTCTAGTAAGGTGAACCTCCATATTCTCATAATTTCATGATTTACTTAATGAACTTTGATTTCCCTCCTACTGAACCCCCTTTCCTCCCAGCAGGTTGCTCTCCGACTTTCGTGCCTTTTTCCCTCTCTTGATATCCACTGCATTTAATTAGAGTTGCAAAGGCAAATTTATCAGGGTCTAAACCACTGACTCCTTTCCCCAACAACCATTAACAGCCTACAGACCCCAGGGATGGACTGGAGATTAGCTCAGCCTTGAGCAGGCATCTACCAGTGCTGTGAGTCCGTGGGTGTAGCAGCCATGTCTTGTCCAGATGGTAGTCTTTCACGGAATATTTCCTATCCTCTGGTTCTCTCCACCTGCTCTTTGATGTTTCTTGAGCCTTAAGAGGACACTGTTGATGTCCCATTTGAGATTGAGCTCACAACAGGCTTTTATTCTTGGCACTTTGCCAGTTCTGGGTCTTAGCGTTAACCATCCCTTATGGCAGACAGAAGTTTCTCTGACCAAGGCTGCCTATTCTGGATTTTGGCATGCCCTCTCCCAGTATATAAGAATGCCCAGCTAGCTTGCTTTGTTGTAATGGTACCATGTGTTCATGTAAAGGACTCCCTCATTTGCATGAAATGTATTCTTTTCCCACAATTCAGATACCCTAGAGATGCCCAGCTTTAACTCAGTGGGGAGCATGACATTTTAGCTTAGCATTTCACAAACACACCTCCACCTTTTGAATGGCCTTGGACAGTGGTCTCAATGGTCATGGGGTTGGAAACGCACATCATGGCTTAGTTCCCATGTTTGCTGCTTGGATTGTCAGGTTGTCACTGACTCTTTTCACTGGTATGTTAAATTGCCATGAACATCTCTGCTTTGAAAGCACTAGGTCTTCCGGGTCAAGACAAGGAAGCTTGAGGACACCCCATACCTACTAAGACAAGGAAGCTTGAGGACACCCCATACCTCCTAAGCCAAGCCAGAGATCTACTGTGTAGATCTGTGGGCCTCACTGAGAACCAGGTTAGGACTTGAATACCCAGGCCCTCTCACTGAAATAACGAGGTATCAGCTGATGGTTGGTAACCAAAGAGCCACTTAATTTTAAAAGCCTAGTGTTTTTTAGATTTCCCTAATGTATATATCTTCAAAGTCTCGTGGGTGCGGAAGGGGTCTTTGTCGCCACACAGATCGCCTGACATTGCTTCAGCCCTGGATTTGTGAAAAGAGTTCTGGATTTGGATGCTTCCTAAGTTAGTTCCTGCTGCACCATTGTCCTCTCTTTCGACAGCGGCACAGTCCCACGTGCCAAGATGTTTTAAGATGCTCCCAGGTCATAATTAACCTTCTTCAAACCTAAGAGGGAAGGGAGGCAGGGAAAGGTCTCCTGCACTCCAGAAAGGAAGGCTCCTGGCACTCTTGAAAGCCTGCTCTTTTCCTTTCCATATTAAGCAACCTTCTAAGAATGTGGCCGTCCCGCAAATGTCTCATCCTCTCCAAACTGAGAGAGTACTGGAGCGCCGGCCATGCCAAGCTGCCCTCCCTGGGTTTACTGGTGGATGGCCGCCCTCCCCGACTCCTTCTGTAGTGTGGCTCATTTGGAACATCTGTGCCTGTGTTCCTGGACTTCCGAGGGAAACCAGACTTTCTTTTGCCATCGCGATTGTATGATAGAACCACTTAGTGGCACAGTTATTTATTTTCTGGGATTAAATAAAACCCACTTGAATTGTGTACCTGAAACCCAAACTGCTGCCTCGAGATAAAGCCTGGTAGAACCCAGTTTTCATGGTCACCACAGTCTTCCTCCAGAGACTCCTACCCCATGACCCACTCTTTCTCCCTCTCTGTGGGATGTGGCTCTGTTTTTGAAATCACTTTTTCGGCTAATTTATTCATTGACTGGGGGGAGGGGACATGGAAAGAGTATCAGTCCCTTCATAAAACAGTTAATAGGAAGCTCAAGGCATCTTTTAGTGCCAGTTTTGGTCGATGCTGGGAATGGCTCCATCAATCACGGCTGCTCACATTGGGCTGGTCTTTATGTCAGTCCAACCATCTTCCATCAAGTTTGGTGACGCAGAGTCCAGGAACAAGATGAATGCCCCAGCGGCTTCAGTGGCATGGAAAGAGCTTTGCTTCTAAATGCACATGGTGATTTCTTAATATTTTTCCCTTCCTCTTCTGAAGCCAGTTTGTTTCTGACCATCACTCATGGGTCTGTTCTTTTCACCTTGTTCGGGAGGAGGGACGGTGCCAGGCTGTAAGTGCAGGTAATTGATCAGATGAGGAGGTGTATTCATTATCTGTCCCCAACTCTTGCGAAAGGGAAATAAATCCCAGGACCCAGAGTGATCGTCACAGCCACAGGGATGTGAGGGCCCCGTGCCCAGTCAGCCTTCAGCAGCACAGGCCTGCTTTGTTGGAGTCTTGCATGAGGATGTATTATTATCCTGCACGAGATGGGATAACATGGTTGTCTAGAGAGATGGAGCCACAGAGCAGTTTATATGTTTGCTGCTGGAAATCTATGGGACTCCGCCCTTGCCTGGTGCTCTGGGGTCAGGTTCAGTCCTTTTGAAAATATTTGTTGAGAGACCGCAGTGTGCAAAACTGTGGGATGTCAGGAGAGGGCTTGAGGCTCTTCGAAGGGGGTATGAAGCCCTTGGGGCAGCTCAGGGAGAGGAGTGTATTTTTATTGACACTCTTTGAAGTACTGTGACAGTAAGAAGCTGAACTGTTTTAGAAAGTCTTGAAAATCTTTCCTTCGTGGACCTCGCTCCCGTTGCCAAGAAGTGGAGCTTCTTATGCCATGCTCCACTGAGAAACCCAGGCCTCGGGCAATAAATAGCAAGGAAGCTGACCAGTCCTGAAAGAGGCCGATGGTTGAACAGGGGAGGTGGCACGTGACTGTAGATGATGATTGTACCTTATGCATCGACCCAGATCTCAACCCTTTTGTTTTCTTCCTATTAGCTCAGTGCAAACCCTCAGTTTGCATAGCCCCACTGATCCTGTGCTCTGGCTCTCAACTCACTAGTCAGTGGGCTTGGGCCAGGTTCTGGTCACCTGGGCATGTCCTTGTGGTCCTCATGTGCCCAGTTAGATATGGGATTTTTCCTTTCCCTCCCACCCAGATATACTTGTCACCCTGCATTACTTTTGGGTGCATCTCTTTATAAAGAGGACCCTGAGCTGGGTGGTAATGGCACATGCCTCTAATCCCAGCATTCAGGAGGAAGAGACAGGCAGATCTCTGTGAGTTTGAGGCCATCCTGGTAAACAGAGCTAGTTTCAGGACAGCTAGGCTACATAGAGAAACCCTGTCTCAAAGGAGATAGATAGATAGATAGATAGATAGATAGATAGATAGATAGATAGATAGGTGGGTGGGTGGGTGGGTGGGTGGGTGGGTGGGTGGGTGGGTGGGTGGATGGATGGATGGATGGATGGATGGATAGATAGATAGATAGATAGATAGATAGATAGATAGATAGATAGATAGATAGATAGGGCTCTGACTATGTAGAGACCACAGTGCACGTGGAACTGTGACCTCCCGTGTTGTCTGTACAGCAGGGACTGAATGGTGAGTCTTACAAGGGAAGGGCTTTCCTCTGGGATGGGCTGGACCAGCCATGAGAAGTAACAGTGATGCTGACCAGGATCGCACATCATCTGCTCAGGGGTAGACTCAGTGCTCTGTGTTTTCTGCACTTCTTCTTGGCAGCACTGAAGGCGAGTTCTTTCATATCCCATGCTACAGATTAGCAGGCATGCTCCTTTCCTCTTCCCTAAGCTGGGGTTGGTCCTGAGGGTGTGGACAGTTTGGACTTGTCTCCAGAGCTAAATGGTCTCCTCAGGCCCTTCTGCTCTTTCATGGCCCCTTCCTGTACCATCACAGGCCTTTCACTATGCCCTGAGTAATGTGTCTTAATGCTCTGTTGAATAACTGCCTTCTGCATTGTCATTGGTGGCTTCTTGAGCAATTTGCTTATATTTTACATGTAAATCTGGAGTCCTCTTATCCCTTTATGGTTTTTTGTCTGCAACCTGGATCTCAGAGGCCCAGGTGGTTTTTAAGCCATGTAGTAGCCTGCCTCAGCTGGGTTTCAGGTAGAGGCAAGAAAGCATGACCTGTGAAGATTGACCCCCACAATTGTGAAAGTGGGGGAGACAAGAATGCAGAAACATGTTCTAGGAAAATTGAAATGATAATTTTAGCAACATTTCTGTTTTCATTTTTTGTGTTTATATGACCTCCTCCCAACACACAGATGCCAGGTTCTCCCCTCCAGGAATGGAAAACTGAAGGCTAGTTTGTGGCATTGGAGCGGTGACCATTTCCTAAGCTCTTTCAGCAGAGATAGCGAGGTGGGGAGGTAGAGGGGCAGGGACCTGGATGGGGAGAGAGGGCACTAGAAGGAGACATGGAAGGAAGAAGCAGGTGTGCCAAGCCTAGGGGATCTGAAAGCAATAAAGTCCCGAGTAATCAGAGGCCGGGGCCAGCTCCCTAGCGAGCAGCACTGATTCAGACCAGCTCTGGACCTGAGCTCTTAATCATTACCTTCACCCCGAGAAACAGTCCTGGCTTTTGGTACACTGCTCCCCATTCCTGGGTCCTGTCACCTTGACAGCTCACTGCCCCTCCACAAGACCAGTTCCCTATGTGTAAAACAGTAGCGAATTTTCATTTATAGGGCTGTGTGGTGACTCAGTGAGACAGTATGTAGGCGGCCGAAGTGCAGTGTGGGGTACAGTGGGACGAACTTCAACCCTGCCGATATCAAGGTACTAAGACTGGTGCAGAAGCATGATGGTCTGGGTTTCCTCCTGGACACTGCTCCTTTTTAGCGGTGCAAGTTTGGTTAAGTGGCTCGACTTCACCTGGGCCTTTGTTTCCTCTTGTGCGGCAGAAGGATGACACAAGATAATGCTGAGATGAGATGGAACATTGGTGTTATCGGCCAATGTAAGCTGTTGCTACAGTCAGAAGCCTTGACAGTCCTAACTGTGGAGAGCACCACCCAGGCAGGGGAGGCTTGAATGGAGCACCCTATTCAGGGATGCACAGTCTTGCCTTCTGGCTCCTGGTGCAGCTGCACGGGATAGTTAAGACAAAGTGGAGTGTTTCTTTCATTCTTTGCTTACTTACCATTTCTACATTTTTTTTAGGGGTTCTCACTATTGTGTATTCTGTTAGGGCCTGAAAACCAGAAAGTGCTTTATAATGCTTCTTCCAGGGCTCACTTAAGGAACTCCCTGGTTCCCTTGCCGTCTCTCTGCTTTGGCTAATGCCTAGGTGTGGGGTTTAGCTTTGGTAGCTTTGGTACTGCAAGCAGCAGCTATGCATGTGTGCATGTATGTGTGCACTTTCTTTGTTCGTTTTCTCTTTAGAGCAGCAGCAAAAGGGCAAGAAACCCCAAGTCTCCATTCAGTTGGCCTCAGTTACCAAAAATGTTTCTCACTAACGCTGTTCAGATGCACACCCAAAGTGTATTTTCTAGCAAGACTCCAGAACGCAAAGCACAGTACTTGGACTGAATGGCTTATGGCCATTCACTTGCTTGTTAGCTTGTCTGGAGAGGATTTGCATAACACACAAGTCAGGAGCTTCTAATGTGAAAGGATCAGTCAATGTCTATCTCCCACCCCATCAGTCTTTCTCTGTCTCTATAAGATTTAGTGAAGGAGACGTGGAAATTAATGGCCAAATGAAGGTTTGGGGTTATATGTGGAATGCATTTATCCATGTGTCCCACCCCCATTAGCATGGTTAATTAAGAGTTGTCAATACGTCTTTGCAAGAGTATTTGATTTTTTTTTTTTCAGCCAGGAAGATTAGAATGAAGTCTTCAGATCTGGCAAGTGTCACGGGACTTGTAGTATAAATTGCAGGTTAAGCCCTCATTTTGATCTCCGGGATGAGAGCAAGCACCGTTTCATTGACATGTCATCTGCTATGATCTGAGGGACTACACAGAGGTGCCCTTTGGGGAAAGAGTGGCATCTTGCTCTCGCCTCCCATATTGGAAGGGGTTATATTGCACATGAGTGCATGCAGGTGAGCAAACAGCAGATCAGAGTCAGACTTGATGGACAGTAGCTCTGGAAGGCTCTTGATTCATGTTTTATTTATCTTTAAATGATATACATACATATATATATATTCATACGTATATACATATCTATCTATCTAAGAACACCTGCATGTGCACACACATTGTTGCTTTCCTGTTATAGTCACATGGAGATGTGTATTCATATGTGTGATTCAACGGTAGTCATGAGTAAAACTGACAATAGCTAGCACCGTAAAACCCTTGATTTATGATTTATTGAAAGGTAGTTAGTAAAAAGTATGCACCCACACATCTCCATTTGCACAAAAACAAGACTAGGTGCCTCCCACACAGTGTCTCTAGCAGAACACTTCCTCCCAAAGGCAAAGGACTCTGCCCTTCAAGAGTTCCTTCTATCATTAATGTGGACAGTGGCTTTTATTTTCCCTCTATTAGAGGCCTCTCAACCTGGAAAATACATCTTTTCAGCAATTAATATTGCTTGGAAATTGCCAGGAGTGGTAGGCTAGCTGTTATTATTTTTCTCACTAAATACACCTCTGGATAACACACGTATTTACAGCGACGAGCCTGTTTTATTTATGGGATTATAACAAATGATCAAAAACAACCCAAAAAGGGCCACTTAGACCAACCTCCTTGCTTCTCCTTCTGCTTGGTCAATGAATTATGCATGCATTACAAATGGCAGCGAGGAGGAAAGGTCGCTTTAGAACAACACAGATTGGAAAATTACACCATTTGTTTAAACAACATTTATTATTGATTGCTCAGCATAGGGGCCGATAGAAACGCAAATAGTGGCAGGAATATCATCTATTTACCTAGGCCCTGGATAAATGTCGGGCCGCACCCTCTGTTTAGATCAGAATAATTGTTCAAAAATTCCCAGCCCTGTTTGGAAGAGTGAAGACAAGCGTGACAATGACTTCCTGATGCCTTTTAATCTCTGTGAGATTCTGTTATTTTCCTTTGTCACAGAGGGTGTGAAATTGAGCTTCAGGTACTTATTTCTTTTGTTGAAGGTACTCTTAAAGATCATGTGTTCATTCTGTTACATGACACTGTTTGTCTGAGCCTAGACTTCATTAATCCGATAATAGTGATAATTGTATCATACTAATGCCTAAGCACTTTCTCTCACTCTCTCTTTCTCTCTTTCTCTCTCTCTCTGTGTGTGTGTGTGTGTGTGTGTGTAGGAGAGACTACTCTTTCGTTTCCTGACTGCTCAGGCCTGAATAATCATACAGAAACTGTATTATTTATAACACTCCTTGGCCAATAACTTACGCATATTCCTGGCTAACTCTTATATCTTAAACTAACCCATTTCTATTAATCTGTGTATTGCCACGAGGCTTTGGCTTACTGGAAAGTTTCCGGGTCCCTCTCCTTCAGCAGCTACATGGCATCTCTGTGACTCCATCTTCTCTCTCTCTCTCTCTCTCTCTCTCTCTCTCTCTCTCTCTCTCTCTCTCTCTGTTTGGATTTCCCACCTGGCTTTATTCTGCCCTGCCATAGGCCAAAGCAGCTTCTTTATTCATTATTCAATAAAAGCAACACATATACAGAAGGACTTCTCACATCATATGTGTGTGTGTGTTTCCTCCCCTCTGTAATGAGGATTGAATCTCAGCCTTTGTGAATGCAAGGCAAGTGTTTTACCATCGAGTTATGTCTCCTCAGTTCTCTTTTTAAGTTTTATTTGGAGACAGAGCCTCGCCAGGTTACCCAAACCTGCCTTGAACTCACTCGGCAGTCAGGCCTCGTCTTGGGCTTTCATCTTCCTGCTTAGCTTCTCAAGTGGCATGCAGGCCTAGTTGTATATATTTTGCTTTTTTATGGGAAGTCTGTGACTAGATATTTGTTATGTCTGTTTTAAAGTTGAGAAAATTGAGGCCCAAGTCAGTTAAGTATCTTGCTGACAATTGCAGGACTAGAAGGAAGCTGAGCTGGTTATGGGTCCCTCTGTCCCAGAGTCTGCCATGATTATCATACTCTGTTTATTGATAACTCCCGCCCCCATGATGACCTGTAGATGACAGTTTCATCTGCATGGACAGTGTGGCTCATTCTGCAGAGCCTAGCCCAAGTGCCTGTGGTGATGTTTGCACAGGCTGTCTCTAAGACCTGTGATTCTGGAGACTGCCTAACGTTGTCACCAATAAGGTCCTAGCTGACTTGGCATGCTCAGGTCCTGCTCCTCCCTCCTTCCCTCCCTCCCGTCCTAACTTCTGGCACCTGGCTAACAAGCTTTATGAGCTGGTGGGACAATTTTGAACCTTTATTTCCAAATCGGTCAAGCACCTTTTAGGGGTGGGGAGAGAAACATAGCTGAACAAACATAAAGGGTTTAAAAACTTGGAAGTCGAGAACAAACCTTATTGCTTCGAGACGAGGATATACATTCTTTTGGGAAACGAGCTTTTATGGTTATTTCTCCTGCCACTTAGCCAGAGGAGAGACAGATGTCCTGGGAGGCAGGTAGCATTTGCTGACTACATCCTCACGCCCCACTCAGTAAAGTTTGTTAGAGGCACGGGAAGTGGTACACATCCTAAAAACAGGAAATGACTCCAAGAGTCACCTGTATTCGCTCCTTTTCTCACTGCTGTGACCAGAAATGTGGCAGAAGTCATTTCAGGGAAGAGAAGTTGGCTTTGGCTCCCAGGTTAGAGAGAGTAGTCTGTCATGGTGGGAAAAAACATGGTGGTGGGAGGAGCTTGGCCTGTGGTAGCAGGAGCTTGCAGCACAGCCTGCTCATATCTTGGTAGATCAGGGGGCAGAGACCCCAGGCTGGAAGCAGGAACAAGTGTCACTTTCAGAGGCCAGCAACTCGCTTTCACTAAGTCATATAGCCCCAGTGTTTCCATGGCCTCCCCAAAACAGTACCACCAATAGGGAAACAGTGGTCAAACAGGAGTTTTTGGGTGAAATTTCACATCCAAACCTTGACAGATTCATTTCTAGAATAGGCTTGGTGTTTTTGTTTTTTGACTTTTGGTCTCATGTAGATGCACCACTATATATGTGTTATATACAATGCTAGGAGGCATCATTGTCTCCATTTGTTTATAAGGACTTAAATTTCAGAGGAATTGGGAAATTATTATTATTATTGTTTTTGGATTTTCGAGACAGGGTTTCTCCATAGCTCTTTGGTTCCTGTCCTGGAACTAGCTCTTGTAGACCAGGCTGATCTCGAACTCACAGAGATCTGCCTGCCTCTGCCTTCCTGGGATTAAAGGCGTGCGCCACCACCGCCAGGCCAGGAAATTCTTGAAGGTCACGTTATTCCTGTGATGGTATGGGCAGTGTTCTTCTGACCTCCAATCTCATGGCCTGTCCCCATGCCCCAGAGCTTCATTTATCTCCTGGGTAGAATGAGAAGGAGAAAGAAAAAAGAAAGCTGGAAATTATCATACCTCCCAGCCTCCAGCTTTAGACTTTACCCCTGGTGGTCCTCACCCCCTCATCTAGCCGCTGTATCCTCCCAGGCTCCATTCCCAGAACTTGATCTCAGTAATCAGTGCTCTGAAAGATCTTTTTTTTTTTCCCCCTGTAATGAGCCAATCTGCTGAAGCCAGGACAGAGGCCACTGGAGTCACACCGGGAAGGCTCAACTCTGTGACCCTCATGATGATGTAATTCCTCACCTAAGTTTTATTGTTCACCAGATGAGAAGAACACTGTCAACTCACTAAGGTGGTGGAAAGCTAGGATAGGTTCACCCTGAATTTAGAGTGAATAGTTATTGAATGAACTATTGAACAGAGAAGAAAATAGCACACTGGTCAGAGGCTTCTCTTGAAAATCTTTTATGTTCCGGGGGTTATTGCAGACCAGCAGATAGCTTCGTCACTTTGTCCACTACATCAGTGGTTTTGACCAAGTCCTACAGGCTAAAGAAGGAGACACTGTACATAGTTCTACTTCAAGAGAGGCTAAGACAGTCCATGCCCCATGACACGTTGGCTTTGGACTTGAGGTCATCATGTCTTGCATAATTTTTAGGCATCTGAAAGAATGCCATGGACTCATGCAGCACCCACAGGCTCCTGGCCTGGGGCATCTGTCTGGCTTCTCCGTTGTTTAAAGAAGGATTGTGTGGCTCTTCTAGGTTGACACAAAGGCTGTCATGTGTTGTTTTCCTAATCTCCTAGTAAACATCTATGAAAGAATGGCTTAGGAGAGTGTGTGATTTCAAGAGTTTCCTTCAAGTGGCTCTAACAGGCAGCCTCGGGTATCTGCTACCCACCGAGCAGTGGGTGCCTACTCAGTGCCTGACAATAGTGATGGATTTGGGGAATATCATTTGAATGTGGGAATTTGGGGATGCAGCAAAGGCTCTGCAGAGCCAGCAGCTGAAGGCGGGGTTGAGTGCCACTCTTCCTATATGTCTCCAGGGATACAAGTCAGGCAGAATCCTGCTCCAGCATGGGGACCTGCAGGTGCCTTAGGAGGAGGTGGTCCTGCTCTCCGCAGTTGTTGGTAACATTGCTGTTAGATCCAGATGGGCGTCTCAAGTCAGCAGAGGGGACCCTTCGTTCTCACTCCCTGCTCATGGGAGACCCTGTGTTTAGAGCACAGTCTTTTTATTCCTTCGGGATCACTGGAGCAGTCCCGTGGAACAGCGTGGGAAGAATGGTGGAACTCTTGACACCCAAGGCATGCTTTCCGATACCCATTCTCCACTTGGTATTGGCTTGGATTGCGGCGTGGCTTGGAGTCATGGTCTCTCTTTCTGGCTCTCTGGCAGTACTGGGCATTGAACTTAGGGCTTCATGCTTGCTGGACAAGCATTTTACCATTGAGCTACACTACCAGTTGCCTTACTCCTTTTTAACTTTGAGACAGAGCCTCAATTGATTGGAACTGGAAATCCTTCACTGCAGCCTCTATAGCAGGTGTGCCAGGGCTCCCCTTGTTTTCTCATCTTGAAGCAGGATGCTTTTTGTTATGTTTTCCAATAAAATCAGAAACATTGTATATAAGACTTTATACTCTGCTACTGCATTTCCTAGGACAAGAAGCCTGTGTGTGGACCCAGGTCTTCCTGTTTCTAGGTATGAAGTTCTCCAGACTCTTGGGTACCAGTCAAGCATTCTAAATTGCCTATTAATAAAATACTTTCCATATAATTAAAAATGCTTTATTTTAGTGGCATGGCTTACGATATTGAAAATGTTTCACACACTGGCCAATAATCCATCAATTTCTCACTCGCTAATGATATTTGAAGGAAGTTTTAAAAATTATATTAGACACTTGTAGGCAAAAAAAAAAATCCCTGTTCATATTGCAGCATTAATGGCTGCTAGGGGAGACTCACACTGTTAATTTAATGTGCCTGTAAATCCTGTCCCAGATTGTTAGCTCTTCATTTTCTGGGATTAAAAGAGGATTAAGCCATAGGCCAGGTAATCTGAAGGTTTGATGGGAACATTTCTTGTTTCCCTTTTGGTATTCTACATCACAGATGGTGTGGAATGAAAAATGAGCACCGTGAAATTCCTGTTTTTTAAAAATAAATTTAAAAAGATCTATGTAAGAGTGCACGTGCCTGTCACAACATGTTTGTGGAGGTCAAAAGAAACCTACATGTTGGTTTCCACCTCACATTTTCTTTAAGACAGGAATTTTTGCCGTGCACTGCTACCCATGCCAGGCTTGCTGGCCAGAGCGCTGCCATGGACTCTTCAGGAGCGCTGTGGTTCCAGCGGTATGCTCCCACTGTATGATGACGCTTCTGAGGAACCAAATGCAGGTCTTCACCCTGCATGGCAGATGCCCTTACTCATCTGTCTCCCCAGCCCACATGCTTGGTTTTGGGGAAAATAGTTGTGAAGCTAACTCGTGGTGTATCTTCCCTGACTGTGGAGGATAAAACAGAGCCTCCTTGGGGGGTCGACTGTCCATGGACTTCCTAGGAGCTGCCTGCAATGTGCGTGATGCACCTGGTTTATTCTTGACCTGAGCTTGCCAATTGGAGCAGAGCAGATCACTTTCTCCCGTGTGTTCATCCGGCAGTTCAGCCGTGTCCCAGCGCTCCCAGCTCTCTTAGCAGACATGCTCACTGCCAAGTTCTGCATGGCTTTTCCTTGCTCCAACCCTGCCTATTATCTTGACCTTAAAGTTTACAGGGTAAGAGAAACATTTATGGAACAGTTAAGACCAGTTAGAACATAACGACTCACCTCATTATCACACTCCACAAATTTCCCCTTTACAGGGTTCCCTCCCCTGTCAGCTCCAACCGCTAGCTTGGCCTGGGTGCATAAGCCAGTGCTCACATGTGGAAACACCAGGAACTTCTCATTCCTGACTTCAGATGTGCCAAAAATAAGAACCCTTAAGAACCCATAAAGTCATTTAGCACCACATTAATAGCAGACACGTGATTGTGAATTATGCTGGTAAGTATGTGTTTGAGTTAGTAACAATTACTTTTGGCTGCCTGCTCAGATATTTAATCTACTTAGTAAATAAACAGCTCCTGCAAATCAGTGAGTGAAAACGAAGGGGGGGTGGTGGTGGTGAGAAAAGTGTTAAAAATCATATGAAAGAGAATTAGTATTTTGTTGAAATAAGAGCGGCGGGGCTGCGTCCCCAGCACCCCAGCCGCCTGCTAGCTTATGCCTGAAATAACAACACACAAACTGTATTCATTTAAAGACTGCTTAGCCCATTTCTATCTTGCCTCTTCTAGGCTAATTCTCGCACCTGGATTAGCCCATTTCTAATAATGTGTGTAAGCACCCCAAGGTGCGCTTACCGGGAAGATTCTAACCTAAGTCCATCCTGGGTTGGAGCTTCATCACGTATGCCCAGGAGAGCGAAGCAGGGCCTCTGCTCCAGAGAGCAGAGCTGTCGAGTCTACCCGGGAGAGCTGAGCATGGCATCTCTGCTCCAGAGTGCAGTGCTGTTGGGTCTGAGCTCACTTCCTCTTCCTCACAGCATTCCATTCTGTTTACTCCTCCCATCTTCCTCCTGTTTACTCCTCCCACCTATGTTTTAACCTATCAGGGCAAGCAGTTTCTTTATTTAATTAACCAATGAAATCAACAGATTGATATATGACACTCCCACATCAGTATTTAGAAGCACTTATGTTTAGAAGCAGGGAAGAGATGGCAGAGCACAAAGCATCAGTGTATTTTTGAAGGTACAGAATTTATGGCAAAGTGGATTTGCGTGCACAGTGGGTGCGAAAAGTGCTTTAATTGGCAGAACTGAAATGGGCGGGGTCTTGAGATGTAGTTCAGCTTGTCCTAAAATTCTCGGTTCTCCTTAGCATCCCAAGTACTAGGATTACAGGCATGGGATGCCATATCCCGCATCTGTGGAATGTTTTAAAAAAAGTTTTCTTTAGGATGATCATAAGTAGAGAAATACCCTAGAAATAGAACAACCTAAGACATTGAGCAGTTAAATCCCATTGTACTGACCTAACATAACACCCTATGCAGTTAACAAAAGCAGTAAGAAAGCCATTGCAAGACAAGGGAGAGCTTGTGTTAAGTGTGTATATTGTATAATGTGTGCATATGGATGATGACATATGCATATGACATATATAATACGAAGTTACGTGCTAACATCTGGTGTGTGTGACAGATGGTTCCAGTGATTAAGGCTTTGGGGCTACAGACAAGAGTGAAATAAGGCTGTACCCCAATGCACATACATTTTAGGAGCTGGGTGGAAAACCACAAGACAACATGGGACTAGCTTGAAGGTAACTTCTGATGACCACTTTAGGAGTTAGGACCCTTACCATGTATTAGTTGTGCTTTTTTTTGTTTTGTTTTTTAATTTAATTTATTTATTATGTATACAGTGTTCTGCCTGCATGTCTGCCTACACACCAGAAGGGGGCACCAAATCTCATTACAGATGGTTGTGAGCCACCATGTGGTTGCTGGGAATTGAACTCAGGGCCCCAGGAAGAGTAGCTAATGTTCTTAACCTCTGAGCCATCTTTCCAGCCCGAGCTATGGTTTTTTTTTTTTTTTTATTTACCTCACAGCATCTTATGAAGCCATTTTATTAAATTGACTATGGAGTCAAATACTACCTGAATACTCCTGAAACTAATAGTTGATAAATTTCAGTTCTGGAACAATTTTGGGCATTTTAGTGTTCTTGTTTGTGTTTGATAATCATATTGAGCTCATCCTCACCTTTTTTTCTAGAATTAGACTGACAAATAATAACAGATAATAAGTTCTAGTTTCATTTAAATAAAAAAGTCTCTGTTAGTGGGTAGCTTCATCAACAGAAGACTCACCAATTCCTTTTTATTTTCTAGTTACCTGCATGTTTAAAGACCAGCTGATTTTGTTCAGTTGTTTCAAGATAATGAATGTATTGGCAAAATATGACATTGTTCCCAATGGGAGGTTCCTAAACTTTACATTTCAAGGAGGCAACTGGCTTCTTTCTAGCTTACGGAAAGCATGGACCACAGTAGTCACATGTTTAGGAGCCAGGAAGAATCCACTGGCACTGTGCAGTCTATAGGAAAATTCTTAAAGATGCAAAGCTTAGTATTCTCAGTATATTCTCAATTATGAAAAAAAATCAAGAAGATTTAACTTTCCTGGCACCTAAAGTGGCAAGTTTACTGGAAGCTCTTATTTGACTTTACCACTGCTTTTTTTTTTTTTTAATTGTATTGTACTGGCTGGTTTTGTATCAAATTAACACAAGCTAAAACCATCAGAGAGGAAGGAACTTCAATTAAGAAAATGCCTCCATAAGATCAGGCTTTAGGCAAGGCTGTAGAGCATTTTCTTACTTAGTGACTGATATGGAAGAGTCCAGCCCATAGTGGGGGGTGGCATCTCTGGGATTGTGGTCCTGAGATCTATAAGAAAGCAGACTGAGCAAGCCATAAGGAGCAAGCCAGTAAGCAGCATCCCTCCTTGGCTTCTGCATCAGTTCCTGTCTTCCAGTTCCTGGCCTGCTTTCCTTTGACAGTGAACTATGTTGGGAAGCATAAGCTGTATAAACCCTTTTTCCTCCCCAACTTGCTTCTTGGTCATAGTGTTTCATCACAGTAATAAAAATCCTAATTGTTGACGGAGGCTGCTCATTCATTTCCTGGCCACCCAGACCCAAATAATAACACAGAAACTATATTAATTACAACACTGTTTGGCCAATGACTCAGGCATATTTCTAGCTAGCTCTAACATTTTGAATTAACTCATTCCTATTATTTTGTATTTTACCAGGAGGTTCGTGGTTTATTGGTAAGGTTCCAGGGCATCTGTCTCCTTTGGCAGCTACATGGCATCGCCCTGACTCCACCTTCTTTTCCCAGCTTTCAGTTTTATTTTCCTGCCTAGCTCTATTCTGCCCTGCCACAAGTCAAATCGGCTTCTTTATTAACCAATGATAATATAACATATTCATAGCATACAGAGGGGAATCCCACATCACCCTAACTAAGGCATGTCTTAAAACAATTTTTAAAAGACAGTGGCAAATCATTCGTGGACATATACCCAAAGAATACACACTCATATCACAAGGACACTTGATCAATTATGTTCATAGCAGCATTATTTATAATAGCCAGAACATAATAGGAAACAACCTAGATGCCCCTCAACTGAAGAATGGATAAATAAAATGTGGTTTGTTTATGCAATGGAGTACTACTCAGTGGTAAAAAAAAAAAAAATGACATCTTGAAGTTTGCATACAAATAGATAAAACTAGAAAAAAAATTCTGAGTGAGATAACCCAGACCCAGAAAGACAAACACAGTATATACTCCCACATAAGTGGATAATAGGCATAAAGCAAAAGATAACCAACCTATAGTCCACAACCCCAGAAAAACCAGGAAACAAGGAAGACCCTAAGAGAGACATACATGGATAGCGCTGGGGAGGGGAAATAGACAAGATCTCCTGAATTAAGTGGGAGGGTGGGGGAGGGGTATGGTACAAGGGAAGTGGGGAGGGGGAGGAGAATATGAGAGATTGGAAAGATCAAGTTAGGGGAAGAACAGAGAAAGGAGCAAGGAAAGAGATATCTTGATAGAGAGAACCGTTATGAGGTTAATGAGAAACCTGGCATTTTGTAAATTCCCAGGAATCCTCAAGGATTACTCCAATTAAGACCCTAAGCAATAGTGAAGAGGGTGCCTTAACTGCCTTTCCTTTGTAAGCAGATTGATGACTACCTTAATTGTCATCAAAGAACCTTCATCCAGTAGCTAATGGAATCAGATGCAGAGATCCACAGCTAAGCACTGGGCATAGCTCTTGGAGTCCAGTCATAGAGAGGTAGGAGTGATAATATGAGCAAAGGGGTCAAGACCATGATGGGTAAGCCCACAGAAACAACTGAACCAAGCTAGTGGGAGCTCACTGATTCTGGACTGACAGCTGGGTAGTCTGCATAGGACTCAACTAGGCCCTCTGAATGTGGGTGACAGTTGTATGGCTTGGGCAGTTTGTGGGGACTCAATAAAGTCTGTTACAACTGACAGTTGACCTAGTTTTCCCTAGTGCATGAACTGGCTTTTTAGAGCCCATTCCCAATGGAGGGATGTTGACTGAGGTTTCTTTTCCACCAGATCCCACAGTTGTTTAGTCCCAAAGAAATACACAGAGGTCTATATTAATTATAAACTGGCCTAGTATCTCAGGCTTCTTATTAACTCTTATAACTTATAATAGCCCATAATTCTTTTCTATGTTAGCCACGTGGCTTGGTACCTTTTTCGGCAAGGCAGTCACACCTTGCTTGCTCTGTGTCTGGCTTCCTCTCTGTCTGGGTGATGTCTGCAGACTGAAACTTCCCTCTTCCCAGAGTTCTCATTGCCCCGCCTCTACTTCCTGCCTTGTCTTGCTGCCTGTACTTCCTGCCTGACTACTGGCCAATCAGTGTTTATTTCAAATACAAGTGATAGGATACAAACCATTGTCCCACAGCAGAGGGATACCTCATTAATCTTGATACAGGGAGGAGGGTCTTAATCCTACCTCAAGTGATGTAACAGACTTTATTGAGGCCCATGGGAGGCCTCACTTTCTCTGAGGAATGGATGGAGGGATGAGGTGCAGGGAAGGGGGGGGAGCAGGAGAAAGGCAGGGAGCAGGAACTGGGATTGGTATGTAAAATAATTTTTTTTAAAAAAAAAGTCATACTGCTGCATTTCTGCCACCCCTTTCAGGCTTTCCTTGTAGCCCATCTCTCCATGTGGCTGTCCTCACAGAACCTGTAGAGCCATCCTTTACCAGGAGCCCCAGTGACCATGCTGGCCTGGGACTCTGGTAGGCAGACTTTATTAGCCTTCTGTCCTCAGTTCTAGTCTCCCCAGACTCATTCTGCTTCTGAAGCGTGACCACAGGAGCCCCTCCTTAGTTAGGAGTCCCAAAAGGTAGGAAATCTTTGAAATGCAAATGCCTTGGAACTTTAGGCAAGGTGTGGATTTTGAGAAACAGGTTTTTATTTCTGGGCAAGTGTGGCTGCTTCACCAGGAACATCAGTTAGAAGATTTGTTAGTGGTGTGACCAGCTTATGTGAAACTTCACGCTGGGCCAACGTGCGGCTTCTGCTAGCTTCCTTTATAGTTTGTGTCTCCTGGGTGTGCTGTCGCCTGGGGATGCTACTTAGAGTGCTCTGTCTCTGTGGTAGAACGACTCTCACGACGGGAGTAGGTGCTCTCAGCTTTCCCCAGGAGGAGATTACAGATTACAGAAGTTAAAGCTACTGAACTAGGGTTTGTCTTCCACATTGCTTAGAAGTCAAAATTCACTAGGAATGTGGTGGTCACTGTTTACCAGTACCACTGTCTGTGTCCACTGTGTCCTGTTTGATTGAAAGAAGAGATACCATCCCACCCTTTTGTGATCTTCAGGACCTACCACTGACCTGTTGCGCCTGCCCATGCAGTTCTGCTGTCTTCCTGCACACTGTAGCCTTTGCCTCCTACACCAGTGGAGATAGGCGGCTCTGGATACATCAGCCTTACAACTTCCGCATTAGAGTGAGTCAACTAGAAAGATCCTAGCTGTCTTTGCTGCAGATGTCTGATTTAGCTCTTCTCCAGTTCTCTTTGGTGTGCTTTTTGGGTGTCCACACTGTGACTCCTGCTGAAGGACCCTGTGTGTGTTGATATTTTTGTCTCTGGATTTGGATCTTCTGATGTTCCTCTCTGGTTGTTTTAAATGGCTGCACCCACTCACTGCCCTGCCTGCGAAGGCTCCCAGGGCACCGAGCCACCAGGAGTTGCTAGCTAAAGTGAGACGGGAGTGGCATCACTATGCCAAAGGCAAAGATTTACAGGCACGTCACTCATTCCGTTCTTCTCAGAAAGGTTCTGTTTCGTTGCATCTCTGACCAGCTGCATGCATGTGTTTACAGAAATAATTGCAGTTCTTGGGTCTTCTGACTCTAGGAAGGATCTCTTATTGAAACGACACGCTGAAGAGTAAGGGAGATATTAAAAGCTGTTGCTCACACGCCTCAGTTTGACCCCACAGCAACAACCCACATTTTCTAAAGTACGCATTTCCACACATTTTCCAGTTTACAGCGACATAGGAAAATTCAGCATCTCATAGAATCACAGGTGTATTTCCTTTGTCTTATTTCCACTGTTTCTGACAATTTACATATAGAATTGGCTTGGGGAAGTTATATTTTGGATCAATAATGTAAATTGGAAAACATAGTTGAGTCCAAGCCTTTATTATATCTAAGTGGGCCTTTAAGGAATCAAGAAATGGAAGATGCATATCCCCCACCTTTTTTGTAGGCTAAATAGGGCCAATGTTTTGTGAGTTTGGAAATTCTTTTTCCTGTGGATATTGCCCTGTCTTCTTCCAATATTTGGATCTACTGTTATGTCCAGAGCATTTCTTGAGCTCTAGCTGGAATAGTCAGAGTTCTGGAAGAGTCTTTCTCCCCAAGACTTATAGTCTATTTGAGAACTTCTTGACTAAGCAAGGGTCAGTCTTCTAGGAAATGCTGTGGGGTACAGGTTTTTCCGACGGAAACTGAGGAACCTGTCACTGGAACAAGAGAGTATGGATAGTGGGAGCGCTGGTTTTTCTCCCGAACCCAGGTGTTCTGTCCTGTGGCACTGGCTAAAATGCCTCAGGCAAATGGCTTTTTCATGAATTCATACCCCAAAAGTTGGACGCCAAATTTAGAATTATTAATAAAAACTCAGAGACAGATACTGGGGTTCAACCTGAAGACCAGAAAAACAAAGCAGCCAAGCATTGATTCTCATCTCAACCTGAGTTTGAAATGGTGATCCTGCCTCCAGGAAACCTCAGAATGTGACTGAGACTAAGAGCTGTCTCCTTGCGGTTTTTTTTTTTTTTCTCTCTCTCGTTCTGGGATTAAGGGTGTGCACCACTACTGCCTGATTTCAATGGCAAACTAGTGTGGCTACTGGGATTAAAGGCGTGTGTCATTGTTGCCTGGTCTCTAAAGCTGGCCAGTGTGGCTGTTTTGCTTTTCAGATCTTTAGATGAGCTTTATTTATTAAAATACAAATGAAATGCCACTAAATATGGAGAGGAAAAACAACTGACATCCCCTATGGCTTTGTGGCAGTTAAGTGCTTCTTGATGTGCCCCCCATTGATTCCAGCCATTGTGTTCCTTAAGGTGAACCATTGTCGGGGGAAGGGAGATCAGAAAGAGTGAGAGAGAAGAGAAGTTTGTTGTGTTCCACTCCTCTACGGATCATGATGAGTGGAATGGCTGCTCTCCACCTACCCCCCCCCCCCTCACACACACACCCAGCCTTTCCAGAGGTTTGTCTGGGTACCAATGTTTTCTGGACACCCACTTCCAGTGAGGCCAGCTGACAGATGGTGGAAGGCCAGTTTCTGGGACAGACTCTTCAGCATGCTTCTCGGGCCCATGTGAAAAGAGGCTGCATTTTGTTCTTTTAGAACCCAGCCCCTTGGCCTGTGATGGAACCAGTGTTTGGCTGTGATCCTTTGGCTGTGCGGTGCTGAGACATTGCCTCCTCCCAGGATGGCTTCTCTCTGGCCCCCTGCCCTGAGTGTGTGCATGTGATACTGTAATGGTGAGTCCTTCTCGCACCTCGAGCACCATGAAATCATTAATCTGGTCATCACCCCAGAAGGCCCCAGGGAATCACTTGGGCAATATGAGTTACTTACTGTAACGGATTTTTTAAAAAGGAGTCCTGTGTGACCCTTTAGGGCAAGCAAACTCCTCTCTCCTGTTCCTTTCGTGGAAGGGTTCCATTCAAGGACCAGCTGTCATCTGCCCTAAACTTTCAGACATCTTGGGGGTCTCAGAAGAATCTTCAGATTAAATCAAGAGAGACATGGTTTATGGTGTGTGGTCATTATATGGAAGTCTCATCTTAGTGTCTGTCAGTAGAGTGCTTCTGGATTCCAGCCCACTCTCCTCCAGGCTTGTGGTTGTTTTCTGTGGCAGCGTTTGCTTGATGACCAAGGAGGTGAATGGTGGGGCTTACAGTTGCATGGCCACCAAAGCCTAAGTTAGTGGGACCCTGCTTCCATACTTTCTGTCTTTGCTGTTCTATTTTCTTGCTCCTTTTAGCTAATGGAAGGATGTGACCACAAGACTGGAGCAAGAGTATAGGGTCTTGGCTCCACTCACATGAGCTTTTGTGACCCAGGAAGATCACACATCAAGTTTCTGTGCCATGTTGGTTTCCTTCAACTTCAGATTCCTTGTCAGTCAGGTAAAGGGAATAAATCACACCTGCTGCATAGACCATCTGCCATCAGCTGAGCAATGGCGCTTGGAGCATCACCCAATAGATAATAAACGCTCGACACCTGTGCAGTTCATTCTCTCTCACTTCACACACACACACACACACACACACACACACACTAGCCAATTTTGTATATTATCCCAGAAAGGGGGAGAAAATACCTTTTCTGTTATTCTTTCTGTGTCATTGAAGTATAGAGTGCTTAATGTAGCCATACAAAAATTAATTGCTTGTTTTGTTGTTCTATAATTAAGAACTTAATTAAAAGTGAATAACTCTCCCTTTTCAATTTTCTCCACTTGTACAATTTGGATATTTTATTTTAGAGCCCATTACAATTCGAAAGTGAGTGTGAAGTATCAGCGACTTTCTAGATATTTCTACCTGAGGGTGATGGAGTGTGAGCCCAGCCGAGCTGGCTTGTTATGAGTTTCCTGTCATCAAGGAAAAATCCAACACCTAAGGAGCCCGCAGGCATTGATAGAGTTGAAAGGAAGCATGGTGACTGTGTTTCCTCTCAGAGGCCTGGGAGGTCCTAGTCCTCACTAAAGTCCCTACCTAGCAAAGGAGGAGTCTGCTCTGGAACTTTCCACTTTCCTCACTCTGAGGCCAATACTATTACTATTACAAAAGTCTTTTAAAAAAGAAAGCTGAGTGCTGACAGTTTCAGGATGGAACTCTGTGCATAGTCAGGTCCCTGGAATGTGTTTCTCTTGGCTCAGCCTAGCCTACGGATGTATGAC
Source organism: Alexandromys fortis (assembly GCF_014885135.2). NCBI lineage: Eukaryota > Metazoa > Chordata > Mammalia > Rodentia > Cricetidae > Alexandromys > Alexandromys fortis. The sequence goes on from NW_026067927.1 coordinate 20,761,355, forward strand.
AGTGTGATAGTCACTCAGTAAAGTGCTAGCCTTAAAAACACAAGGACCTGGATTTGACCCCAAGGACATGTATCAATAATCTGGGACTAATCTTGGGACGTGCTTATAGTCTTAGTACAGGGAGGCAGAGATGAATTTTCTTTAGGGCTTGCTGGCCAGCCATTCTAGCCTATTGTGCAGACCTAGCTCCCAGTGAGAGACCCTGTCTCAAAGAGGCAGGCACACATACACACACACACACACACACACACACACACACACACACACCACACAGATTTGTGCTTTTTCTAAACAAGGGGGCAGATGCTCTAATCTTTCTAGATAGTATATAGTAGCTGTGCATACAAACCAGTAAATAAATACTAAATTAATTTTTAATGGCTGTGTAGTATTCCACAGCATATTTGAGTGAGTTGCAGCCACAAAACCACGTGCACATAAATGGAATTAAGGGCTTGGTGTATTTCTATTTCTAGGTTCTGATTGGGAAATTTTCTTAATTGATCCAATATCCTGGGTAAAGGCACATGGCACAGGTGGGCCTAATGACCCTTGGTGAGTGGACTGTAAGTCCCGACGGACTAGCAGCTCAGCAAGGTCCAGCAAAGTGAGGCTGTTGCCAGCCTGTGAGCAGCCACCCCATATCATGCCGGTGGCATTCTGATCCGACCGCCTGAGCTGTCCTGTGACACATATTGTTTAGTATCATGAGTTATGAGACAGGGAGAAACCCAGACAGCAGCCACCAATTTTAACAAGCTGGTGACTCAGAGACCAGCATGCTCACATTGGCTTCCTTATCAAAGACTAAATCTTTATCTAAAATTTATTAGCCAACTTCAAACCTGTTTGCCAGCGTGCTAATGGGAGCCTTTTTGAATCAATTTGCTCTCATAATTTAAACAGCTTTTCAGTGTATATAGTAGAAGCAGAACAGGGGCTGTTGCTTCTAGCCAGTCAAATTAATTATTTACTACACTTTTCACAAATACCTTCCTAGGCCAACAGAAGTGAAAAATGCTTAGGCTGTTTAAAAAACATGTATACTTCTACATGTATACACTTGGATATGCACACTCATATACACCCTGGGCAGACATGCACACACGCACACAACTCCCATGCCCGTACACACAGTGTTTTCTAGCAGTTAATTTGAAAACTATCACTGTATTAGTGTTCATTTACTTCTGTCAGGAAACATTTACATCTACATTTAAGGATAGTTTTTCCTTCTTTCATTCACCAGGTGTGTGTGTGTGTGTGTGTGTGTGTGTGTGTGTGTGTGTGAACGTGCATTTAATTCACATTTACAAATTGGTTTCTGTTTGTAACTGAAGTCACTTTCTCAGCAGAGCTGAGGTGATGACATTATAGCCCCCACTTGTTATCTTATTGTTATTTGATCCTAAGCATTAAAACCACCAACTTCATTTTGTTAACAAGCACTTTTGAGAAATATAAGTATATTTTATTAGTTCACAGAAAGACCCTCAGGTTAAAGGAATGCCAGCACGGACATTTTCTTTTACCCGATGCTCCAGAGATGCTGTAAACGGAGGCCTCATGGGTTTGGTTTTAAGCTCTCCTTTCAGGGATTTTCCCCTAGCGTTTTATATTTTAACATTATGGTAGCATCTTTCTTAGGGAAGGTGACAGGATTGATGGGTTCTCTGTCACTGAGATGGTGTCACCATGTAAGTACAGGTGTGTCTAATTTGCATGAAATTTTGGGGGGGGAGTTTTTTTTTTTTTTTTTTTTTGCTGCCATTATTGCTTGTTTGGCAGTTTGATTGCATGGTTCTCGAGCATGAACTTTGCAGATGGCAATGTGTCCCAGTGTAAAAAGGTTGGCTATGCCTGCAGGACAGTCTTGGAGCAGATGTCCTTACGCTGGGACCCCTAAGGACAGTTTTCTTCAACTATGAACCAGACCTACAGTGCTCAGGTTCCACTTCCTCCCTGTGGAACTGACGGCAGGGCACAGGGCCTGATGGCACAGGGCGGTTCAAGCTGCTACCTGGCCTCAAGGATGGATGATCTCTGTCTGACTCTCGATTCTCCAGTCTTCTTGAGAGGTTTGGCACAAAGAGGGTAGAGTAAGAAACCCTTGGTGCACTGAAAATCTTCTAATCCATAACTGAGAATAGGAGTTGGGAATGAACAGATTTCAGCCCGCGGGCCAAGGCAGCTTGTTTGTTTAGGTCTTTTTTTTTTTTAATTATACTTAAAAAGAAGAATGTGGAGAGCTTTGGGTGTAGCTTAGCCGAGAGGGCCTCAGTTCAGTTCCAGAAAAAAGAAATGGGACTGACAATGCACATTTGTAACCCCGGTGCCAGAGAGGCAGGGGCAGGTGGGTCCCTACTTGTTGAGATCCAGGCCACCAAGAAACCCTGCCTCACATAAGATAACAAAACAAAACAGCAACAACAAAAAACAGTGGATGTCATGATACTTAGGAATGATACTTGAAGTTGAAATTATGTCCTCCACACATTTACTCACAAGTGGATACATGACTGCACACACACATGCACATAGGTCTGCACACCCACTTGTAAACACACACATATGTAAACACACACACGTACCTATTCACAGACAAGTAAAAACACACATACACAAGTGAGTGATTAGGCCTTTATGCATATAAAAACTTAGTAAATATAGTGTCTGTTCCTTCACAGAAAAAAAATGCCAACTTGATTTAGAAAGGGGTGTTTTGACAGTGCCTGCTTGTCATGTGTAACATTAATAACGGCAAATAAATATGATAATCATATGGTATTTACACAAGGTGATTGCCTTCCATCCCCATAGCTGCCACGTGAATTGAGTGCAGCTGTCATTCCTATATCGGTAGCCATTGGGATATCTTCCCTACTCTCAAATGAAAAAGTGGGCACAGAGACTGGCCACCTTACCCAAGTCGCATAGCTGCTAAGTGATGGATGAACCCATTCGAGCCCAGCCCTTTTGTAGGAAGGCTGTTTGGTTGTTCCGGCCGCTTGGCCCTGAAATAATCACACAGAAACTATATTAATTAAATCACTGTTTAGACCATTAGCGCTAGCTTCTTACTGGCTAACTCTTATATATTAATTTAACCCATTTCTATTAATCTGTGTATCACCATATGGCTGTAGCTTACCAGCTAAAGTTCTAGTGTCTGTCTCTGGGGGAGCTATATGGCTTCTCCCTGACTCTGCCCTTCTTTCTCCCAGCATTCAGTTTAGTTTCCCCCACCTAGCTAAGTTCTGCCCTGTTATAGGTCCAAAGCAGTTTCTTTATTCATTAATGGTAATCACAGCATACAGAGGGAAATCCCACATCACCTTTCCTTTTCTGTTTAAATAAAAAAAGAGGGTTTTAACTTTAACATAGTAAAATTACATATAACAAAACAGGTATCAAGCAAGAATTACAGTTAACATTTATATCTATTTTATATTTTATCATAACAAGGAAAACTATAAATTATACAACTCCATCAAAGACTCCAGAAGGATATAATTTTTCCTAAGTAAACAGGAAGTACATTGTTTAGCAACTTCCAAAATTCTAGAATTGACAGAGACATCTCGCTGCCTGGACAGTCACCCAAAGTTCTCCGCTGCCCCACTATAATCAATGGAAAAACTGAGATTTGGTTGTGCACCACCTTCTAGGAATTCAACACACCCTTTGGAATTTAGGTAGATGATGTCTCTACTCTTTTCATGTGGAGAGATGGTGCCTCTAAGGTGTGTTACTACACCCATGATCTCACTGTATACACTGGCCCTGGAATTCCAAACCAAGGATCCCTGGCCCCCATCTCCTATTGCAGCTCATTTTCTACTGAGTGCGGCTGATATTTTGGCTCATGTTCAAAGTAACTAGCTGTATTACTTTTACAGCTCTCTTAAGTTAGTACTTCATATCAGTTATCAATCACTTACTTTAAGCCGATGGTCTTGGCATTTGTAGGGCTTTGGTCTGGTCTGTGAGCAGTTGTCTCTTCTGAGCAAAACATTGTCTGGCATTCTAGTCAAACAAGTGATTCTTGAAGTTGCCTACCCTGCTCCATGGCGAAAGAGCAGAAATGAAGCTGGGTAAAATGTCTTTGACCCCGGAAACACAAGCAGACTTAAGGTCACATTGCTTGGTGTCGCTGAGGGAGAAAGGTGGTGGCTAAAAAAAAAAAAAATCCCTCATGTCACAGTGTAGCAGCAATATTTAGGGGCTTGAAAATGTTTTGTTTAATTTGGGCAATGCAGCATGAAATTAAGACTTATCTGAGCAACATCAAGCTGATTTCCTCAACCTCCCTTTAAGGTCACTGGGGTATGTCCACTGGTGCTGATCTCCTCGACTCTTTTGAGGTCACCAGGGTAGGTCCACTGGTGCTGATCTCCTTGACCTCTTTGTGGGGTCACCGGGATAGGTCAGCTGGTGCTGCTGTGGGTCTTCTGGAGTCGTATTTTTCAGTCATTTCTTTTGATGACTCCCAGCATTATCTCGCCCACAGATGGTTTCCTTACCCACCTGGCTTTCAAATCCATTTCAGTCCTGAGAATTTTGCTTAGGTTGAAGGAACGAGCACATGTATCTTGTCAACAGAAATCACAGCCCATGTAAAGTCGCTCTGGCTAGCAGCATCTCATCCATCTAAACTTCACCACAATGTGCTGAAGTTTCAAGTTGTTCTGTCCTTCAGGCAGCCCCGCCATGCCCGTCACCTGCCCAGCTTCTCTTAGCATTTGGATCCCAAGAACCAACCAGGAGAGATTCGCAGCTTCCAACTCCTCAAAATCTGCATTTTGCAAGGAGCCTGGGTGGTGGTTCAGCTGAACAAGCTCCTTCTTGTTCTCCTTGCAGGATGGCAGGAGTTATGTGTCTGTCTGAGGACAGTCCTCTGTCAGGTCGTTAGCACTTAACCTTGCCATTTCTTTTACTTCTTGGTCATATGGAAATTAGCGTTTTCATCTGTGGGGATAGTCATGTGAGACTCTGGTTGAAGATAAAGAGGGTGAGGTGCAGCAGCAGTTTCAGCACCGTGCGGTCATAATTAGGCCGGACCAGTAGGACTTGTGATATAAGGGGGGCTTACTTACTGTTGGTGCTTACATAACTGAAGGAGCATGAAGTTAGTGAGTCCTCTCCTGCCTTATTTTTTCCAGGGGTTACTTGTATTGCAAACAGCTGGGTCAGACCAACCAAGGGTCAAATCCTCATCAATCAAGAGACTGGGTAAATCAGACAACTTTTAGCTCACCTTCAGAATGATAGCCTTTCAACTTATTTATTGATACATGAGAAAGGGTCCTAAAACTTGGAAGATAAAAACAACAACCTCTCCATTTAACTTGAAACTGTTGTAAGTTGTAGGTTCAGGCAGGACTCAGCTGATTGGGTCTTCTGCCCCAGTGATCGTCTGCTGGTAGATGAGCTGGAAGGTGTTCAGATGATCTGGCATGGTCACCCACCTGTCTAACACCTTCACAGGGATGACTAGGACATTGAACTTACCTAGACCATTGTCCAGGAACCTACCTATGCTCTTTCCAGATGGCAGGACTTACGGAAGGATTATCTTTCTGATAGTGTTTATTAACTTGTGGGTCACAACCCCAAGGACCATCTGAAAACACTGATATTTACGTTAGAATTCATAACAGTAGCAAAGTTATATTTATGAAATAGCAATGAAATAATTCTGTGGTTATGATCAACACAACATGAGGGACTGTATTAAAGAGTTGCAGCATTAAGAAGGTTGAGACCTGCGGTGGTAGAGCATCCAACTGCTCTTGGAAGTGTTATAAAACTCAGGAAATAAAAGCAGCTAGTGTTTAAGGTCTGGCTTAGAAGCTAAAACAGCAATTCTGTGGTCAGAGCAGTCACAGAGCCCACTTAGATTCCAAGGAAACCAACACAACTCTGCTTTCTGATTGGAAGAAGTATCAAGGGATGTGCAAGAATGTTTTATTTGCATAGTAGATAGTAATAGGATTGACCTTTTTGCCTGCAAATGAGTCCAAACTTTTTGAACATTATATGATGAGATCAGGCCTAGAACGAGGCGCCTTGCATGGCTGATGGGAAGTGTTGAGAGCATTGTGGATCCTAGCAAGAGTACCAGTGGTAATCATGGTGAGGATGGTGTGGATGGTTCCACTTTACCTGTCTGTGTGTTAGGTGGCTAAAGTCACAAAGGACTTCCCCATGAGTACGTTAGCAGTTCTGGTTAACTTTCTCCTCAGTAGGCACTGCCCTAGACAGGCATATTGACCAGATATACTTACTAAGTTTCCTTAGGTTGATCAAGATCTTGGAGTGTGTACTAAATTTGGAAACAACGACTTCATTCACTCTCATACTCAGAATTCTGTGTCCAAGGAAGCCTGAACTGGACTATGTCTGCTAGAGAATGGCATGCATTCAGGAAGCTTATTCACTCAATAGACATGTATTCAAGCCACAGAGGTTCATGGGGAATCTGTAGCAGAGCAGCAATGATCAGATTTGACAGCTGCATGAGTCAGGGTGGGAGTCTAGTCACCCAGATAAGAACTGATGAGCTCTTGAGCACATGTGTGCCTGCAGAGAAATGGAGGAAGATATAGGTATGAGCAGTGTGAAGGAGGGTGAAGCCAGTAAGATTTGATCAGCAATAGTAGAGGAGTTGATAGATACACAACATAAGAGGTTAAGGGTAATGTAGGTTCTGTCTTGAGCATTGAAGTGTCCGGTGGAACCACCCTTGTAGGTGGATGTGGTAGGGTTAGCAGAAGAGAATGTAGTAGGGAGATGCCATGGTGGATTTAGCCATACTCAGGTCAAGGTGCCGTGGGAGACCTAGACATCCAAGTGGACACTGGATTTGGCAATCAAGCAATGATAGGATGGCATTTGACCAGACACAACTACATGATCGGATCTGGAGTCCAAAAAACAGTCCTGGGCCCAGGAGAGTTTACTTGTCTTTAAAATTGCTTAGTCATTTTCAAACAACTAATTTCCACTACTAATCCTCCCAAGAAACTCTGCTGCAGCCAGTATTTCAGCCAAGCTGGATTCCTGTCATGTCTACTAATCATATGTCTTATTGCCATTTGCTTTCTGCTTTCTTCTACTTGATATACATACTCCATTCCACTCCTAACTTTCCCACCCAATTCCTGTTCAGACTTTAAAACCCCTTGGATTTCAAGTTTCTGTCTTCTGAGAGTTCCCATAACTTCTTCCAATACTCAAATGGTTCAAAAAATATTCTGTGGATTTCTAACTGAAGATAAGAAGAAGATACGTAGCAATATCTGAGCACACTTTAGTTTTCCCCTTACAGGTTTATAACTCCTTAAGGTCAGAATTTACCCACCCATGCCTCGTGTTTTTGACACATTTTCTCTGTCCCCAGGCTGCCTTCCTGCTTTCGCTTCTGAGAGCTGGGTTTATGGATGAATAACCACTGCTCTTGCTTTGCTCCCCTCTTTTGACGCATAATAATTTATGCAAAAGTGTCGACAGAGTTTAAACAGCCCAGGGCTGTGCCTAGGCAGTGTCTACCCTGTCCCTTTCCCGTGTCTAGCTGTCACATATGACTTTGTTATGAGTGGGTCTCCCACTCAGATGGGGTGGGCAGTGTCCAGTGTGGCTTGGCAGAGTACCTCTTTGGTGTCTGTATGTGTTAGACATCAGGAGTAGATCATTTCCTTACCTCTTCCACTATTTGTTGCTTCCGTTGTCTACAATGGCATCAAAAGTTAGTTACATTTTGGACCCAACTTCATCTTGGGGTTCCCTTTGAGAAGACACACAACACACACACACACACACACACACTCACACCCTCTCCTTCTTGCCTGGTAAAGCACAGACAGCTATTTAGGAACGTTCTCTTATTCCCTGCCACTTGTGGGATTAAATACAGCTCTCATCAATGATACCCTCTCCTTTCACCTGTCTTTGGCATCATTAATTCCCCCAGTTGGGTGTGTAGGTGCCAGGTCACAGTATGAATCAGTCTAGTTGAGCAACCCTTCTGGCATGACCTTCTGGAGTCAGATAACACAAATGGGTCACTCAGACTTTCCTTTTGCTCTTAGAAGTTTCTAGCATAAAAGAACCAAGGGGTGTAAGAGGCACCATCATTCAGTTTGTTCTGTAGTTGGACTGTAGCTGGCCTTCATATTTTGTATCCCCTCCCCCCCCCATTTTTTTTTTTTTGGTAGAGAAAGCATTTAAAACTTGGATTCTTAGATCCTCTCCAAGCTTTGATGGTCTTATCACATTGTCCCTCTGTCCCCCGTCCACCTGTCTGTCCCCTCTAATCAGCAGCTCCTGATTTCCCTATAGAGACTCACACCCACCTGTCTTTATTATTTTACGCCTGCTTCCCCCTTTTGACTGACTCTCAATCCTCCCTGACCCCGGAACAGGTAGAGGGCTGGGGGCTACGTAGCCGTCTTCCTTTGGCTCTTAGATGTAGGGGTGTCGCAGTTACCTCCTCCCCACCTTGGTTCCAAATGGAATAATAGTGGGAAAGAGAATTGGCATCCACTGGGACAAAGCACTCGGTGCAGCTGGCAGGGAGAAGGCACCCAGCAAGAGGTATTGATCATGTCACTAATCATAGCAGAAGGCACATGGGTAATTTTGTCATGTGCCTTCTGCCCACAGTGAAGGGAAAGTGGGCAAAAAGCAGGAGTTCCCGTCTCTTAAAGTTTTATCCCCAAAGCAGTCTCACACTTCCTGCCCTTCTCAGCACAGCTGAGCACATCCTCAACTGGTTATGAGTTCTAAATCATCAAATAAATCAAAACCAACACGAGCTCTGCTTTCCAGTTCGGTGCCACTTTAACGCTTTGGCGCGTAAGTCCGAGTGGCGGTGATCTCTCTGTGGCATTTTTGAACTCTAAGATGGGCAGTGGATCTCAGCACATTAAAAATACAGCCTGTCATTTCCCACCCTCACCTGGCAACCAGGGGCGGGGGTGAGGGTATTTACCATCAGAAAGTTAAGGGATGCTTTTATGAACTGGGCCATCTCTCCTCAGTCCCCCATTTTTCCTCCAGTCTCTGAACTCTCATTAATTTTTCACAGGCCTGTGATGGATAGTTTTTATTTATTCACGTCCGAGGTTCTGTTGTGTGTGAAAAGGACTCATTTCCCAACATTACATATTCATGGCTTGGGGTAGACGGGATAAGGAACTTATTATTCATGTGTCACTGTGGGAAACTCACTCTAGTTCATTTGCGAACCTTGTTAAGTTTGGTGTGGTCAGCAGACAGGATGATGTTGTGGGTACAGTCTCCTAACAGAGGACAGAGAGAGCGCGCGCTTCCCCGGTCTCAGTGAGACAAGTTTAAGCCTTGTTAGGCTTTTGTGAAGTTGTAATTTGAAAGAGAAGGGGCTTTAGAAAGATGGTGGGGATTAAGTAGAGCCAGAAGCTTCCATCTCATACTTTCTTAGTTTTTATTTTTCAGCTTTCTGAGAGAGAGAGACTATTTACTTGAGAGACCTTTTAAGGCCTTTTCTTTCTTGTCCACTGCTTGTGACACTCTTCCGACCGAGTTTTGATTTTTCTCTGCCCACGTATTGTATTCGTACCTCTGGCTTATGCCCCGAAGCCTCGGGAAGTTCTCAATTTGAGGCTCCTGTGGACACTGCAGAACTCCTTGCCTGGGACAAACACAGAGAATATTAATGCACCATCTTGTAAATCCAGGCTTCAGGGAGAATCGCCAGCAGGGAATCTGGCGCAGTCTGCTTCCGTGTGAGCTCAGGCAGAAGCAAGCATATGCTGCACACAGCTCTCTGCACTCTGGCAGGGACAGCGTGGGGCCTTGCTATGTTTCCTTCGTTGGGCTTGGCCAGGCCATAGCGAGTGATGAGTGAAGATGAACCCAGTCCCCTCTGTGAAAAGAAAGAGAATTAAGTGCACGGGAAAGGCTGCCTTCCAAACTCTGGAGAAGCCTCTGTCAGGCCTCAGACTCGAAGAGCACCAGACTATCACCAGGCCCGTGCCGCCGACTTCACCACCCATCACAGGAATTTTCAAGCTTGGACTTTGCTGGAGATAACTTTGCTTTCCCTGGAGGTGACGAAAGGACAATTCTTCACGGTCACCAAAGCAATTGACTCATGAGATTGAGGCTGGGGTCTTAGAAGTGCAAGTGAGAGGCAGAAGGATGAGATAGCCCTTAAAAGGCACCCTCCAACGATGCTCTCCATAATGCAAAACATTTGTTTCTCGCCAGGATCCCATTGGCGGTTCGCTTGTATTATATTGCCATTTATAATATGGAAAGGCAGGCAGTGCGAAACTGTAGTCTATTAAGAGTTTGTGAGTGTGTGCATGTGTATACAGTGAAATAATATCTAGTGTAATGTGAAGTGACAGTCAAAATTACAGCTTTTCTCTTGCCGCAAGGGTACTTCTCTGCCAAGTATAGTAATATTGTAGTGCTGTTCAAGGTTGTCAGCAATTCTGGCTTGCTCTGCAGAGAGTCATAACATCGCGTGCAAAGAAGGAGCTTCCTGTCAGGGGAAATACTATAATTTTGATATATATTTGTTGGTGCCAAACTGCAATTAAATCGGAGGTGTTGGAAGGAGGTTTTGTTTGACCAGCTTGAATTTGTTAATTAATTAGCAAAAACTCACATTTTGAATGGTTCAAGAATGAGCTCCATTTTGTTCTTATAGCCAGATTTTTGCACCACCTTATTTGTTTTTGTTTGTCTCTTAAAGAAATCAAAATGTTACCCTTCAGGAAAGCAGGATACAGTTTTGTACAGGATTTTTTTTTACAGGGTAAATGGCCCAGAAAAAAAAATAAATAAATGCAGTATAAAAGTTTTGCACAGAATAAATTACATAGGAAAATGTTGTGTCAAGGGGAAAAGGATTTCCAGCCACTAAAGGAAGGGGAAAAATAAAACACCTTGAATAATCTTACCTCTTGTCTTGCCTTTGTGGACCAGGTCCTGGTCCGGTCCTGTTTGGAGTTCTACTTCAGCTGAGGAACTTGGAGCAGTCCCTCCTAAATGATTTAACTTCAACTCCAGTTAGTTTGTAGTTATGACAAAGAAGTTCTCAGGAAGTGTGTATGTGTGTATGTGTGAGTGTATGTGTATGTGTGAGTGTGTGTGTGAATGTGTGTATGTGTGAGTGTGTGTGAGTGTGTGTGTGTGTGAGTGTGTATGTGTGTGTGATGCTAGGAGGTGACAGTGTATGTGATTGTCTGTAAGCCTCTAGTCCATCTCTGCAGAATCATCCGTCCTAAGTGTCTTACATGGAATAATAACACGTTTCTTGGAGGCAATTGCTTTTCTCTGTTCTTCCCAAACAGAATGAGCATGTCCTCAGAGTGCACCGTACACTCTTATTCAGATGAAAAGCACATTCTTTTTTGAGTAAGTAGGAAAACCATGGGAGACCGAAATAGCAACAACAATATATTAACAACTCTGAGACATTTATGTGTGAAAAAGAAAGAAGGACTGTGTGGTTTCAAAGAGAACTGCTTAGGAGCCTTGAAAAAGCAGTGCGGCATGGTAACTGGGCGGGGGGGGGGGGTACCCATTCCTCCTATTGAACATTTTGCAAATTAAGTGAGTTTCATTCTTATATAAAATATGAATTCAATAACGTTTTATATGATCATAAAATGTGTCTGCTTTTGTCTCTTTCATGAAATGAAGAAATATCCCAAAGTATATTACCAAAAATAATTAATAACAACCTCTCATAGTTATTTTCTGAGGTTAATTATTTCCTCGAGAGATCAATTTCAATTTCTTCTCCTTGCAAGACTCACTGAGGCTCATTTTGCCTCAGCATTTCCATAAGGAAATCCTCCGCTCGTGCACAGAAGTGCCTGTGCTTCTTTCACCCCTGCCCGCGGGACTATGGAAGACTTAACAGAGCCTTTCGGGTCCAGCTTGGTCACTCGGTTATTGGAAGGAGCATCAGCCACTCTCGTATTGTTAGAGTAAAAAAGCCGGATGCCCCCAAGTGCTGATGAAATAAAGTAGCTTGGCTCTTCTGTCTGACTTCATAGCCAAGCTGGCCCAGGATTGCTGCTCCTGTCCCATCCCCCCACCCCACCCAAGTGATGAAGGGAGAAAGGGGAGAGAATGTCGAGTGGACTGAGGGGAAACAGGAAACCATTCCCTTTCTCCTCCATCCTCTGCAAAAGCCATCAAAGCCACACTGTCCTCTCACCAGGCTTCCGAATTTCCTGAGCCCAACTAGAATGTTCTGGTCTGTTCTGGCTCATCACAGCAGAATCTACCAAAAGGATGGGAACAGTGTGGCAGAGATAGGAATTTCTCGTAGGTTGAGAATGTTCTTAACATAAAACTTTGTATTTAGATTCTCTCTCCTGCTTTTAATCTACTGTATCTTTGATTGCTAGGTCTAGAAAGATAGTATCAGTTGCCATGATGAGATCTCTCCCCCCCCCATCTATCTATTATCTCTCTCTCTCTCTCTCTCCTATCTTCCTTCCTTCCTTCCTTCCTTCCTTCCTTCCTTCCTTCCTTCCTTCCTTCTTTCCTTCCTTCTTTCTTTTTTCTGGAATGGAAGGCTAAACAAGTCACTCAGTGGTAATGTGCCCACATCATACATACAAGGCCCTCGGCTAGTGCATCCCAAGTGTCTGTTTCTTTTCTGTTGCTCTGATGAAATTCTGTAACTAATGCAACTCAGAGAAGAAAGGGTGTGTGGAGGCTTACCATTCAAGGACACAGTCTGTCATAATGGGGAAGTCGAGACAGCTAGAAAGTGACGAAGCTGGTCACACTGTGTCCACAGAGAGGAATGAGTGAATGCTGGTGCTTGCTGTCTGTATACTGCAGAACCCCTGCTTAGCCAGTGTCCCACCCATGGTTTAGATGGGTCTTCCTATTAGGCCCACATCACACACGGAGTTCCCCAAAGACCACCAAGGATTCCGAATCCATATGAAAAAAAAAAAGCAAAGAGCCTTTATTCATTCAAGCTCATACTTGGACCCTCCATGTGTCCAATGCACAATGCAGCCTTACGAATGGAATGCTCCGCCCAGACAAGGAAGTGTTTTATCATAGTAGAGGTCAAGGGTGAGGGGATTTTCAGAGTTCAAGACACTGATGGCCTGATATTTTTCTAGTGCTGTCTTTGTGGAAGGGAATAGGTGCATGCTGGGTTCAAGGACTACTGGTGATTTAATTTTTTCACCTTATCTAATGATTGGGATATTTGCAATGTCAGGTACTTCCTTAGATGCAGTCCCTTCCCTGGGTGGTATCAGCTCATGGCTTGTCCGGGAATCGGGTGTTGCCTGCCCGGAAATGGAAACTCACGCCTACTCTCTTGGCTACTTTTTCTGTATCCAGCCCCCCAGGCCAGCTGTGTGCCTGCGCCCCATATATGTGGCCAGGCTGCCATGACCTCTATTCTTTCCACACCAGTTAACTTAGTCAAGAACCACGTGGCCATGGACCAAGACCTCTGAAACCAGGAGCCAAAATAAATCCTCCTCGCTTGTGTTGTTTGCTTAGTTATTAGTCACAGCCCTGAAAGGTGACTAACACGGCAACCCTGCAACAGCGAGCTCTTTCCTCTATGGTTCCTGGTACAAAGGCTCAGGGAGAACCAAATTTGGCCTTTTTATTGGGCAGAGACCTCCCCTGACCCACCAGCCAGGACTCAGATAATAGAGTTCAATGCATAGGCTCGAGTTAGTCCTTTCTTTGTATGCAGAGCTGGGAGTCTCTGTTCCCTACTGGAACAATGAAGTCTGTGTTCGCATCACTGAGCACCTTGGAAATCAACATCTTGGACAAACACACATATGGCTCCCACCGTGCACAGCATTCTTCTTGCAGCTCACACTACTCTGTCTCTTTTGGGGTGGTTCTGGGGCTAGAAGGACATGTGGGTGTGGCTGTCAGAAGTTTGATGAATGGGCTCTCATGGGCAAAGAAAGGGCCACTTTCTTTTTTTTTCTTTTTTTTAAATTAATTTATTAATTTATTAAAGATTTCTGCCTCCTCCCCGCCACTGCCTCCCATTTCCCTCCCCCTTCCCCCATCAAGTCCCCCTCCCCCGATCAAGTCCCCCTTCTCATCAGCCCAAAGAGCAATCAGGGTTCCCTGACCTGTGGGAAGTCCGAGGACCACCCACCTCAATCCAGGTCTAGTAAGGTGAGCATCCAAACTGCCTAGGCTCCCACAAAGCCAGTACATGCAATAGGATCAAAAACCCATTGCCACTGTTCTTGAGGTCTCAGTAGTCCTCATTGTGAGACCTGTTTTAACCCAGGCTTTTTCAGACCCAGGCCAGCTGGCCTTGGTGAGTTCCCAATAGAACATCCCATTGTCTCAGTGTGTGGGTGCACCCCTCGCGGTCCTGAGTTCCTTGCTCATGCTCTCTCTCCTTCTGCTCCTGATTTGGACCTTGAGATTTCAGTCCGGTGCTCCAATGTGGGTCTCTTTCTCTGTCTCCTTTCATCGCCTGATGAAGGTTAATATTCAGGAGGATGCCTATATGTTTTTCTTTGGGTTCACCTTCTTATTTAGCTTCTCTAGGATCGCGAATTATAGGCTCACTGTAGAAAGGGCCACTTTCTAAGTTACAGTGCAAGAAGAGCCTTCCCACTTTCATGCCCTTGGTCCCTGCTCTGAGCTCCAGGCTCCCTCCCCCTAGTGCTTTTCTGGGTGGAGTTGCATTCCTAACAGTGGTGCAGACAGGACAACTCCCAAGAAAGTGGCTTCCACTGAAGGTTACCTGCAGACTGACTCCATCGAGAGCTTGGGAGGGCCAGTGGTGGTGCAGAATTGACACTGCCTGAGATGGGGGCTTAGCTGATGGCAGTCAGTGATTGGTGAGCATCTGCCAGGGAAGGGGCTGTAAGGGGAGAAGTCTCTGGGGGATTGAGGGAAGTGGCAGGTAGAGGCACTTATTCATAATTCATTACTAGCTAGTGTTTACTGGGCTGCGTAGCCCTGCTCAGAGAAAGGGTCTAGGGGTAAGGAGGCGCCACTACAGTGTGCCAGTCTTCACCCAGGAGTTGCCAAGCAGTTCTTCCCCACGGAGAGGAACAAAGCATTTACGAGAACACTTTGTAGTCAGGTCTTGCACCTAAGTATCCTGCAGCTCCGGCCTTGACCCTGGAACAGGTGTGCAAGCTGATTTCAGGCATTTCCTCCTGTCCTTGGCCTCCCCAGGCTCACTTTCTGCCCTCTGACCTGTTTCCTCCCAGGGTGATCCTCAGATAAGTTTTGTTGAGTGAAACTCAAGGCTCTCTGGGATGCTGCGCTAACATCTTCCTTTTGTAATTGAGTAAATATATTATCCACAGCTGGGTAGGTGGTTTCCTTGCTGGCCTTGCTGTTAACGGTTTTAAAATGGATACCATTTTCTCTAACACACAAGCAATGGTTATAGCATTTATTCCTGCTTCCCCGTAGCGCACCTCCTTTAGGAGGGTGCAGATACTTTTTATGATACTGAAAAATTAAAAACAAAAACCCCTTTCCCCTCCCCAAACAATGGTTACGCAAGTGACAACAGTGGGTTGAGCTAAATTCAGCCATGCCAAGGAAGTGCAATAAAAGGAGATGGATTGTTCTCCAAGCTTCACTTTATTGGATATTGTAATTGACACATAGCTGTCATTTATAATCATCTGTCCATTCCTGTGAGTTGGGAGCAGTAAAGTTAATTGTGGCAGCTCATTTGCATTAATCTCACCTCTGAAGGGTACAGTAACCCATTAATATCACGTCATGATGAATTATCACAAATAACATTGAGCATATTGATTAATGATCTCTGAGATTTGTATCTCGTTAAAACATTTTGTTAGCTCTTTAAACTTTTAAGCCAATAACCCTTGTGTGTAGGAGGAGTTTGGGGATCATCAGAGGGGTGCTGCATGTGTGGAGGTGTAATTTCTAGGGGCATTGGTTTCGGGAGTCAGCTGAGTCAGCTGACCCACTTCCCATTGATTATTTTCTTTTTCTTGCTTTTAGAAGCCAGGGACTTTTTTCAGGGTGACTTCCTTCCACATTCCCCTGGTGGGTGGTTTCTTTGTAACAGTGTCTTCTTTGATTATGAAGTGATTGTTAAAGAATTATAATAAGATTTTCCTTTTATTGTTATTTGATGTGTGTTGTGTTGTGTATATGTTCAGTTGAATGCATACATGTTGGAGCATGCCTGCGTTGGCTAGAGGTTGACATCAAGTGTCTTTTTGAATCTTTCACCACCTAACAACAACGACAGCAGCAGCAAGGATCTTCCATGGCCTGGAACTCCTCTGTTGTGGCTAGACTAGCTGGCCAGCAAGCCCCGGGACTCCTACTGTTCCCACCCTTTCCTACCATCCACGCAGGAGTTATAGATGTGTGCAGCCTTGCCTGGCCTGTGTGGAGATGCTAGGGATCTGAATTCACGTCCTATGTTTGTGCAGCAGGCACTTAGCCACTGTGTCATTTCACTAGCTCAAAAACTTTTTTGAAAGTCATCCTTTGTGTGCCTTAGACACTGGCTTTTACTTCTCTTAGCCACCTAGATATGCCTGCTTACCTCGAAGTTGGCTATTGTTCTTTTTCTATTGTGACAGCGTTTCCAAATGTCAATGTTACATAAACACACACCCTGTCTGGGATGAGCTGCTTGAATGAAATACCATGACTTTAAATACTGCTTGGAAGATACATCCTTTAAAGTGTTACCACTCTTCCTGGGCACCCAGAGACTTTAGATGATTCAAGATTTCATCTCTCAACCAAACAACCACCAACCAACACAAAGGCTAGCAAAGGCCATGTATATCATGTATGCATTAATTAAATAATAATGAATTGTCACTAAAAGCCATTTTTAAGGGTTGGGGAGATAAATCAGAATATATACCATTTGCCTTGCCAGCATCAAGATTGAGTTCAATTCCTGGAACCCACATAAAAAAGATAGTATGTGCTTGTAATTGCAGAGCTGGGGAGACAGAAACACACGGATCTTTGGTGCTCACTGCTTAGACACTCCAACCTCACTGGTGAGCCCCAGGCCAGGAAGAGTTCCTATATTAACAGAGGTGGGTGGCATTCTTAGGGATAACACCCGAGGTTGTCTCCTGCCTCCCCAGACAGGAGTACATAAGTGTACCTGCACACACTTGAACAAACACACACATTTGTAATACGATAAGATAAAAGCCCTTCTTCACATGAATTCCTGGTAAATTCTTAGACATGGGGTCAGCCTAGAACATGAATTACTAAACCTTGTTCTAGTGTTTTTTCTTCATTGTTGCAAATGTGATACAGTAGTCTTCAGTCTTTCAAATATGTGTATTTGAATAATTATTTTGAATAATTATAAACAGAATAATTCTGTTCAAATTAGTGTTTTGTTGTTTTCTCAAGATGGTATTTATTGAAATATTGAATCCAGTGCCCCTTGCTAACTCTTTAAAGACTGAACCCATCTTCCTGGGAGAAGGATGCTAGAATGACGAGGTTACAAATGTCTACCCTGGTTTGGGTTCTGCAGAAAGAGGGCAGTTTGGAAAGAGACAAAGGACCCCTGCTCCTGCTGACTTCTAGACCCTCAGCCTGGGTGCCATCACTCCTTCATGAGGGAGAGGCTGTGGCTGCAGTGCATATTAGCAATTACTCTTTGGAGGCTCATGGATCTGAGTGCCCAGTTCACAGTCTCAACACCATGGGGAAAAGGTTATATTCAAGCTGTGTTTGTACTTTGTGTGGGTAGGGAAGGACAATGCTAACACACTCCAGGACACCTGTGTTTATGGTGCGGCCCTAAAACCATAATCGGGCCATATGTACAGCAGTCTCTGGGTCTAAATAGCTGAGAACGGAGGGTAGTGCTTACTTTAAGAGCTCATTTCGCTGCCTTCTTTGTCAGGGCTGTCCTGTTCCTCACCCACTGAGTATTTAATATCTGTGTTTTCAAATCAAAGAACAAGCTTTTTGTCTCCCAGGATAGTATCTTGTAAAGCCAACCTCTTTATTACTTCACCAGTTTAAGGCTTTATTACTTGCGATCCAAAGCCTGCTAGTGAATTATGCATGTCAGAGCTCCGAGTACTATCTCAGCCCACTCTTTCTCCGCCTTTTGGGGGGTCCAAAATAAAAAAAACCCATAGTGAGCTTGATGTGGGCTCCTTTCCATCCACAGTATTAATCCTTATTCGTTTTAAAAAATCTGCAAACTGAAACATTTCCATTCCTCTCATTAATCAATTGAGATTTTCATTCCCTTGTTTTGTAAAAGCTGTTACAATAAATACTTTTTTTTTCACAAGGCGAAAATCCAAGAGATGGATGCAGCCAGCGTAATTAATTGCACCCGGTTACAGGAGATCAGCAAGTTTGTGAGATTCACATGCTGCTGTGCCATATGGTTGCCCAGTAGGCGAAAAATTTGATTAATGTTTTGAAGTAGATTTTTTTCAGCAAATATTACGGCCCCAGATGAGGTGTTCCACACACCCCCCCTTTTACTTTCTAGTATTGTTAGACTTAGCGGAAGGAACCAGTCCTCTGATTTAAAGCTTAATAATGTTGTGATTCACCGAAACCTTAACAGGCAATCAGAACAACAATCCTTCTGTCTCTTGCGGATACAGAAAAATAGTCCATTATGTCTTTGTTGGTAATTAAGTCAAACGTGAGTGTTGCCATCTAGAACTTGGTTCTCCCCCAAATGAAATAATACGTGCATTTCTGGCGTGATATATAAGTGGTGCATTTCCGCGGACTCTTAAAACTAAAAGCAAACAACAGAAGATAACAAAATAAATAAATAAAAATAGACCGGGGAACAACTCCACCACTGAGACCGTCCTATTATTCAGGCAGGTAGCAAAGCAAAGCCAAACCTAGCTGTGGTCTGCTGCCCTGAAGTCTGCTGCTTTCATGAACCCTTCTGCTTTTATTTATCTATGTGCTGTTGTTGAAGCTAGGACGCCTTTGTATCTGCCTGCTCCTTGTCGTATCAGGGTCCTGAACTCTGTCACTTCCACGTGGGGTCGTGCTCTGACTTTTCTCTCCTGAAAGAGAGCCACGATCGAGCCTTTGATGATGTAATAGGACAAGATGTGGCCGCCCTGACCTTGGCATTCATTCAAAAAGAAAAGAAAAAAAAAAAACAAAAAAAGAAAAGAAACAAAACTGTGGAATTTTAGGAACACGTGGGACTGGCCTGGGGCTCTCTAAGGAAAATAAAGCATGTATCCACTGACGTGATTGTGACTTGATTCTGCAGAATTCCCTAGGAAGTTGGTAAAGTTTGTTTCTTCAAGGTTTTCCTTTGTTTCTTGAAACAATGTCTTACTATGCAGCTGCAGCAGACTTGAACTCAAGAGCAGTCCTGCTTTCGCTTCCAGAGTGCTGTGGTTGGAGTATTTAACTGGTTAAGCGCTGAGGGTTGAGCTTCCTTCCACCCTCAAGTCCCTTGACAGCAACCACGAGAGTCAGGGTTCGGAACCTGCCTCCCTCTGACCAGGCATCAGCCGAGTTCTGAAAATTCCCTCTTCTGCAGCCACAGAGCATTGTAAGTTCTCCCGTTTGTAGTTTAGAGAGACAGTTCACAGGAACAGCCCTGACACTGTAGGACAAAATAGTAGTCTCTGCTGTTCCCTTGTGGGTGCCCTTGGAGCCTCACTGAGATTTCTCTCTTCCATAGGATGCTGAGCATGTTCTGTCCTCCCGTGGCCTGACAAAGACACCCAAGCAGTTCATAGGGGCAAGGACAGGGCCATGAAAAAACACCCCCCAACACCCACTTTTACCTTTCTTTATCAGTCCTTCAAGGAAGGCTTGCTTTTGATAATTTAAAAAATAGTTTTATAAAATTATACCATTTTAGGTGTGGGGTCCTTACTCTAGTTTTTAAAAAGCAGGTAGGGTCAGTGGAGTCACATTTAGCCACAGAAGTACAGAAGGTGGTGTTCCAGTGCTGGTCAGTGTTCTTATGGCCGCAGGAGGGAATCAAGGAGCCTGCTTTCCATGAGTTTAAATCCTTGCTCTCTCATCTTTATTAGGCTACCAACAATAGCACGAGTTTGGAAAATATTTACAATAATAATTTCCCTAGGATTTAGCTAACTTTCCTCTTTGAGAAGCTATTTTTAGGGACTGTTTAAAGCTGCAATTTAACATATAGAATACATATTTCTTATGTACATGCTACTTTTGTCTACATTCTAGATGCTTTGTGTGGTCACCTTTAATTACTGCCTGGGAATTTTTTTTAATGCAAAGAGTAAACGGTTTTTTATTTTAATTTAATATGGCAGGTGAAACATGGACAGTATATGATCAGTTGGCAGGAAGATAGTGTGTTGAATTATTTATGAGTTTACTTTTTTTTTTTTCCAACAGCAGCTACATATAGGAAATTCATTACCAAGTCTGGGGCGGCTACTGAAGAGGCTTTGACGAAAGTCGTGTTTTATAAGTAATGGAAATGATGGCCTAGTTTGATCTAGGAGGTTCTGGTTTTGTTGGGATCCTGGCTGTGCCTTATGTTTTAATGCAGTTTATGTGGAAGTAGCAAGCCAAGCTGCAGTGCAGTTTTCTCTGCAAAGACGAATGTATTCCATGCCCATCTTTTGTTAGTATTGTGTTGCATCTGCCACATGGTGACCCTTTATATGAAGAAGGACCCAATATGAATGTAACACCCCCCCTTTGCATTTGTCAAGTTGGACTACCATAGGTGCAGCCCTTTTAGAGTGAACTAATTTCTAGAATATCACTCCTTTTTATGTTCCTTCCTTTTATATGAACTGACCATTTGCAATCATGATATATTAGAGCCCAATGGTACACCCACTCCCAAACTGACTCATTTATATTTAAATATCTGTGAAGTAGATGAGGGCTACTACATTCCCCAAATAGGGGGTAAAATCCAGACAAGTTTAGGGGAAAGGAAAATAAGCAAAAAAATATTATCATCTCAAGAATTGGAAGAGCAAAAAAAAAATTATCCTTGAGGTGGGGGGCAGGGGTGGGGTGTGGGATGGGGCAGATGGGGGATGGGGGTGTGGGGGTGTGGGGGGTGGGAGATTTAAGATTCTTGATTGTCTCCATGCGAAAGTAACGCCCAGCAGGAAAGCTTTGCTTTTTTCACAAATTCTAAAGAAAGACAGGGTTTGCCAGGAGAGGCAGGGCACAGACTGCTGCAGAGTGGGAGGCCTGGGGTTGTGCTGGGAGCTGGGAGCCTGGAGTGCTGCAAGGGAAAGCTGCCCTGCAGCCTAGAGCAGAACTTCTACCGCTCTGTCTTTCCAACTTCAGGGCAGGCAGCCTGTGTGCAATCTGAACGTGGGAGAGTTAGTGCTTTTCCTGTTAATGGGCATGACGTCTCTCTCTCTCTCTCTCTCTCTCTCTCTCTCTCTCTCTCTCTCTCTCTCTCTCTCTCTCTCTCTCTCTTTGTGTGTGTGTGGGAGAGAGAGAGAGAGAGAGAGAGAGAGAGAGAGAGAGAGAGAGAGAGAGAGAGAGAGAGAGAGAGAGAGAGAGATTTGTTTTCAGGTTGCTAACTCACTTGGCGAATAGAACCTTGGCCAAGAAAGCTGATGCTTGAGGACCCAAAGGGATTTCGTAAAGCAGAGTATGTAAGATGCTCCCGCAGCATGGGATTCATGTGGCTGTTTCAGTGACTTTACTGCTGGGGAAAAGGAAGCAAGAGATGAGTGGACTGTGGGGCAGAGGGAAGGAACAGGATAGTTGCTTATGTGCTACATCTGAGAAACTTCCTCTTTCGGGTTTGTGGATATGCTTCCCCAAAGAAACAAGTTACCTTGTGAGCAAGGTCAGGGGAAGAGACCCAGATTTAAGCCTGCAGATTGTGGTTCTGAAATGAAGCCTACAATGCTGTTTTATTGATAACACTACTTGATAGTGCTGTGGTCGCAAACTCGTGTTCTCTTAAACTGGCTAGAATCACGTGACACTCTTGACAAAGCCCTGAGTAAAATAGTACGGGTTGTGTGTGGAGAGACATGACTTCAACTTGGCAGGTGTTTTCAAAATGCTGCCATCCAGAGTGTGAGGCACTCCATCACAAACTTGAGAAAACTCGGTGACATTTCCAGTGCTCACTTTATTTTTCTTCCCCCGTAGAATGAGGTCAGCCGTGCTTCGTTTATAATCCACAGACAGCAGCTCTCGGATTCAGTACAAGGCTATAAACGTCGCTTTATTGAATTTGTAGCAGGGAATCGCTACCCTGGCCCATTTCTACGTTTTCATTTCTCTGTCTCCTACCCCCCACCCCCCACCCCCGTGTGTGTTGTACTCGCTGAAGAATCTTTCCAGTACATTACTCTTGGGTGTCTACACCTGAAGTTTTCTCAGAGGCCCCAGATTTGGTCAAACAAAGCCCAGTTGGCCTTGTGGAACCCGGCACAGTCACGGAGCAGACCTGTCGATATCTGCCTACGTGTTTGTTTGTAATTAAAGCCCAGACGCCCCAGCATGGCTCTCTCATTCATCTGGAAACACAGCATCGTTTCCTGGTGAATGATGACCGTCAGCCCGCTTTGTGCCGCCTCTGAGAGACAATTGTCGGTGCTGCATCATGACCCGTGCAGCTCTCCTGGAGGACTCTTGTCTCGGCCCGCTCTAACTTCTGTTGTCGGTAAATCTGTCAGAAGGGTCTGAGGGCCCATATTTATGAAGAGCGCAGAGTGGTCAGTCTAAAAAGCTCCTTAGCGCAGTACTTTGAATTTTAAATTACGCACATAATTCAAAGGTAATGTAACTTGCCGTGTCGGACTTTAGTCCATTCCGTTAAATGGAGAAAAATGACTGACATGAAGAATGACTTATTGATTCTTGGTGGGAAAATGACTTCTGTAATATAGGAAGTATGGTAAAAGGAATAGCTTAATTATTTAGGGAGCACTTTTCAAAATATGCTTCTACAGCAACACAAATTGTATATATAGAAATCATATGATTTTTTTAATTCCTTAGATGGGAAAGTTATGTGAATTGTTATGCTCTTTAGTTACTGAGGCAAAGTTTAATTTTTCCCAAACTCTTTTAAAGATACAAAGACTTTTAAAGATACAAAGAAAATCGAGAGGCTTATCAGATTCTGAACCACACAGCTAGTTCTGTCGGCTTCAAACTTATCCATAGGCTACATTATGGAATCTGAAAGATACTAAGTATATCCCCCCCCCCCTCGTTGATGCTGTTTTTCAACAATTGTTAGGAACTCAATCATCAGGGCAATGTACAGGAACTAAGCGTCTTTTAATCCAATATCTTCAGAAATACCAGATGAAATATTTACTTTGCCTTCACTTCTGACCCGTGTTCTGAGTCTGTGTGTGCCTGAGCTTCAGAACTGGAGCCCAGGCTTATTGTGACTGTACCGCACAGGTTGGCCTTCCTTCAGATAAACAGCATATTTGCCGTTAATTGGCTGAACATGCTCCATGATTATATTAGAACCTTAATGTGCTCAAACAGTTGCCCCTAGTACAGGGATTTCTTTTCACGTCTGTCTGAGACTGCCACCTGAGAGTTTTGGAAGCCGACCATGAAAGCTGTCTTCTGGTTGGATTCCCCAGCTTTCGAACTCTGGACTAATGCTTCCTCTAATTTTCAGAGAACATTGACTTGACTGTTCATCAAAGTTACACAACTGTTTGTAACAGCTGCAGAACATAATTCGTGCTAAGTCAGGGTGGAAGAGAGTTTCCAGGGACAGTCGCCAAAGAAACGGGCAAGAAAATGAGCTGAGACATGAATAACCAGTAGCTAAGGGAACAAATCCCTTTGCTTTCTGTCCCTTATGCGATGCCACATGGATTGTGAGAAGAAGCCCCAGGACTGGGTATAGGCTCATAGTCCCATTGTTGTCCTCTCTAGATATTGATCAGCCAGGAGAAGGTGCATTTTCCCCTGTAGAATAGTCTAAATCAGGTTCTGGGAACCCCTTTATTTAAATTTTTGCTCTGACCTGTAAGATGACAATGATTTTTACATTTTTTGGTTT
Source organism: Alexandromys fortis (assembly GCF_014885135.2). Lineage (NCBI taxonomy): Eukaryota > Metazoa > Chordata > Mammalia > Rodentia > Cricetidae > Alexandromys > Alexandromys fortis. The sequence goes on from NW_026067927.1 coordinate 20,785,377, forward strand.
TTTGAAACAGGGTGTCTGTCATATAGCCCAAGCTAGCCTCAGAAATCCCTGTGTAGCTGAAGATGGTCTTGAACTCTTGACCTTCCTGCCTCTACCTCCCTCCTGCTGGGATTTCAGGTGCGCACCCCCAGACCCATTTTATGCAGTGCTGGAGAGCAAACCCAAGATTTCCTGTGTGTTAAGCAAAGCATTTTACTAACTTTATATAGTGAAATGCTTATATTGAATTTACATTTTTTAATGGTTGAAAAAAATTCAAAGCAGAAAACGGTTTCATGTTACATGATCACGGGTAAATTTTGAGTGTCTGGAAGGAAAGTTTGCTTGGCGGACAGCTCTGCTTGTCTGTTTCTGTGTTGCTTAGGTTGCTGCTTTCAGACTGCGGAGCCCAGGAGTGATGCTGAGGCATTGTAAGTTTGCAGGCTGAAAATACGATCTGATCTTTTATAGACAAAATTCACCCCCTCCTGATAGAACTGATGTCCCTCAGTTTCTGTCCGTCATCATGCTGAGGATGGCGTGAAGATGAGGACTGTCCCTGCCTCGTGCTTGGCCGACAGCGGGGCTATTGACTGGCTGCATGATGAATGAATGAATGAATGAATGAATGAATGAATCGTGACATCAAAGCCTTAGGAATGGAGACATCTGTCATCTTATCTTTGGCCTGACAACTGAAGAGAGTTGCCATGAAATTTGGAAATCTGTTTGGAAACATGTTTGAATTGATTTTTTATGGTCTTTTAATGAACTCAATAAAAATGGTAACAACACAGCAATTTTTAGAAAATAACAGATCCAAATATTTTTTATCGCTGTGCATGCAATCTCTGTTCCACCCACACATAGTATTTATGGGGTCCAAATAATTGTTTTTTGGACCTGGAATGCTTTAAATTAGGATTTACTTGAAAGATTATGTTTTATTTATTTATTTTTTTAAGAGAAAGGAAAAAGGAAGGAAAAAGACCCTCTTTCCAAATGTATTTTCATGACGGAGGGAGCCCTTCTGGCTCTTCTCCGAAAGACAGAAAATTCCTCGCGGTGCAGTGCTCTAGCCTTGCCCTGGGGTGTTTAGAGCCCCTAGCATTGCCAGATTGATGGGGGGGGGTCTCAGTTATATAGTTAAATGCGCATGCGTTAAAATATTTTGTAAGGTCTCCAAGAATGGGCTTGAGAGGTGAGAATTCCAATGCAGAGTCTCCCTGCTAGTGATCTAGGCCAAAGGTGTCCAATCTGTCAGGACACCAGGGCATTCCAAGCCTGGTGGTTAACTCCCTTAGTGGGTGTGCTGGGTCAGGACCTGCCTGATAGCCCTCTTAGACTCTGACCTCTGAGCCCTACAACTTGTTGACCCCAATCTATCGTTCTGAGCCTTTGGAATTAGACTAGAGATGCATACCCTCACCATCTTGACCCTCTTCTGGCTGTGTGGCTGCAGAAATGTATCCTTACCTCTGAGCCACCACTAAATACTGCCTACCTCCTAACATTGTTGCCAAAAATGGAGGGAGACATTTTTACTCTCTCTCCCAGAAAGCTGTGTAGTGCATTGGGGGAGTGAAGTTTCTCTGTCCTGCTCTTCTCTTTCCTAGCACCTTTTGTAACTGGGTCCAAGTATCATCTGCACAAAATTCTAGAGCAATGGTGATGACCCCCAAGTTGAGAACCACAAGTCTAGAGCCATGGCCCACTCTTGGTGTAGGACAATTCTATATTCTGTCAGTTATATTTTAAATAAATGCTGATTGGCTGATAGCCAGGCAGGAAGTATAGGTGGGAAAACCAGACAGGAAGTAGAGGTGGGCCAGAGAGAACAGGAGTATTATTCTGGGAAGAAGGAAGCACCCCCCCCCAGTCCTGTCCAGACACCGAAGAAGCAGGATGTGACCTGCCCCGCTGAAAAAGGTACTGAGCCATGTGGCTAACATAGATAAAAATAGTGGTTTAATATAAGTCATAAGAGCTAATATGAAGCCTGAGCTAATAGGCCAATCAGTTTACAACCTATGGGGACTTCTGTGTGATTTTCTTTGGGGCTAACCGGCTGTGGGAACTGGGCAGGACAGAAACCCCCACAAGCCCTCATGTTACACTCTCTTCTGTGCTTCTCCCCTCTGACAGCCTGGCTCTACTTGTCTGGGTCATCCCTTCTTCCTTCCGTCCCATGGTTGTAAATATTATGGCTCTGATCCGTCCTGTAGGGAAGCAGGAGTGGCCAGTTGCCTGTGGAGAACTGCTGACCTTTGGTGCTGGGCTCTAGCCTGCTATGCTCAGTCCTTACAGGACCTCATCCTAGCTGTGCTCCTTCAGGACTTTCTGTTGCTAATGTCACCACCCTGCCGACGGAGTAAATGACAGGAAAAAAAGGGCTCGTGTCGCTTCTGTTTCTAGTTCAGGATAGAGGAGCAGCATTAGGTACAGCCTTCCTCTTTGCTAACCATTTCAGCATGGCATAGTCTCACCCTCTCATTATAAATCCACCAATATTCAATGATGGGGATTCTACTGTGATGACTCATCTATTCATTATCCTCACCCAAATCCTGAATTCTGAAGATTACAGTTGAGTGAAATTTCCACCCTCTTACTGTCTCATAATGGGAATTCAACCCCAGCTTTAGTTGTGGAGGGGACCGACCATTGTCAAGTCCTAGCACCTTCCCAGCATGTGAGTCACAGACTTCCTTAGGATCTAGCAGTACTTCACTTCCCATGTCGCTGTGTCCCTCCATTTTCCCTGGCCTTCCTTCTACCTCTGATTTCTTGGAGGGCCAGCTTCATTTCTTCCTGTACTCAAATGGAGCCATGGGTACACTACTGCACTGAGAACTGACCTCCTTCGGTACACTCCTGACTGCCTGTCCGGTATAATCTTTGCTGAAGCTAACTCAGCACCTTTAGCCAAGCCCAGAATTGAGGTAGAGACACAGAGGCACCAATACATACATCTTTGTGGAAAGAACTTGCAATTGGGGAACCAGTGATCTCAAAAAGCCAGGCTTCATGGTTTGCCCCTGCCTGGATCCCACCTACTTTCTTATGCTGGTGCATGTGTGTGTTTGTGTAAGTAGAGGTACATGTGTATACTTTTATGTTTGGAGAGGCACATATGTGTGCACATGTGTATGGAGGTCACAAGTCAACCTCAGATGTCTTCCTAAATTTTTATCTGCCCTGTGGCTAGTTAGTGAGTCCCTGTGATCCATCTGCTACCACCTTCCCAGTGCTGGGATAACAACACTGAGTCACCATGCCCAAGCCTTTTGATGTGAATTTTAGGGATCAAAATGCAGGTCCTGATGCTTGCACGAACAGCCAACACTTTATACTGAGCCACCCTTGGTGTCCCAACTTTCCCTTTTCTGATCTTCCCAGTTCCAGCTTGTTCTTTAGGACTTAGATTTATTGTGTGCATGACTCCTCACTGAGAATGTAAGAAAATAAGTTCCCTCACCATCTTTAGTCTTCTTAGTGTAGAATCCTATTTTAACCCGAACCCAGTGAGTTATAGTGATGTTTTTGTGCATATGTCTGCCTCACTAGACTCTGACGCCTGTGAAATGATGGTGAAATGCACCAATCTAGTACACAGAATAATACTAACAGAGTAGTAATACTTTGCTATGAGAGGACTATATGATGCAGCATTAATGCTTCCCAGATAGGGGGCAGAGTAGAGAAGACAAGATGGAGAGAAGAAAATAAAGGAGGGAGAAGAGAAAGCACAGTCAATGTTTGTTATTCCATGATTGAGTCACTAAATGAGCATACACACCAAGAAAGAAAGGGAGGGAAATGTGAATGAGGTGCCAACAAGATCTGTCCCGCAGGAGACATGATGTAGCCTTCTGCTGAGGACCCACAGAGCAAGGCTTAGTGGTTGTATTTGTCTGACCTCAGTGATGCCAGTGTTACCGAGCTTGTACTGCTGAAAGCTTTGCTGTTCGTATATGTTAGAGCAGGAATCATGGCAAGGCTTAATCTTAGCAGATGTGCACAAAGCCACAGCGTCTGCATTTTCTGCATTAGGGGGAAGGGAATTGTTGACTTTAGAAGCAGGAAAAGGAAGCTATGGAAGTACCTCAGGGTCTCAGGGCAGAGAACATCATTATCCCCAAACCCAATGTCTTTGTGTGGCACATGTTCTCAAGAGAGCATGTACCAGCGCTCCATGAGAACCCTTTAGAAGACACATCACAGGACACCACCTCAGTGCCTTCTATTTCAAGACTTCTGGAATGGGACCCAGTGCTCTGCATTCTTAGATTCCCAGATGGCATTGATGCTGCCTGCCTGGATACCACAGTGCGTAAAGGGTTTTGTTAATTTCAGCTTGAGCATGCTGAGTCTTGGGGCTAAGATCCCTGCTGTTCACAACACCCACTGGTCATCACTGTGGTAGGATCTTATTTTCCAAGTATGAAAGACATCAAACTTACTTTTAGTGGAATGGTTTTACTCTCATTGCCTTTGAGTTGGCTCTCTGGACTGGGAACACCAAAAGTAAATTTCTTTTATTGGGATAATTTGTTGTAAATGTGAGTTCTGTATCCCATTTGGAAAGCACGTAGAGCCCTCACTTTGAACTTATATTCTCAGCCTGTATCATTTGATATTTCTTCCATAAATTGGATATACCTGCCCCAGATGTTGGTTTTGTGGTAATAATGCTTTTTTATATTAAAAACAATTCTAAAATGAAAATGTAACTTAGTCTTATTGTAATCTCCCCTTTGCCTTTCTGCATGGATCATTTGTTTGTGAACTGGTTATTTCAGGAAGGGCTCAAAGGTAATTTCATGGTTTATAGCATTTATATTGGCGCCTTTAATGAGCAAAACATATTGTTTTCTAATACATGAACCACGGAGTTCATATATGTGTGTATATATATATATATGTATATACATAATTTTCATTTCCTAATATTGCATGTATATCAAATTCAAAACACTGAGAACAACCATGTAAAGACATTATACTTTCATACACTGGGGAACTATGAAAGTTGCATAATGCAAAAATAAAATAAAATAAAATAAAATAAAAATCAACATTTGCAGGCTTATGAGATGGTTTTGTTTTTAATGAATCCAAATGCTAGCGGGAGCTGCTGTTGTGTTGGCGCCTCGTGCAGCAATTCATATCTACAAACTCAGTAACATATGGCTTTGTTATTATTGAGTTTGGGGATTTATGTACCTAAAGGAGTTTTGAGAGCTCTGAGTCTCACTCGGGCTGCCGTACACAGCAGCTCAACACGATGAACAGGAGAGGGGAGTTTCTCACCCTCGGATTATTAAGATCTGACCCCCCTTTTCTATGGATCGTGTTTATGAAACTCTACAACTTTCTTGCTTATCAGTTAATGACCCTCTTTCTTCTTATGCTGGCAGAAGGTTGAATTAGTAAAAGCTTTTTGGTTCAATAAAGCTAAGTTCTTGACTAGGACAAAGCTCCAGCATCCCTTTGCAGCCCTGCAGTGAGGTGGCCTCCAGTCCCTGGGGTCATGTGATGTCCTGGGGGTTCATTGACACCCACATACTCCCAATCACAAGATGTCTCCCTCCAGGTCCTGGTTGTGTTTGCTTTAGAACTCCTGCTTGGAGTGTGCAGCTGTGTAAACCCAGGAATGGCTTTTGCCCAGCTTTGATCTTCTCATGGATCAACAGTTGCCCTCGGTCCCTGAACCCTGTTTCATGGCCCCATATTTCTTGGATTTTTCCATTTTCTGCTAATTATGGCTTCGCACAGCAAGCCTGCCAACAGCAACCCCCATGACTTTGAGTAGATAATTTGGAAAAAATGTTGTAAGCCTGTCAGTTTAGAACCATATTAAGAAGTGATTTCCATTCAATGCCACAAAAATATGTCTTGTAGTTTCCTCTTCAGAGACAGTATGACAGTTTCCAGTGGCCTGCTGGAGTCTGATCGACATGCACACATTCATTCTAGGCAGAGTACATAGGGTTTTCTTCTGGTTTTGCTTTTAGCCAGTGCAATGTAGCCCTTTCTTAACACCTCAGAGGCTCAGTCCTTCTACCAACTGTATCCGGTGCCCCTGTAGACACCGTCTGCTTAGCTGGCTCAGGACAGCTTATTTTTCTACCAGTACGCAGTATGTCTGTAGAGACCGGTGCAGCAAAGCTAAAAAAATCATGATGCTTATTCTTACAGCATAGTAGAAAGCTAAACTCAATGTTTTTGAAAGGGATCATATAGAGAAGCCCTAGAGAGTTAGTTTCAGGGAAGACAGCATCTTTCCATATGGGCTGGTTGTGAGTGGCTTATAGATGGGACCTCAGAAGTACTGGCTCAAGCAGGATTGGGTTTGTTTTCTGGTTCTGCCCTTGCTGTTTGCAAGATCTAGACCGTTCACTCCATCCTTAGGAGCCTGGGCTTCCTCACCTAGAAAATAGAATTAATACTAATCCCTTCCTCAGAGTCTGCAAGGCCCAAGTAAGAAAGCACATGTAAATTGCTGAGCACTGTCCCTGCAACAGGTAGTCAGGACATGTTAGCTTCTGTCATTGCTTTCCTTACTTTCTCCTCCTTATGCTTCCCCCCTCTTTCTTTTGGTGTGTGTGTGTGTACACGCGTGCGTGCCGCGCGTGCGTGTGGTGGGGGCATCTATGCGTGCACACAGATAGGGGGTCTTCAGCTATCACTCCCACCTTAGTTTTAGAGAAAGTATCTTTCAGCAGGACCTAGATCTCATCATTTCAGCTCTTCAGCGTCCCCTTTTTCTGACCCCACCCCCCAGATCTGAGGTTCTGAGGCTCTGCACACTGAATCATCTTCCTAGCCCCTCTCTTCCTTTCCTTCTGTTAGTGTTACACCACAAAAGAGAAACTGAGTTCTAACCAGTGTTCCAGTTTTAGAGGACCCTACATGCATGTGCAGGTGTCTCTAAGATTTGTCCAAATCTGGGAAAGTGGCCTATCTTGCCTGTGTTGGAAGTGTTTAGGTGAAGGCTTCACTCCAGCCCCTGGCATCCATATATCCAAAGAGTCTGGGATGTTGGGGTGGTAGTTCCACCCTAAGTCCTATCCCCTGGGAGTTGCCTCAGTCCAGAGAAACCCCTCCCCAGAAATACTCAAGACCACTCCAGCAGGGTATTTAAACTGCCCCCCAGAGAACAAACACATGCTTGTCCAGTCTTCCTTTCTCGTCTCCTCTCTGGGGGACTGGAAAGACATTCAAGAGCATTAGTATCCATTAAACCTGGGCTTTTTCTAATTCAGTTTGATTTGGTCTGATTCGGATTATTGCATTGGCATTGGTTTATTGATGTGCAGAAACTTTTTAGGAAGACCCCAGCCTCTAGAGTGACTCTCAGGAAAGCCCTTGGCTGGGATACATTGACTGGGAGGCTGAGTCTATGGGTAACTTACTGTCCCCTGCAAAGGCTGTGCCATGTAGTACCATTGTTTGCAGGGGAGAGATATTGTAGTACTTTGTAGTCCCAGGTGAGCTCTTCCCCAGGATGTGACTGCATATGAATCCCAGAATCTTAAGTCCTTCGGTGTTCTGTACTGATGGAATTTAGGGATCCCTGTTTATCTAGATTCATCAACAGTGCAGCCAAGAAGACTAAGTAGTTGGCTGCTAAAATACCAGCTGACACCCCTAGTCAGATTATGACATCACCCTAGTTTCATTCACATCTCCTGTTTATTTTCAGGCAGGCTGTCAAGCTGGAAATGTAGGGCCTTAGACAAAGACTTGGGTCACGTTGTCTCTACTGTTATGCCTTGGGATAGCAAAGTAGGGCAGGATCTATCACACCAGCATGTTAAAACCTGGAGAGCTGGCCTACCCCTCATAGCCCCTTTAAGGAAAATGTCTAGCAATGTAGATTTCTATGGTACTTATAGAATTGCTTCAAATACAACTGAAGAGAAATTAGCAGAATATTATTCTCTCATAATAATCTTGCTTTTTAATGATTTACTTTTATTTTATGCATATGAACGTTTTGTTTGCACATATGTACGTGCACCACATGCATGTCCAGTGCCCATGAAATGAGCCCTGGATCCTCTGGAGCTGGGATTACAGATAGTTGTGAGTTGTCATGTGGGTGCTGGGAATTGAGCTCGAGTTCGGTGTAAGAGCAACAGCTGCTCTGAAATTCTGGGCCATCTCTCAGCCCCTCTCAGGGTGATCTTAAAGTATTATCCACTTTCTTTTCTCTCTTAAAAGTAGATTTATTGTCTACTTCAAAGAATCTACATTTAGATATAATTTTCCAGAGAGTAGCCCTCCTACCCTTTCTCACTACTCCCCCCTCTTTCCTTCTGACATCTCTAAGTAGTTCGTCATACGATGGCATTACTAATGGCCTGACTTTTTCAGGAAATGATTCATTGCTTTATAATTTCAATTCAGTAACCAGTTTCAGCTCTGCGATAAATTTAAATCCTTTACTATCAAGATAACATTATTTCCTCCCGTCACCAAACTATAACGATTGAAAACCATCTTTAGGAGCTGGCCCTGTTGGAGACAGTGTTTGAGGATTTGTCTCTCACCCCAGCATGCACCTTGTCCATTATCACTGCCAATCACAGGCAGATAACAGACACGCTGCTTCAGGTAATCCTCTGCAGAGCTTCCCAAGAATCTGTTTAAGTATTGCCTGCTGATATACTTTGTCCATTGTCTCGCAATTACAAACAGTGTCACCACAGACAGTCTTCTCCAGATTTCAGGTCAGCCACATGTTGGAGGGTCAGTGGGTTTGGGGATCAACAGATCCGTTCCTTGGACTCAAAGGGTTTTATTGAGTATCTCCACGTCTCTTTCTACTGAGGGTGAGCCAACATAAATAAATGCCCATCAACACTGGAAAAACCCCAGTTTCTTAACTTCCATTTTCCTTGCTTCCTCTCTGCCTTCCCCTCTTGATTTCGTCTTCTTCTCCCCTTCCTTTTCTTTCTTGTCAATTTAAACATACAAATAACTTAACAGCACAGGATAGTGAGACCCAGCCACTTGTCCCTTGCCTTGGTGGATTCTCAGACCCCGCTTGACTTCCAGGCTAATCTGTGTTAGGATAAGGTTTGAAGTCTGTTTCTAACCATCAGGTCATTCTTTGGTCTTTGGCTTCTCTCATCCATGGAAGTAAGTTATCCATCCTATGGCAAGTAGGATCCCCCAGCTATGATGCTTAGTCTGGTTGACCAGGGAAACACTGTTAATAGCAAATGAGAAGTGAACTGGCATCCTCTGCTTCCCTTTCTTAACAACCAGTAGGAAAAAAGCCACCAGCCTCCCGGTGAGTCCTGGGAGCATTGGAAGAGAAACAAGCATGAAGGAAACCTATGGACAGTGTGGGAAAAGATACTGGCCTTCTCACAACTGGAGTGGTATTTCAGAATTCCCCACTAAGTTCTAAAAATAAAAATAATCATGATAATGATAAATAAATTCCAATTCCCTGAACTAATTCAAGTCAGCAGCCCATCAATTCAGTAGCTATTATACTTTTTTTTTTTAACTTTTTGGTTTTTCTTTTTAAATTTTTAAAAAGGATGGCAAGCCCTATCTTGTTTTCAATAATTATCCAAGAACAGAATGGCACCCATCCACCACTTGGGTGTCCATGGAGTACTGTGGGTACTGCACAGCCCACATTAAACAATCCATGCTTGAGGGTTGATGGTTCATGTTAGTTTGAAATGAGAAATTGCCAGTGACCTAAAACCCATCATAATTAACCTTGTGGCACAACATCGCCGTAACCAGTAGCCAACTCTCATTTTTTTAATTTTCTTTTTTCTTTGGTTGGAAGAAAGGCTCATTGATAGAAGTTGGCTCAAGGCTTTTTGTTTAAGTTAAGTGGTCAGACCACCAAGAAGAATCGCTTTCCGTTGATTGGGACCAGGTCCCAATGCAGATGTCCCTAACATGGGCCTTCCACTGTGGCTTACACACCCACAATTGGTTCGAGCTGTTTATATATAGACGGTGTAAAGCATCTTTGTGTTACCATTCAGCTCTTCAAAAGTAACTAGCTTCTAGTAATTCATATTTGTGTTGCTTAAGTGCATTTATAATTAATAAAAAGTTCATTTTTCCTTCTCTCTTCCAAAAATAGGATAAGTGACAAAAAAGAAACCTTGAAGTAAGAAGGATATGGGGATGTGTGTTGTGGGATAATAATACCCATGCTAACCCCAGGTATTTTACAGTAGAAGATTCTGGCAGGGTGAGTCCAGTTCGTTCCAAAAGTGGTTTCGTAGGTTGTTATGTTGGCTAGTCGGGGGGTTGGGGATCGCATGAAGATTTGCTTTCCCATGTGGCAGTAACTATTTCAGAATCCTGTTTGTGGCATCTGCCAGAGGTCCCCTGAGTTACAAGAGAGTTCCCAAAGACAACTCCCTGTATGGCCTTGGCTATTTGCTCTGTTTATTATGCTATTCCAGTATGCCGGGCTTACTTCAGTTTGTGGCCAGAAGGGGACATTCTTAGTCCAGATCAAAGCATTGAGAAACTGTCTTTCCACAGTTCCCAGTAATCCCTGTTTCTTCCCACATGTCACAGTAAGCCTCGATCCTGCCCACAATTCCCACCACAGTCCTGCCCACAATTCCCACCACAGTCCTGCCCACAATTCCCACCCTGCTTCTTCCCACAGGTCTCAGCAAACCTCACCTCGTCCCACAATCCTGCATGTCTCCTCTTTCCCACAATTCTCAGGGAGCCCCACTTGGGTGGTATGTTTGTGAGTCACCCATGTTCTTCCTCATTGTGAGCTTCCCAGGTTTTATCTTTCTCACTTCTTACCTCTTGGAGCGTTTCTTCAGCATTTCCTGTGACAGCTGTCTTTCTATCTTTGTCAGATAATGTTAGAACTGCTCCGTACCTCTGACTTTTAGATGCCGCATCCTGTCTTCTTTCTGGTTGTAGTTGTTGGTGGTATTTGTATTGTGAAACTTACTGGACAGGGTTCAGCTTGCCAGGGGTCTTATCAGAGTGTGTTATTAAAGGCATTTTGCATATGAAGCAAGGAAGAAACATTGTTTATATGCTGCCCATTTATTGTTGGCACAGTGCCTGTTTTCAAGTGAACACTTGTGGAACAAATGCCCAAAGTTATCAAATAGGGGAGCCATAGCTCCAATATCCAGGTCCTAATGCTAGGAACTCAGGAATTCCACCTTGCCAAAGAGACTTTGCAGCTGTGGTCACTTTGGGGTCTGGGGGGTAGGGAGATGTTCCAGATGATCTGAGTGACCTCTAAGTGCCGCTACAGACACACATATCATTGGGAAGCATGGCGGAGTGTGCCTACTGAAGGGAAAGGAGTCCTTGTGAGGGCAGGGGCACCAGGAAGAGTGGCAGTGCAGCCCTGAGTCAAGATGTCAGTGGCTTCTAGAAGCTGCGAGAAGCAAGGAATCCATTTCCTCTTAGAGCAGCAGGGAAGGACCAGCTCTATTGCCATGTTGATTTTAGTCCATGACACTAATTTTCTACTTCTGATTTCCAGAACCAGGAGAGAATAGATTTGTGTTGTTTTAGGCCCCGTAGAATCTGGATGCTATAACAGTCATTAGAAACTAATAAAAATACTAAGACTTTGAAAGAGCCTTATATTCTTTTTCTTGGAAAATTTTGATAATCGTTTTTTTTCTTGCTTTTTTTTGGACTTTTAACTGAAGTAATTACTTGAATCCCTATATTGTTGGTGAAAAAAGAAAAAGAAGGAAAGGAGGAGGAGAACAACAACAACAAAACAACAGCTTGCTAACAGTTGCCAAATTTTGATGCTGATCCTGTAGCTGCACCATGAAGCTCTGGGACCGCTACCTGGTCCTCTGTGTGACATCCTTAGCTGCAGCATCTGCTAGAAAAAGAAACTTCCATGTTATTTACATCAGCAAGTACTTTACCCTAACTTGTCCCATCAGGCCTTGGTTCTTCTCTTATTACAGAAGTTTTGAAAGTGGGCAGCTCAGGTTGTGAACAAAGGCTCTCAGAGACCAGGACTGCTGTAGTTCTCCCCAAGAGCCTTAACATGGGACTGCTGTACCTACAGGCAGTTTCCCTAGGCAGGTAAGAAGGAAAAGAGAGAGACAGAAATTCCTTTAGGATTGTCAAAGCCAGATTTCTTTTAATTTATTTATTTCTTTATTAATTAATTAAAGATTTCTGTCTCTTCCCCACTGCCGCCTCCCCTTTCCCTCCCCCTTCCCCAATCAAGTCCCCCCTCCCTTGTCGCCCAAAGAGCAATCCAAACTGCCTAGGCTCCCACAAAACCAATAGGTGCAGTAGTATCAAAAACCCATTGCCATTGTTCTTGGGGTCTCAGTAGTCCTCATTGTCCGCTATGTTCAGCGAGACCGGTTTTAACCCAGGCAAAGCCAGAATTTTTATCACATGGCCTCCCATAGCTGCAAGGGAGTCTGGAAAGACTATTGCTGTTACTAGGTATGTGGTTACCTGGAATTAACCTGGATCCTTGTTAATAAAGAAGAAGATAATAATAAAAGGTGGTTTCCAAGCAGTATCTTGTAGGGTTAGGCCAGCCCATTAGGGGGTGTGTTCTCCTCGGGCTAATGCTTACATATAAATCTGGCGGGCATGAGCCCCACTGCTCTCTTTTTTGTATCTCCTGCTCATCCCTGGAACCCTGGTATTGTAAGCTATCCCTTCATTAAAATTTGCTGTTTCATATTAAGCTAGCCTGGTTATTACTACAGTATCTATTTAAGATTACAAATTGTAACTCTTGGAGTTGGGTAGGTTCCCTGGGTTGGATTTTAGATCTAGTACTTGGAGCATGGTAGCAGTTTAACCATTCTCAGTCTGAGTTTTGTCTCCTGTAAATTGAAGATAAGAGAAAGAAACGGAAAAGAAAATAGTTGGAAGCTTCATGAAAAATCCAGACATAAGAGTTTGTCTTCTGGCTTCCACATGAACAACACACACACACCTGCATTGCTCTCTCTATGTGTTCCCACATCTACCCCCATACAAATAAAAAGACAAAGGGCCAGGCCAGAGAGCTAATGGAGGCTCTGGTTCAAGTTACACTGCCTTCTTCTCTTTTCTTTTCTTCCTTTCAGAATTCCAGTCATGAATACAATGTTGTTTCTTCATATCCCCCCTTTCTCCTTCCCCTCCAACTTTTCTCATGGCCCCGCCAAATTCCCCTCAAATCCATGCCTGCATGCATGCATGCATCCATCCATCCATTTTTCCATCCCCCCCCCCCCACTTACCTACTTATCTCCTACTGAGTCTACTTAGTGTCACCTGCATGTATCATGGTTTAGGACTGACTACTGAAACAGTGGCAACCTATGAGATGCTCTTCCCTGAATACAACTGATCCTCCTTCCCTCAGCAGCCATCTACCCCCCATAGCTCTTCAGGCAGGGGTAGGACCTTGTGAGCCCTTCCCATGTTCCTTCTGCAATATTGGCTGGTGTGATCTTGTGAAGGTGATGATGTGCACTGAGAGTCCCTGGGTGCAGCATCCGCATTATGTCCAGAAGATGCTGCCCTGGCAGTCAGTCTTCTGGCTGCGAGGGTTTTCCTGTGTAGGCCATATCAGTCCCAGTCAGACCAAATACTTCTTCCAACTTTCACATATTCTTTTCAGTTGCCGTTGGCATAGCTTAAGGGAGCACACCTGCATGCACTTGACCCCTCTCCTAGCATTGCATCATTAGCAGTTTTCCCTGTTGGTTTTTCCTTTGTTTTTGTTTTGTTTTGATTTTGCACACAGTTGCTACTGTACAGCACAGTCATCACATTTCATGGTTGTTGTTGTGTTGTTGTTGTTGTTTGTTTTAAATCTGAGAAGGGCTAACCATCCGGGGAATGAAAGAGTTGAATTGTAAGGTTCAAGCTCTGCTGATCTGTGCTGTAAAATTCCCTTTTTAGAAGGCTTATACCTGGGCTATGGAGATGGCTCCACGGTTAAGGTACTTGCTGCACCAACCTGAGGACCCGGGTTTGTATCTTCTGCGCTTATGAAAATCAGGCATCAATGCAGCCTTGTAAGGTTGGCACTGGTGGGTGAAGCTAGGTGGGTTCCTGCAGCTCACTGGTCTTGCTGGTCGCGCTGAGACAGGGATTTGGGGGTTCAGTGAGAGAGTGTCTTAAAGAGTAAAGGGAGGCCAGGCATGGTGTCACATGCCTTTAGTTCTAGCACTCAGGAGGCAGAGGCAGGTAAATCTCTAAGTTTGAGGTCAGTGTGGTGTACCATACCCTGGATATACCCATACCCTGGACTTCCAGGACTACATAGAGAGACCCTGACTAAAAAATAAAAATAATTGGTAAATAAATAATTAAAAGTATGGGGAAACAATTGAGGAATCCACCAATATAGACTTTTGACCTCAGTGTCCATATGTACACAGGTGCACAGGTACCTGAACACACACACATACACACACATGCACGTGCATGCACGTGCGTGTGCACACATAGAATGGGGTAAACAACTGGAGAAACTTGATGCTTTGTATAAATATGCATGCTTATCTATGCATACATAGACCTGCCCTCCACGCACACACATGCAGACACATACACACTCTGCTTTGGGTCAAGGAAAGCAGCATTTCTTCCTTGAGAGTGGTATTTCCTCCCAGGGGACATTTGCCAATGACTGGAAATATTCTTGTATGTCCCAGTATGTTGGAGAGGGACAGCCAGCAGCTAGCAGCCAGCAGGTAGATTATGCTAAACAGCCTTCCATGTGCAGCTTGGTGCCCACTGAGTTATCTGCCTCCAGATTCAGTTGTGCTAACTGGACCACACAAACCCTGGGCTAAAGCAAAGGCAAGAGTGAATAGGGTAGTGGCAGAGAAGAGTTCTTTCACAGTGTGTGTATATATGTCCGTGCACGTGTGCGTGTGTGCACGTACACACGCATGTGCAAGCACGTGCATGCATGGTCATATGGAAGATTGGATAAATGCAGTATCTGTCCTGCTAGGAAGGAGCCAGATCTCAGTTCTGGAAGCCTGACTTCATGTCTGGAGAGTTTGCCACCCAGCAGGCTTGTCTCTCCCTCAGCCCCACTCACCGTGTCCCACGTTGATCTGTTACCCTGTATTTATGAGATGCTGGACCAAGAAGAAATGAAAGTGGACAGCGAGACAATTATCATTCATTTCACTCCCCATAAGCATCTTCTGCTTCTTTTCGGGAAGACAGCACTAATCCCCCGGTGAATTAGTGTGGTGTGTTCTCTCTACAGCCGCAGTATAAAAAGCAAAGTGGTAGTGACTTTTTCCTTATGGCTGCTGAAAAGGTTACAGTGTTTGGACCATTGCCTATTTCTAGCCTGGAGCACAAAAGATCCAGGAGAAATTGGCTCTAACAATATCCCCTTAGAAAACACCAAGGGACGTGAGTCTGTCTCCTTTTGAGTTAAAGGCCTTGCTTCCCTTGCACTTGGGCTGGGAGAGAGCCTGCAGCCGAGCCGTGATTGAGCACCCTGGCGACCCAGGAGCAGTCTGAGGAAAGAGACAGCTCTCCTGGGTGCGTGCAGACACGTCCTTGTGTGTTTAGATGTTGGCGCAGGGCAGAGGGGAGAGCTCATAACTTTTGCCTTCTGTTGGTGTCAGCTGTGTTTCCTGTTGCAGCGACGAAAGGCTTGACAAAAGCATCTAAAAGGAGGTTGGGTTTCCTTCGACTCACAGTTCTAAGGGGTGCTGTCCATCATGCTTGGTGAGGGCGTGGCAGCTTGAGGCAACTGATCATCCTCAGTCCAGAAACAAAGAGTGATCACTTCTGGTATTCAGCTCATTTTCTTCTTTTATGAAGTCTGACATCCCAGCCCAAGACCTGGGTTACTTAAATTTAATGCGGGTCTTCCCACTTAATATATCCTAATCTAGAAAGTTCCTCACAGACACACCAAGAGGTGTGTTTCCATGGTTCCTCTTAATTCAATCATGTTAATTATCAAGATTAACCATCATTTATTTCATTGAGGACTGGAGAGCAGGCTCAGTGGTTAAGAGCACTTGCTGTTCTTCCAGAGGACCTGAATTTGGGTCGCAGAACCCGCATGATAGCCCACAACTGTCTGTAACAGTTCTGTGGCATCTTATGCCCTTTTTTGGCCCCTGCAGATACAAACATATGTAAAAGTAAGACAAATACTTTTTAAAAGATCGTACAAGTACTGATGGACAAATTGCACACCGCCAGGTTCTCTGGTTGCAGACAGCAGCAAAGACTCTGGGTAATCAAAGAAGAAAGACAACAGTGCAGTGTCAGATGTCAGTCTGTTTGCATATCAAATATGCCAACCCACTAAGTCCTATCTTCCCCAGGAAAAAGCCTGGCTTTGGTGCACCATCAGCCTAGAGCACTTCCAGCTCTGCCCTCAAAGGCATGTGGCTTTCCTCCTGGTGTTGCAGTCCTGTGGCCACACCCCAAAGGCTCATGGGTGGTTACATGCTGCCTTTGGGTGACTCGGTCCAGACATCTGTCCTTTGCCAGTTATGTGATTTAGCTCCAGGTTTAGGTTCTCAACACAGCATCTGGCCAAAGGTCTCTTCTGAGCTGAGAGGCCTGAGAACATTTGAATGAGCAAGGGCCACGTTATGCAAGTATCTATAAAATCACTTCAGAAGTCAGTGACTAACAGAGTACGGGACTGCACACCTTAAATCCTAGTGCTTGGGAGGCAGAGGCAAGGGGATCATGAGTTTGAGGCCTGCATGGCCCCTGTCTCAAAAAACTGAAATTAAAAAAGAAGTTAAAGATTAATTGCAGCTGCTGAGAAGGGAGGAAGTGAACGGCCACCAGCTCTCCCTTGGTCACTGCTCCATGTATTTGCCTGTTGACAGTGGTCCCTGAAGCAGACTGATCTCCACTCCCAATATTCACCCTTCCCCATTCAGGTGTCCTGATGCTTCTTGGGGAGTCCCTCGGAGAAATCTCAGCAGCACCCAGCAGGTGACATAGGGCCTTTCTTCTGTGTGTGTGATGCTGTGCTCCCTCTCTCTTCCTTCTTCTTCTCTCTGTGTGTGTGTGTGTGCACACGGCGTGTGTGTAAAGATGGTTATTGTTGCACGTATGTTCTCTTCTACTTCCTGATTAATTTTTTCTGAGTTAAATTTGAATCTACTTCCCCCCCCATCACTATATACCTCATAGACAGTAGGATATCAAACCCAGAAAGCTGGCACTGTGCTGCATGAGCCCATCATTTCATGGCGAGTGCTCCCATTCCCAATGCAGGATGTGGTACCCGTGATGTGCAGCTGTGTGTACATTGGGAATGAAGGTAGTGAGTGAAGTTAAGGTCACCAATCAGTGATGCTAAAATAGAGGCCCTTATCTGTGCTATTTCAGTTTAACTTTGATGGCTATTAGTAGCACATTAACAAAATCTAGGCCTACCCATTAGCATGCTGATGATGTATTATCTTTTATATATTTGACACAGGAATTCCCATGTTAATTGCAGGCAGGACCATTCCCTAGGTAGGGAACCCTAGAATGTATAAAATAGAAAAAGCAAGCTGAGCCCTAGTAAGCATCCATAGCTCTCGTCTTTTGGATTTTGGATGTGTTATGATCAGTTGCTTCAAGTTCCGGCTGCTGTGCTTCTTTGTCATGATGGACTGCACCTTGAATGGTGAGCCACAATAAACCATTCTTCTCATCAGTTATTTTTAATCAAGATATTTTATCACAGCAACAAGGAAAGAAGCTATATGGACCCTCCTGCCAGAGCTGTCAGCTAGGAAGCACCCCTCCCCGCCTCAAGTGAGGCCTTGCTCTTGGCTCCATGAGATTCAAGTTGGGTTTGAGATATGTGGAGCTATAAGATAATAAATTCGTGTTGTTCCCACCCATATGTTTTGTAGTCTGTCACAGGACAGTGAACTAATATTCCTTGTACACCATGTTGACCTGTCTGTGCGTCATCACAACCACAGCAACAACACAAGTTATTCCCATCACAGACATCCTCCTGTGGTCCCTGTTGGGAGTCACCTCAGTAGCCCCACCTTGCAGTGTCCTAGGAGGAGGCTAATCCCTTGCCTTTGTTTTTATGTTTTGTTTTGTTTTCGGGTAAGTTCCCAGGCAAGCATTTCCACAGCAATGCTTGCCAGCTCTCCAGTTACCCTCTCTGACTGCTAATCTCAGTTTGGCCTTCCAGAACAGTCTCTACATACACCTTGTGCCTTTTTTGTATTATATTTACGATGAGGCATGGATCTTATCATATTTGCGTGAGATTCTTGTTTAATCTCTGTCTCCCTAAGTGCCAGAGAGAGCACTTTTTTTCTGATCTATTCTGTTGATTCTTCAGTTTTATGTCACTGTGCATGCCGTAGGTGCCAAGTAGATCTTTCTTAGAATGAATGAATGAATAAATGAACAAGTGAATGCTAGTTTTCAAGATGTCCAAATCTAACTGCCCCTGACTTTTCAAAGTCACACACACACACACACACACACACACACACACACACACACACGAAGTCAAGGCCAGAAGAGGACATCAGAAAGTGGAGTTAGGGTACTTTGTGAGCTCTCCTACATGGGTGCTGGGAACCAAACTCCAGTTTTCTACAAGAGTGACAAGTGCTCTTGACTGCTGAGCCAGCTCTCCGGCCCCTGCCCCTGCCCCTGCCCTTGCCCTTCTAAGTGGCAGAGAAACAAGAATCATATGCAGTTGTGTGTGCATCCAGTCAAGGAAGTTTTTTTTCTAAGTCATCAGTATGTTGCCATGCTAACCTGATTCTGATTTAGTGCTGGGTAGTTGGTTACACTTCTGTAAATTCCAAATGGATAGCTTAACCTGACTGAGCCCAAATTGCATGGTAAACCATTTTGCTTTTGTTTTTCACTCTGTAGCTTTTTTTCCCCTCCAGAAGTAATTTGCCCGATTCACTCAGATGAAAACAAACCTCAATAACTGTATTATTCCCCAGAGAGCATGGGCTCTCCTTTGCCAAACGTAAGTATCTCAAGAAGGAATTGCTGAAGTAAACTTAGTTACCTTTTGGCCAAATGCTTCTTCGAATTATTTAACCAAAGATAGCAAGCTGCACCTAGGGGAAGCCCAACATCTGGATGAAGAATGAAGTATCCAGATGTTTTCAAGTATCTAGATGCTTCCAACCATCTGGATCTTTCGGCTATTGACAAATGATCCAGCTGCGTTGCAGAAGATGGTATACCTCGTCAAAGGGAAAAGTGGCACTCTTAAAAAACGGATGGCATCCTGTGCACTCCATGGGGTCTGTGTCTTTCCCCGAAGCCACAGTTCAGTGGGAGGAAATGGAAACATCTTCCTGTTGCTTGAAGCTGGCTTCTGGCTGTGAGTGCCAGACTGCCGAGTATGTTAGGTTATTGTCTCGTCTACCATCTCGGTCTCCATGGTCTGTAGTTTTTGTTCTATTTATAATGTCTTCGCACCTTCACTGCTAGCTTTACATATGGGCTCGGAGACAGCTGCTGCTCATGCTCTGAAACTACGAAGCACCAACCTTTCTTTTCGTGTGGAAGTGTAGAGAAAGTTCGGGAGACACAAATCCCACTGTAAGTAGGAATTCTTGAGCTTCGGTGGCTGGGTAATTCTGAAACAAGAATTTTAGACAGGATTACCTCTAGCCTCCATGTATTGCTCAGCTGTGACCAGACTCAAGGTTGCATTTTAAAACTTAAATGAAGAGTGGAGTAGAAGAACATAATCGGAGAGATTATTGAGGCTGGGAATGAAACCCACATCACAGAATCCTCGTCTATGGTTGCTGGTATGCAGAATTGAATTTGAAGTCCTTACACAGATGAGCTAATAGCGAACACAGATGTGGGGCTGGGATTTACCATTTACTGCACAATGCTGTCATTTTCTAAGGAGGTAGTACACGTAAGAGCACATGGTAGAGCAGGTAAGAGTGATTGAGAAGTGAGGGGCATGCTTCGGCCTCAGCTTCAGGGCACACATGTATACACATAGGACCCAGAGAAACATTAGCTCCATGTCTGTTTCCTCCTACAAAGCACAGTTACCAAAATAGAGGCATTTGGAGCTTCATGAGAGCTGGACCAGGCGGCATGTGATTCTGGTTACCTTTAATGACATCAGCTCTTCCTAGGGAATAGACGTAAATGGGTTTCATTTGTGCATGTTTACCATACAGATCCTAAGTGACAGACCCACAGAGACAGGTTGTAGGTCGAACGTTAACTCAAATTAGTGCACTAAGACATCACGGTAAGCAGACAGACCCCCAATGCCTTTTGCTTGAACTTTTGGCTCCAAATTGTCCTAAAAAGCCAAATGGTTTCAATTTCATTGTATATAAATGAGATGGTTGTGTATTTACTTCCCACTTGCCCTGCCAGTGGGTGGGGCTGGTGGGGGAAGACAAGGACTAACAGCACGGAATAATCCATCTGGATTTCGTTATATGATGATTATATAGTTTGTTCTCTTGTTTTTAGCAACGCCTTCCATTCCGCCTGTGTGTTAACCAGCACTGACGGGGAGTGACATTTTGACTTTGACTCTTTTTGAAACACGTCTGTAAAGCTATTTTATTAAAGGAGTGGTCTGTACTAATGAAGGCTAGTGTTTATTGGCCAGGACCCATGCCATACACTTCCACGCACACCCCCTTTTAAAACTTCACAGCTGCCCCGTGACCGAGAGATGATGAACCTCATTTGACAGTGAGGAAAGGAGCAATTCAAACTCTGTAAGCACAGCTGATGAATGTCAGAAGAAGGGTTAAAACCCAGGCAGGTCTCAATAAATGCCTCCTCCTGGATATCTATGTGTATGGTGATTGCTTCACCACTATAAGGGTAAATTAGTTCATGGTCGGAGGAGAACAGGATTGTGATGAGACAGACTGGAAATGTTTTAGGCCCTCCCTGCATTGCTGAGTCCATTGCAACTGCTCATGTTGGTCATTATGGCACAGAAGCTATTGTGGGTAACATGTAAGTATATGTTTCCATAATAAAGCTTTATTTATTTATGGTTATTGAGGTCTGAGTTTCATATATCACTACATATGATCCTTGTTTGGATTCTCATTCAACCATTTGAAGATGGAAAACCCATTCTTAGCTCACAAGCCACACAGAATGTGGCAATGAGTTGGATCTTGGTGGTAGTTAAAAGTTTGAGGACATCTCTTGTAGAAAAGTCATAGGAAAATGCATGACCATGATGCCTGAGGACTTAAGGTGGAGCTCCAAAATGTCTGCTCATAAGCATCCTGGGCCTGTCCTTATGGTGGACCAAGGAAGCGGAGAATAGGGGAGAGCTCTGTCTTGAAGCTCAGAGCATGGACTGTTTCTTTTCATGGCTTTTTTTTTTGCTTTTTTTTAAATAGTTGCTTTATGTACAATGCCAGAAGTGACAGGAATAGCCAGAGAGGTATCCAGACAGTTCCATGGGTTCAACTTGGGCAAGCCATTCATTCTCGCATTCCTTCATGCATTCACTAACTTACGCAACACATTATTGCTGAGACCTCTTATATCACAGTCAGGGGACTACATTCATGTATCAGAGAGTGCAACAGACAGGTCATACAACCTCGCAGGACTCCAGTATCTTCAGGAGACAGACACTAAGCACACAGGACTCGCTTCAGAACATGGCGTCACCATGGGCCCCCACACGTTCTTTTCTCTTTTCTTTTGCTTATCTTTGAGCTGGGGTTAAAATAATAGGTTATTGAGCACAAACACACCAGGCAGTGAGGAGGGGCCCCACTGAGGAGGGCAAACTGACCTGGAGGTGGGTCAGGCTGTGACTTCCCTTCTCGTGCACTAGCAGGGGAGGGTGGACTGCCACCAGAGAGCCATGCTTCCTGACAGATGTCCTTTCATGCTCCGGGGTCCTTTAGCCTTATGTTCGCTTTTCCTTCTGCCCATGACGGTTACAGATTTCAGAGCTTGTTAGGTCTAGGGCTGGAGGGGAACCCAAAGCACATACTGAACCGAGCCCAGTGCAGTTCAGAGTTACCAGTGAGGTCTGAGATATGATGTCGGAATCCTTCCCTGAATTGTGGCTAGTGCTGGACATTTTGTTCAGAGAATTTTAAAAATTATTTTATGGGTGTGTGTGTGTGTGCATGGCCTGCATGTATGAATGCTCACTATATGAATACAGTGTACTGGAGGCCAGCAGCGGGCATTGAATCCCTTAGGAATAGATTTGCAGGTGGTTGTAGGCTACTGTATCAATGCTGGGGAAGAAGCGAGGTCTTCCAGAAGAGCACAGTGCTCTTAACCACTGAGCCCTGATTCCAGTCCCCTGCAGAGCAATTTTTGATTCCTTTTTATTTTTCACCACTGACCTTTACTCCGTAAGCTAATTTCCTCTGAAGTGTAGATAAGAGAAATTAAAGTTCCAGGTGGCTTATATAACTTGACCAAGGCTATAGGAAGCCCGGAAGGTACAGAGCTAGGGTTGTTTGACCATCTATCTGCCAGATGCCACTAACCTGGCCCTTCCCATCCTGATTCTGGGTATGACTCACCCCACTGTTGAAGATGCAAAGTCAGACAAGTATTGCTGGAGACATGGAGAAGTCAGAACCCTTACATTTTGCTGGTGGGAATTCCAGGTGACATGGCCCTTTGGAAAGAAATCCAACAGTTTCTGAAATGACCAAACATGCAACTACCACTCACACAGTAAAGCCACTCCTATGTAAATACCAGATAGCTACAGAGGTGTGCTCGAAGTCTTGTCCGTGAACAGAGGAATGACCACAGCGTTATTCATAGCAACCCAAAACAACCTAAATGCCCATAAACAGACAAATGGGTCAATAGATTGTAGCAAATTCCCTTAACTGTTCTTCAGCCATGAACCCTGATGTGTGCATGAGTCGGTCACACGAGACCACATGCATAGGATACAATTGCATTCATATGAAACTCCCAGAAGTAGGGGAATTCTCAGGGACAGAATGTAGGTGAGTGGCTGCTTGGAAGTGAAGGAGTTCATCCGGGAAGAGGGGGATAATAGGTGAAATGGACTGAAAAGGCCACAGTTGGCTGGAGTGATGGTGGATGGTGGCTTGTCTCTGACTGAGCTGAATCCGTCTGATCGCACATCGTAAGTAGGTGGATCAGATGAGCATGGAAGGGGCCTTCAGGCTTTCCTCTCAGCAGAGACATTCTGAGCTACAGCACCACCTGGCCGCAGATGCCCTCCCCGGAGGCCAGCTTCTGTGATAACCTCTGAGCCTCTGCAAGAGGCTGGGAGTGGTCAGCCAGCCACAAATCCGTGGCAGCCAGGGAAGGTAGCACTAACTGTTGAGACCGCCTTGAACTCTTTCCTGGAGGTGTAAATGTTTACCGGGTCTAATCAGGAGAAATGAAAAATCACACGTCTCATTCCGACTACGTCGTCCCGATCATAGGTGTTGTTAAAACAGCTTGTTCATGACTTTATAAATATTCCAAGATTTATTTTGAAGCCATGTTTCATTATTCCTATGCTATGATTAAATATTGAGACTATTGCTTTTCCAATTGTTCTAGTGCAGTATTTAATGAGCGCAATTAAATGGAAAAATTGCCTTTTTAACTGATGATAGTCCATTAGTGTCTCTGTCTCTTCAGAAAAGAAAAGAAGTGAATTATTAGAATGACAAACGAGGAAAAGTTCCCACCGTGATGGAGAGGTGCGATTTCCCTCCACATAATCTTCAATTAGTGATCTCTGTAAGAGGGTGTTTTTCAAAAGGGTAATAGAGAAGTAATGAGATCAGAAGGAGGTCAACCCGGCCTTCTCTCGCTGGCAGTTTGATTAATTTATTCCTCCTTCTTGGAGATTGCTGCAAGGGGCTTTTGTCGCCCCGTGTTTTTCACGGGACCCTAGCATGAGTGACTACTGATAGATTCGCTTCCAGGCAAGCAGGCAAGTCTGCTGCCCTGGAACACTGGGGTCAAGGATTAGGGTTTCCTTTTTTTTCCCTTTCCTTGGTATTTATTTGTTTTCTTTTGCTTTTTGCATTGGCACCTGAACTTGAACACTCACGGGTAGTTCTGGATGCTGGTAACAAGGATGCTGGTGAGAAAAGAAATATATTTTTTTTTTAAATCAGTGTCTTGAAGTGGGAGAGATGACTCTGCAATTAGGAGCACTTGCTGCTCTAGCAGAGGACTCAAGTTTGGTTCCCAGCACTCATGCTGAGTAGTCCACAGCTGCTCCAATCGCCAGCTCCAGGGGATCTAATGCATTTTCCTAGCTTCCACAGGGACCCATGCAAACATACACACTAGTAAAAATTAAAAATCTTAAAAAATTTTGACACCTTCTAACACCAGGTATCTCCTAGGTCTGCCTGGTGCTAGGCAAACACAGGCTCTGTTCACTCCCACAGGAACCATAATCTGGCAGGATGAGGAAATGGGCCCAGATAGTTATTTCAAAGTTTACAGTTGAGGAGCCCAGATAGCATTTGAATCCCCTGTCTGCCTTTGAACTTTTGGTGTTCTCCTTAGAGTACATGCCCGTGAGACCTCTGGTTAGAAGGGAATTTTCTTGTGGGATTGCGGGGAAACAGGTCATACAGCTAGACCAGTGCTGGGGGAGGTGGACCATGGGGATCTTCACGAACCAGCAAGCATCCCAGGTGCCATTATGCAGTTTGTGGTCACTGGTAGGGATGGAAGCTGCAGGGTCGCACCATGTGCGGAGAAGTGCCAGTTTCGGTTCATTTCTTCTTTGCTTTGGACACCCCCAGCCCCAGCATTGTTTTCCTATGATGGTGTCATGTCATCATTCCCCGCAGCTGAGCATCCTCATCACACACAGGAAGCCCGGTTTCGTAGAGGGGTTCTAATATTACAGTTCTGACTCCACTGCTCCTTATGTGTGTCTAAAGAGAAGCTGAGAAGCTATTAAACTCCTTGACCAGTCTCTCAATATCTCTGTCTCTGTCTTTCATCTCAGGCAGTGTTACTAAAAAGGAAAATATAGTATGTTTTCTGGTGTGCTGCCCTTATCTAACACAGGGTTTATATATTATTTTTTACAATACCAACAGATTTCTGAGTTCTTGGTTGCCACTGATCCGGGGTCAACCGTCTCAATTTGACACCTACGTCCACAATATGTTTAAAATACAGACCTACCTTCTATTGACAAAGTTTACTTACTTTATTTCGGGTGACATGTATTTTTGCAATAAAAGCTCAGTTTCTGGGTCCTTGGAGGTTGTGTTCTTTTTTAGTATTGAATATCCAACTTGTCATTGTGATAATGCCCTACAAGCACATGAAAAAAATCCTACTCTTCCAACAACTTGTTTTGTTTTTGTGTGTGTCCCTGGGAAGCTTGTCACCTTAACCACCCCCAGATTCTGTGGTCCCGGTGATAGCCCTGGGCACCACCTCCCGCAGGAGCCTCCACAAGGACTTGGATCCTGACCTTGTGCATTCGGGCTCCTAAGTGAGCTGATGTTGAGGAAACTGGCCCAGCCCATCCAAACCCAGAGTTCATTTATACAGCAGCTATGGGACTAAATTATGGTTCAGGTCTGTCTTATGAAAGATGATAAATGAATATGTCACATTGGGAAAGAATCCACTTTGTCATCGTATGACAGCCTGGCTTGATTTGTTCGAGGCGGCTTCCTAAAAGTCCAGATGGGGGTATAAGGTATGCAGGCTGAGCAGGGCAGCTCCCTGCCCACTTCTAGGGTCTGGGGCATCTTGATTGGTCTGCCTCAGCCCCTGCAGCCCCTGGTGGAAGGAGAGGACTTCACTGGGCAGTGATGATACTTCATAGTCTGGTGTTTGGTTGCACTTGGAGACCAAGAGCGCTCAGCAACCATAAATCATGACCCATCTTTTTCAGTCTCGAGGGGAGTTGCGTACTCCGTGCATGCTCCCAGTGGAAATGTCTGTCGGACAGAACACGAAGCTTCCACAACCTATAGCTCCCCCCTCCCCCTTGTAACTGCTCCTTGGTCTTTTAAGTCGGGATGCATTCTTCCAAATTTCAAGCAGACAGCATTTATTTATTCACTCATCCATTTATTGTTTTTTTGAGACAGATTCTTAGATGTCCAGGTTAGCCTAAAACCAAATATGTAGCTTAAGATGACCTTGAAGTTCTGATCGTGTTTGCTTCAGCCTCCAGAGTGCTAGGATTATAGACACAATGGCAGGCTCATAGTAAGCTAAGAAACCCATTTCTAGCTATAATTTTTCTCCTTCAGAATCCCACGACTATGGCTATATTACTTTGTCTAAGATATTTCTTGGCAAAAGCAACTTCAGTAAACCCTAGAGCTTTCCAGAGAGAACATTAAAAAGAGGGAATCGTTGGGTCCTTAGCTATAGTGCCCTTTGACTCAGCTTTCAGAGCCCTGAGATTTCAGGGAACCCCACAGACATCAAAGCCATCCCTCCGTATCTGTAACAAGAAAATCCCCAGTTCTGGAACAAACCAGTGAAATGTTGCTTATGTTTGAGGGAAATCTTGTGATAACAGAACAGTGTGAGAGCTAGCCTGGGCTTCTTTATGGTCCAATGGCCTCCTGTCCCTGCAGAAGGTGGGTCTGAGCTCCCAGCAGAGTTGTTCCAGCATGTACCATCAGTGACCTTCTTAGAAGCCTTTTAAAAGGAAAGAAAAAGGGCAACTGAGTCCCCGCGCATATTCCCGGGTTTTACTTTTACATTTTTATCTCTTGGTTGATTGGTAGCTGGATTTGTGTTTTGTGGTGTTGAGACCAAAACCAGGCTCTTCTGTATGCATTCTTATCACTGAGTAAACCGCATCTCTGTTTACCTACCTGGAT
The DNA here is from genome assembly GCF_014885135.2 of Alexandromys fortis. Taxonomy (NCBI): domain Eukaryota; kingdom Metazoa; phylum Chordata; class Mammalia; order Rodentia; family Cricetidae; genus Alexandromys; species Alexandromys fortis. Next base: position 20,812,160 of record NW_026067927.1, read on the forward strand.
ATTAGGTGAGGAATTGTAGATTTTGGTCCCTGTGGTCCTAGGAAAGTTGTTTAATTTCCTCCCTGTCTGCACCTTAGTGGCGACAGAGGAGATGGTGGCCACGATGAGCGTGGTAGTCCTCTAAGAGCATGGCAGTGTAAAGGTTCACTGCTGTATTTCCTGGGGACCCGCTCTGCTCTGTGTTGGGAGTCAAAGGGGAATGAGATACAGAAAGGAGAGAAAATGAAGCCAGGTAGCTGATGTTGTCACCTTGTCACTTCCAGTGGGAACAAAGGGCATTCTCCCCACTGCGGACCCAGGGGGTGCTGAAAACCTTCCCCCAGCTAAGCAAAAAACACTTTCCCCACGCTGTCCAGGTCCTCCTTGCTGTGGTCTCAAGGCGGGCAACCTTTGCTGACACAGTTTTAATTATCATAAGAAACCATTACAGGGAAATTACAACCCGGGGGCATCTGCGCGCTAACATTTGGTTCTGGTTTTTCTTGAGACAGGAATTTCCTCCTCTGGCTACCCGTGGTCCAGCCGTTCCTCCTCTACTGCATTTGGGGGGAACTGGCTCTCTGAAAGAAATCAAAAAGGCTGAAGAACAGAGGCGGGGAAGTGTGATGTTTCTTAGAATAGCCCTCTGCCTTGGAGGTTCTGGAAGGAGTGGTGTCTGTATTGGCTGACCCTGTCACCGACTGGGCTGGAATAACAGCAAAAATAGCTCTTGAGGCTTTGTGGCAAGCGTGACCTGGCCTTGTAGATGTGGTGGGAACATTTGACTGGCACCTGAGACCAGGTGTCAGGGTCCAGTAGCAAATCCTGTGCGTATGGCGACATTCTTTATATGGAAAAGCGAGCCGTTTCCTTCATGCACTCCTGGCCAGTGTAGACAGTCACGGAGGGAGCCCTTTACAGTGTCCCTACAGTGAGGCAGGGCAAGTGTAGGAAGGTGTCTTTTCTTTGCTTTTCTAATGACAATTTGTAAAATTTCATTTGCATCTTCTACCTGGCATTAAACACTGCCCCCATCCCCAGAAAACTACTGGAAAAGTCCTGCCCAAACCGATAAGAAAACACTGGACGCTGTCGTTAATCAGGGACAGTCAATTAATAATTGCTCTTGTAGTGAAAACAGCCAAACCAGACCTGGTGGCACAGGCCTGTAATGCTAGCTGCCCAGAGGCTGAGTCAGGAGGGTCTCAAGTTGAAGTCCTGCACAATCAACTTCATGAGACTCTGTCTCCTAGTACTAAGCAAAAATAAAAGGGTTGGGGGAGGTAGATCAGGGGTGGAGCACTCATCTCTCAGGTATGAGGCTCTGCTCTTTCCACAGTTCTGTAAATACAATAATATTAACAGTCAGACAAAAACCATTATCCATATGAAGGTACTTACTGGTATTTGAGCTCTAGAGTTACAAGTAGATGTGCTAAAATTTACATTATAAACGTCATTGTCTCACAAGTCTTCAGAAGAAAACACTGACTGATTTCCAACAAGGTCCAGCCGTATGTGAATGTCCTCATCTATAGCTTTAACAGAGTGCCGCTGGGCCTAAGGTGTCCCCACTCTGTCATCCCCTGTGAAGATGTTTCCTTCTGAACATACCGGTAAAGTTTAGGTATTTTCTCACTCTCCTCACCCACCCTCAAGGAGAAATTTAATTTACTCTTTTATGTGTACTCCTTAAACTCCCTCCTGGAAACAGAAGAAAGTAAAATTAGATTTTTGTAAGCTGAGATGCTACGCATGTTATTTTTATTTTCAATACGGGTACATCTCTCTCGTTTATTTTTAAACACTTCCTCATAATATAAATAATCTAGTCGTTTCTGTTGCAGCCTGCTTATTCAGACAGGTAGGAGTTGGCCCTAAAGATTGGCGTTAAATTGAGGAAATCATTCATGTAGTAAATAAGATAATTTGTTTTTGCCCAAAAAGATTAAAATATAGATTTTTTTCAGGGTCTGTAATATTTTTAACACCTACAGTCCCTGAATATGTTTGATTCAGATTTGCTATCCACAATTTGAAAGAGCTTTTTATTGCAATTAAACTAAAATATTTTTTCAGTTAAAGAAGTCAGCATTGAAGGTGTTTTCTGCTTGAGAGTTTTCTCCTCCTCTACCTATTTCCTCTTTTTCCTCTGCTTCCTCCTCCTTTTCTTCTTCCCTCCTCCTCTATGGCCTGCTCCCCTCTGGCTAGATAAAACCTTCAGGTAGATGCTTGTGTCGGCTCCTAAAGCAGGAACTAAGGGGAAATATGAAACCGACATATTTGATTGGTACTTGTATACCTTTTGCAACTTGGTGCCACTCTCCAAATAAGAAAACAATAGCCTAATTATATATTACTGTATAAAGTGTCCTGACTGTCTTATTTTTGAGTGTATATGTAGGTGAGATTCTTCAGAGACCACCTTAGTGATGTTGGTAGTTGTCTTACTTAGGATTTCAATTGCTGTGAAGAGACACCATGACCACAGCAACTCTTATAAAGAAAACATTTAATTGAGCTGACAGCTTACCGTTCAGGAGTTCAGTCCACTATCATCATGGCACGCAGGCAGACCTGGCGCTGGAGTAGTAGCTGAGAGGCCTACATCTTGCAAGCAACAGGAAGCTGACTGACACCCTGGGCGGTATCTGGAGCTAGGAAACCTCAGTGACACACCTCCTTTGACAAGGCCACACCCACTCCAGCAAAGCCACACCTCCTAATAGTGCCACTCCCTATGAGATTATGGGGGCCAATCACAATCAAGCTCCACAGTAGTCGTTTGTTTTCACTTTCATGTTCAAGTTGTAGCTCCAAGATTGGGTGAAGACACTTGTGGATAAGGCCCTTTAACCTCGCCCATGTAAAAGTCAGCGTGTCTTAGCTCAGTTTCTATTGAGGTCATACAGTAACTTATACCAACTACTTTATAATGGAGAGAAGTTTATTTTGCCCCTCCCTCATGAAAGCTAGAGGGCCAAGAGCATGGTGGAGGCATCTGTTTGACTTCCAGTGAAGGTCTCACTCTGCTTCAACTCTAGACTATGAGGACTGCAAAGTCAAAACAGGTTCGTGCCAAAGAGAACAAAATGCTATTCAGCTGCGGTAGGGAGCCAAGCCTTTCCCACGAGACAGGCTTCATCCTCTCATGAACCCTACCCCAAAGATCAAAGTTCTCTTTCTAGACATCCCTCTTCTAACCCTGTCAAACTAATGCTCTATCTCCTGGGCATCTGGCTTCATAGACCCTGTATTCCCATTTTTTTTTTTTTTTTGTTAACTTTACACAAGATAGAAACACCTGGAAAGAGGGAACTTCAATTGAGGATTCACCTTCTTCAGAATGGCTTGTGGCATGTCTGTAAGGAAGTTTCTTTATAGCTGGTTGATGTAGGAGAGCTTAGCCTACGGTAGGCAGTTCTGCCCTGACTTCTCTCCATAGTGGACTGTAACCTGTGATATGAAACAAACCCTTTCCTCCCAAGTTGCTCTTTTCGTGGCGTTTATCTCAGCAGTGGAAACTTAGCTAGGACACCCTGACTCAGTCATGTAGCATGTCCCTGTGTGTTTCTCTGGGGAGGTGGGGTATGGGCCTGCTGTGTGGCACAGGGATGGGGTCTTGAGTTTTACTGTGCTGACTTCCTCAGCCTTAGTTCCTCTGGCTACCTGAACTGTCTGTGTTAGTAGTGTCTCATAAAGTATCTCTTGTGCACTAGCCAATACTTTTGTGCACGTGGCTTTATTTCATCCTTCCAGCAACCTGTGTGGTATCCGCTATAGTGGCCTCTTTTACAGACATAGAAAGAGATTTGAAGAAGGCGAAGATCTGACAGGCAATCTGTACACGAGGCCGTGTCTCTCCAATGCTCTGTTTCTCAGCACTAAGCCAAGCCAAAGCAGGAGTGAGGGTTTGGCATGTCAGCCACATCTGTTAGGGAGAGACTTCCTCCTACTCAGTAGGCTCAGGCTATTCTGCCATAGTTCAATTTAGACCCTCCTCCCCTAGGGCAGTTTTCCCAGGACCCTTAGGATGGCTTAGTGTCTGTCTCCTGTGTCACTGTCCTGCCTGTGCCCACCACCATCCTGGCTCTGTCTTTTGGGTCTCTGTACTCAAACCCTTATTCTCCATCTTTTGCCCCAGAGAGACTCTGCACACTTTTATTAAGAGACAGACATCCTGGGTCCAGATGAACTTACGGTTTGGCGATCTCTACTTCTTCATTTATGGGCTTTTCCCAAATCACTGTTTGGCTACACACAATTTCAGAGACTCTCACCATTGTGTAGCTATTTCCTCTGACCGAAAACTTTAATTTGTGGGGGGTGTTGATGACTTCTTAAGACTTAGAAGTGAAATGAGTAAGAACTTAGGAAGTAAATGATTGTCAAAGCTCAGGACACTCCTTAAAGTTACAATGCCTCCCCACCCCCACACTTATTTAGATAACAGTTGCCCACCTGGAAGTCCAGTGGGAAGTTTTAGTGCGTAGCTTTTTGAGTCCTCATCCATTGGGTTATTCAGTGATGCAGCTGCCTTTGAGTCACCCACACTCCCATACGCTTCCACGATGAACTTGGCGCTTCTCTCGGCTGGACTTGGGTGAAGTCCTTTCCTTAGTTTGCTGATGGCAGGAATAGGTCTCTGCTCACGTCTCCCTAAGGAAAGTTACATCACATTTATGTAAACCATGAGCAGCTTTGATGCAGGGCAAGCGATTTATCCTCTCTGGTGTCAAGACCCAGCCCACTCCTGAAGTGAGGGATTCTGGGAGATGGAAGGGCTGAATGAATCCAGGAGCTAACAAGCTGATGAATGGATGCTAATCAAGGGCCAGCATTTTATCCAGGCCTTTCAGTCCACACTGTACAGCTTATTCCACTTGCTCAAGTTCAAAGAATTCATTCATCTCCTTCAAATATTTATATAGTTTAATTAATAGGATAATAAGCTTTTTTTTTTTTTTTGGTGGCTAATGAGCTGTTGATCAGATATGATGATCCTAGCCTGGCTCATCCCTGATGTTAGTTTAATAATAAAGGTTGATCGCGGTGATTGGCCAGAAGTAAGTCTTCAGTGCTGTGTGTCCGTATGAGGTGCGGGGTGTGAGGACATGTGTGAGACGGTGAGGGGGTGATGCCAGATGTCCTGCTCCCTCACTCTACCTTAGTTGTCCAGTGAGAACAGGGTCCCTTACTGAACCTGGGCTCCACTGTGGTTTTCCCAGGCCGACTGGCCAGTGAGTCCAGCTATCCTTCTGTCTCTCTCACTGGGGTTGCAGGCTTATGCAGCCATGCCTGGCTTTTACAGGTATTCTGGATTTTAGGTCTTCATGCTGGTACGTGCCAGAGTGCTCTTACCTACTCAAGCATCTTCCCCTCTTTTTTGTCGATTTTTATTGAGACAGTGTCTCACATAGCCTGCTGGCCTTGAACTGCCTAGTAGCCAAGGAGAGCATGGACTCGAACTCCTGACTCTCCTGTCTCCATCTCGCAAGGGCTATGATTAGAAGTATGTGCCACCACATCCAGCAGGAACTCATACCATCTGGGTGCTCTTTTTGCTTTGTGGAAGCTTGCATTCAAAAACTTAGACTAATGAACCTCAAGGATTCTACTAGGTTTCTTATCCCCATTTTATAGATGAAGAGGCTGAGACTCAGAGTATTGAAATTTGTTGTGTGTCACACAATCAGTCAGCTATAGGGAAGATCTGTCTCCAGTGCCCACGGTCGTAATTCTGCAATCGTAAGCCACAGTAACTGTTCAGAACCTGTATCAGGCATCGTTCTCCAGAGGAACAGACCTATGGAATTAGTATAGATTAAAGGGGAATTTATTTGATTGGCTTACATAATGCAGTCTGGTTAGTCTGACAGTGGCTGTCAGCATATTGGTGAGGCTGTGGACGTGGAAGCTGCTTAGACCATGAGGCTGAATACCTCAGGAGTCCCCAGCGAAGGCTGGAGGGGTCTTGGAGATCCACTGATCTTTAGTTATCATTGGCAGCCTGAAGAAACTGGGTTCTGATGTCAGCAAGGGAAGGTAGCAGCAGAAACAGCACCTGCAGCTGCAGCAACAGGGTAGGTGAACTCCTCAAGAGTAGAGGATGTCGCCAATGAGACAGGAAGGCAAAGCCCGGGACCTCCTTGCACCTATTGTCATGAGAAGGTGCTACTCATATTTAGAGTTGCTCTTTCAGGTTTACATACCCTGATCAAAGAGATCCCCAGCAGCTATGTTTGTCTGCTTATCGTTGAGTTGATCCAGATCCAGTCAAGACAACCAAGACTAGCCATCACACAACCTTCGTACAAATACTTCACAAACCCCTTTCAAGCAAGTTTCTTGGATATTATACCTCGTTGGGTAGTACACTGTGCTTTCTGAGGTGGGGTGTCATAGTTTTACAATCTGGTTTGCAGGTGTAAAGAGAAAACAGAACCTCAGGAAGCATTATAACTCTGGGATTTGACATCGTCTCTTCTGACCTGATCGTTGGTTTAAAGCACACCGAGAGAGTGTAAGATTTACTCCTACATTCTCCACCCACCCGAAACAGTTCAGTGTCTCATATTTATAGAATTCTTCTGCTGAAAGACACACGCATACAGCCACAGACACGTGCTCATCTTAAATGACAGTAATGGGAATGTAGGGACGCTCCCTTCCAGTCCTCGGGAATCCATATTTCATGAGTTGGAGGCATGTGGGTTGCCTGTGCATGTGAGTTTATTGGCGCATTAGTGACAAATGGCTACTTTGTACAATTGTCACCTAAAGTTCTGGCTTAAGTTATCTGGAGTCTAGTTTTATTGGAGATGAACCTGAATGTAAATGATGGGTGCAATTATGGAATTCCAGTTCGAGGTACAGGGAGGAACCGGAAAGGCCACAGCAGAAAGGGCATTATCCTTGCCTTCATCTGTTTTCCTTTAGATGATCCATCTGTAGTAAATATTTCATGTGCTTTGCATATCAGTCCGAGTTCCCTCTGTGAGGTCAGGTAAATGGAATGTAAATCCCCACTGCATGTACTCCAAACAGTAAAATGGTGTTATTTGATGTTACACGGCATAAACATGCAGATTTGATTCCCCCTTTACTCATGCTGTAAAAACAAAGTTTTTAAAGTGGTTAGCCATACCTGGAAATGTAAATGCATCCGCCTAATGTAATGCCAAAGAAAAATTAAGACAAATGATACCACACGGCTGCCACAAACTGCGGCTCGTTCAAAATTCACTTTAGTTATTATGCTGTGAGTGCGGGCTCTCACCCTCCTCTGTGAACACACAGTTTATGTTGAATGCAACATGAATCATTTTAATAGACCAAGCAAAAAGTCCCCAAAGTCGATTTTCAAATTATGAACCTTGGAACAGAATATAACAACAGCGAACAACAAATAGTTCAGACTTTCGCTCTGAGCTCTGGGTGAGCCATTAAAGATACAGGGAACACTTTTGCTCAGATGCTCCACGGTTCTTAGCCTAATGGCAGAAATAACAGAAACTGTGGCTTGCAGTGCAGCTTTTTCAGCCATCGTTCTGTTCAATTAGTTTCTCATTTGTGTAATCAAGATATTCCCAAACAGAGCATAGAGTTTGTATATTGTTCAGAACTAATTGTACGTATTATAAATCCAAGAAATAATTTAAATGACTCAGTTCCAACAGGGGGGGAAAGCAACATTTTTTTTAAAATAGCTAACTAAATGAAATGTTAACCCATATGGGAAACATTTCCAAAGAACTCTAACCACCCACCTGGAAAATGGGGAAGTCCCACCTTACAAAACAGTCTTCAGCAGTGGAGAGATAGCTCAGCAATTAACACTGCTTCTGACTCTTCCAGAGGACCCGAATTCTGTTTACAACACCCACATCATTTAGTCACAACCTATAATAACAGCTGCAGAGGATCAGAAGCCTTCTGATCTCTTAGGGTACCATCACACACATGTTCTCTCTCTCTCTCTCTCTCTCTCTCTCTCTCTCTCTCTCTCTCTCTCTCTCACACACACACACACACACACACACACACACCTATTAAATAAATCTCCAAGTCATAACTGAATGCAATAAAAAATTAAGTTGCTAGAGGAGATGCCATTTTTCTTCCAGGATGCAGAAGCTGAAGTGGGCATTTATTATCAGATGGCAGAGATGGAGACAGAGGTCATCAGTAGGCTTGAACCATTGCTAGCATCACCTAGTGTATCCAGCATACATCTTGGCCCTCATTCCAGACCAGTTGAACCAGAAGCTTGGGGTTGCAGTGAGGCCCTGGAATTGGAGTTGTAACAGGCCAGACCATGGGTGTGTGATCAGTTCAATTATGTGCTTTCTGATTATGTGGCACCAAGATGGTCCAAACATTTGCATTTGTAAATGGTACTAAAATGTGGATCTAGGTGTTATTTTTCTGGCCAATGAAATGACAAGCCAGCAGTTTCCCAGGTAGACTGTGGAAAGGCATGTGGAAGAGGGGAGAGTATTGAAGACTTGTGTCAGACAAGAAGCCCAGCTCCTAACTTTCCCATCTGTACTTTGGGATTTTTTTGTTATTGTTTTATTTGTTTATTTATTTGAGAGAAGCTCTCACGTAGTCCAGGTTGGTTTCAAACATGAAGCAGAGCCTGGACTTGAGTTCCAATTCCTCCTGTCTCTACTTGCCAAGGGCTGGGATTTCATGTGTGTACTACCATGCCTGGTTCTGGGCTTTAGAAGGTGAATAGGCTACACTCCTTGTTTCTGTCTGAACACAGACCCAGTGCTGCCATGATAAAATGGCTCAGTGAGTCAAACTCTTACCCCCCAATCTGACTCCATGAGTTAGATCCCTAGGACCAGAGTGGAGAAAGGCAACTCCTGCAAGTTATCCTCTGACCTCCTTACACTCTTACATACATGTGCCCCCCCATCAGTAAATAATAAAAAATAATTATTAATAGTTGGCAATTTTGAATCTTTAAAGGGATGTTTCCTGATCTTAAATGGCAATTTATTAATTTTTTATAACATTGTGTAGTTCAAAGAAAATATGTTTTGGGCAGGCAACTAGATGATACACTCCTAAACTACTAAATATATTGAGAAAAGAATATGTATATTAGAATGTTTATGTTGGGAGATTTTTAATGTACAGCTTTAGTGTCGTAGCATAACTGAGCAGAGCATTGTTCATACCCAGGATAGGACACAGAATTAGCATCTTGTATCAATTACCTGTTAAAATGCTGATATTATGATGAAGTAAAATCCTTAGTTTTTGTTAAAATTCACTTCTTGGGTTGTACTTCCTGTGGGATAATACTTGCATGATGTCATACCACCACTGCCATGTGTATTGCATAGTTTCACCAGTCTACAGTGTTCCTTTGGAAGTGTTCTTACTAGCGCTGGCTAAGCTTGAGAGATAGCTGTCAGGACAGTGTTTGTTGTACAAGCAAGAGAAACAGAGTTCAATTCTCAGAACCCATGTTTAGAGAGAAAGAGAGAGAGAGAGAGACACAGGGCTGATAATCCCAGCTCTGAGAAGGCAGAGACAGGCCGGCCAGCCAACTCATTCCAATCAGTGAGTTCCAGGACAGTGAGATAAACAAGATAGACGGCAACTAAAGACACCCAGGGACAGGTGCATGCACACCCACACACACATACTCCCCACACACATACCCCCCCCCCACATACCCCACACACACTCCAACTGTTTAGTTAGGCCGCCCTAGCCATGCTCAGGAAATTAAGTATACCTGGGCTTGTGGATCTCAGTGCTCAGAATGAGACAGCCTACATATCTGGTAGTTGTAGTAATTGCAACAATTGGATCCTGAAGCTAGAATTATTCAGCTATGGACCTCCCCCTTGGTTCATGTTGTGGGTATAAGTACTGAGTTCTGTGACATCAGCAGTTAAGCTGGTGTATATATATGCCATCTCTTTCCAATAGGTCCTTTTCCTTCCTCCTTTCTCTTGTTGGATTATTTGAGAGACCTCACAGGATACTGCACCAAATAACTCAGCAGCCATGTGGATAACAATGGCACTTTCTTCCTTTGGTTCATTTTGGAGGTTTTGTTTGTTTGCTTGTTTTCTGTTTGTGTTGCTCAGAGACAAAAATCTCTGGCTGGCCTCAGACTCACCATGTAGCTGAGGATGCTCCTGCAGCCCTCCTCTGCCTGCCTCCACCTCTCCTGCACTGGGATTACAGCCGTGAACCACCCCACATGGCTCATTTGGTTCTTTTTAACATCACACACCTCTATTCTTATTTAAAGTGATAGATCCCAAGCTATCTAGGAAGGGAGCTGGCTAATATCTTGTGTCCTGTGTTTGTTTTCACGGGGCATAGTGCTGACGAACGTCTCCGGTGTAAACAAGAAAAGACAGTTTAATTTTGTGAATTAAATCAGAGCTGCAGGAAAGTTTTCTGTTTTAAAAGGCACCCAAATTATTTCCTCTTGCCCTACTTGTCCTACTTGCCCCCTACTGCTTGGGGAACAATGGAAACTAGAGACACTTGCCTCTTGGACTTCTAACCCCTAGGGGTTTGAATACTTTATACTATCTCTGTATGTATTTCAATGAGGTGAGCCTGGTGTGTGTGTAGATCAGAGGATAACCTCAGACTGTCTTGACTCCTTCTTTAAGGCCTGATCTCTTGTTTGCCACCATGTACACCAGACTCCCAGAGAAGATCCCTGGGATCTTCCTGTCTCTGCCTCCTGTCTCACTGTATGGGCCTCTGCTGGGATTGATTACACATGCCTGCATTCAGTCTATGTGGATTGGGGGTCCTGAATTCAGCTCTTCCTCCTTAACTGCAAGCACTTTGCTCACTGAGTCCTGTCCTCGATCCTCAGTCCTTTGTTTAATCCGTGGGGATGCCATTGTTGTTTTCTGCAGTCATAAGAAGATAAGCAATTATGTTGTTGCAAAACTGTCTTCTGTAGGGTTTTTTTGTTTTGTTTTTGTTTTTTGCCCTTTGGGATATAACACATCTTTATGTTAAATTGTTTTACTCTTACTTCCTTAAAGGAGCTAAGTACATGTGAAATATTTGTACGGAAAGCTAGTTTGCAATTTCCACAAATAATCAGAAGAATCTTTCATTGAGGAGAATTATTTTTAAGGTGCCTATTTTCTTCCATAAAATATTTTCTTAGCATTGGAGATAGGGCAATAGGGCCTTAATCTACCATGAATTCAATTTAGAAAACAGAAATGGGTAAGGAATACAAATTATGGTCTGGTATAGTATAAGCCAGACAGGACTGTGTATTAAATCCCCCCAGTTTTTCTTTCTTTACCTTTCCCTTCTTCCTCACCTTTGTTCTTATTCAATTATTCATTCTTTCTGGGTTTTTTTCATTTCTTTTTCTAATAATTGCAAGTGAATATAGTTTAGAGTCAGAGTAATGGGTTTCTTTTTTAATTTTAATTTTGATTTATTACTCTGTGGGAGGGTCTTTGTGTGTGTGTGTGCTAGCGCAAGGCCATATGTGGAGGCCAGAGGACAACCTTTGGAAGTTGGTTCTCTCCTTCCAGTGTGGGATCCAGGGGTTAACTTCAGGTTGCCAGGCTTGCAAAAGTACTTTCACCCTCTGAGCCGTCTTTCTATCCCCCAAATCATGTATTTCTATTAAGATTTTCTATGAACAATTAAAGTGATCCTCAATATCACCTCTAGTTCTCCATTTATAACTTTAGTGGGTCCATTTGGTACTCGTGGCTTTAGACACTCCCTGCTTTTCCTGTCACTCCTGGGCTGTCTGGCTTAGCATCTCATCTGTGAGCTTGCTGCCATTTCCCTGGTCCCCTGTGATGCACAATTCTGTCTCAGTTCCTTTCAGGCCAGTTACGTAACCATTATATGAAGATTATTCAGTATTTGCATTACTCAGTGTGTAAATACTTCACAGCTTAGCAAGAGAGCATATTAAAATGTTTTCCCTTCCTTTGCTGTCTTTTGTTTTTGCCTGCAGTTCTACGTGTTTTATTGTCCTGTTTGCTTACCTTTCAGTGTGTTGATCTCTGATTCACCCAGGTAGGATCTGAAAGGTAACAGCCCAAGTTTCATTTCAAAAAGCTTATGGTTTAAAACTTTGTAGATGTTCTCTCTCTCTCTCTCTCTCTCTCAAAAGCCAGAATACATTTTTGGGCGTTATTCCTCTTTTTGTGATACAGCACCTTTCATTGACCTAGAGCTTGCCCAACGAGGTAGTCCAGCTAGCCAGTGAGCGCCAGGGACCTCCTTGCCTCTCCCTCCCCAGCACTGGGATTACACAAGTGTAGCACTGCACCCAGTTTTCCTCTTTAACATGGCTCTAAGGATCTGACTCGGGTCCTGATGTTCACAGAGCATCCACTTTCCCGACGGAAGTGTCCCCCAGCCCTCAGAATGCTCTTTCCCCACTTCTGCATTTTTAAATTCATCTTTGAAAATCTAAATGTGGACATGTAGATTTTAAATGAATTTTTCCTCAGTGTTTTAAGCCATCATTCTTGTGTGTTGTAGTTCTTCTTTCTTGCTTTTGGGAAATGCGCTGCCAGTTGAATTCTGTACTTACAGGTCCGCGAGTGCCCAGGTCACCATTCTGAGCTATCACTTTGGCAGTGGAACTTCTGCTAGGAACTGGGGTGAGCTCTCGTGTGATCCAGAATCTTAGTACATTTCACACAGTATCAGTTTGGAGCTATAGTTTTGTTTTAAACATGGAACCTACAGGCAAGCCATTGCTAAGAATAGTGGTTTTCCTCAAGCAAAAAACAATTCTCTGCTCAGTATTTACACCTTTGACATCAACCATGGCAAACCAGTAGGCCAAGGAAATGACTATCTGGTAGGTTGTGTTACACTCCCCTTCTCCTATTGTCTTCACTCTGGGTGGGGAGGGCTTCCAACATGAGCCCAAGGGGACAATAGGGAGATGCCATGATTATAGAGTAGCACCAGGATGTTGTGTGCCTTCTGAGCATCATGGGGATGCTTTTGGGAGCATGCCCAGTGTGGGTGATCTTTGTGTTCATGTGTGCATGTGCTCTTGTGTGTAGATGGCCTTCCCTTTCACTCTGATGCTTGTTGTCTGTGATGCCGAGCTGACTGAATGAACTAATCTATTATCCACAACCACGTTCCTTGACGACCTGCTTCCAGCTGCATTACACGGCCATTGTCACACAGGTCCTCATTTTTCTCACCCTTCCAGTTTTGTATTAATTCTCCATCCATCACTGAGGACCGGCTGTCACCAGACACCCTTTTGGGTAGGATCTGAAGATGCATAGCTCAGGTTTTCAGATTCCTTGCATTTTATTATGTAACCCACCCCCTTCTAATCTGGGTCTAGAGCTTGCATGGGACTCTAGAAGTTGTATTTAAAGGAAGTATTGCATTAAAGGGAAGGGACATGAACATGTGGCTACAGGGACTGTGCTTTAGTGAGTGAAGATAAGAATATTCGCCCAGCACGGACGCTGTTGTTCGTTTATTCTGGGTATGACCTATGGTTTCTGAAGTTTGATAGACATCCATGGAGAAAGGAGTGGTCACCGTAGGTCTTTTGTCCTTGGGCTCCTTTAATATTGGAGTGACACTTTGGAAAGTTTCCCTTTGGTCCAGAGCAATGATGACAAGACAAAGATAGTAATGGCATCACACCTGTATGAACAGAGCATTGAAATTGAATGCTCACATCTTTTCTTGTCTTTCTCTCTCCAGTGCCCCCCTGCCTTGCCTCTTCTGCCCACATCACCCAAAATTTTTTCCCTTGCTTCCCATTCAGAAAAATCTTCCCAGAGTTCCATCACTTTGTCTTCCTCTCCTTAGACTGTGTGTCATCCCAGGAGCAGAAAGTATCAGTGTGCAATTGGTATGTTTACTAGACTGGACAGAGTTCTCAGTCAGGTGCCAGGGAACTCGGCTGGTATTTATGAAAGACCGGCAGTATTTTGGTGGATGATGACAAGAGGTATTTTGGGTCATCCCATGAAAGTTTTTTGTGTTCCATTTCACTATATCTTGCAGCACCAACAGCCACTGTAACTTTAGGAGGCCACTGACCAGGGCTCTGTCTCTACTGATTGCTCCACATTTCCTTGCATTTTATATAAAAGGATTCATGTCTGTGTAATTGTGCACCTGGCTTCTTTCACTCTGTACTATGATGTAGTTCACATATGCCGTTGCAGTAGTTGGGGCTCCATAAATTTCGTGGCTTGGTAGTCAATATTCCACTGAGCCGACAGACTGCATTTGTGTTTATCTTTTTCTTTGTTAGCCTGCCTTTGTGTTGTTCTTAGTTTTTAACTGTTGTGACCATGTGCTGTTTTGACCAAAGTCACTATGAGAATTCATGCACGATTGTTTGTGTGGACGATGTCATCAATCCTGGTAGAATCTTTTCCTCTTTTCATGTATATGACTATGTGGTACACGTGCATGTGTATATACATATGTGTGGATATACATATGTGTTTGGATGCCCATGTACATGTGTACAAGTGGAGGCTTAAGACTGATGTTTGGAATCTTCCTCATATTTCTTGGTATTCCAGCTTGTTCTCTGCAGCAGGGTCTCTCAGCTGAATCCAGAGCTCACGGATATGCTTGTGCCACTAGCTAGGTTGCTTTGGGACCTTCTTGCGATTGAACATTTTTTACTTTGGTGTGTAAGAGTAAGCTGCTCTTGACATTGCTGGTCCTTTTAATTTTGCTTGTATCTACAGTAGTTAGGAGTTTGTCTAATTAAATAAATGACTGATAATATAATGATATCTTTCACCAGAATATGTTTCTAGATGTATCTCTTTTACGCTGTTTATTTTTAAGAGGAGCCTAATAGCTTTTGGAGGGGTGTACCACCTGCCACCCAAAATATGGTGGCCTTTAACATATTCCTAGAGTTGTGGAGTCACCAGCATCATTAAACCGTATCTTCATTTACTTCTGTCTTCTCAGTGAAAATGCTACTCACCTGTTCCCGCCTCGCTTCCTTCTTCCTTCCACCATTAACTTTCAGTGTTCTCCATAACTGTTCTGGCTAATCTGTGACTGGTAATTCTTTCCTCAGAAGAAAATGTGGCTTCCTGAGATTTATACTGCCAATTCCACAGAGTTGAGTTCTGCTCTGAGTATCTTAATCCAATCTGTTTGTCTGTATATACATGCTTTCTGTGCCCCATCCAGTATGTCGTGAAGCCGGATTGTTTCTCCAACTCCTTCCCCCAACACACACCCATCATTCCCACATCTGACATGTTCTCAAGTTGTTTGAAGGGATGATGTGTCTTGGGTGCCCTTCCCAGCACCCAGCCCAGTTAGGACTGGTAGACAGATATTTAATCAGATTACTTTCTCTTTACCTCCCCTTTATCTTCTTTAGAAATTAATTGCATGACTTCTTACTACAGGTCATGTGGAATAATTCATGCAGCTATTCATGAGACCACTTTACAGTTGCCCCAACAATTCCTGCTTATAATTTTGTAAGCACTTCTAGCCCGTGGTCTTTTTTTCTTCTTCTTATCTCTACTTAAAGCTTTTCTGGAAGGAATTCAATTTCCGCTTTCCTTAATGTTCCTTAAATGTTGTACATATCTTAAAAGTGGATTCCTCATAAAACAATATGGATTATGTTCTCATTCTGTTAACGGTGTGAAAGCCAGTCTGGAAGACAGGAATAAGACTCTCTTAAAATCAAGTACAAGTTTTAAAGGAATATAAAACTCTCTCTTTAAAAATATTCCCTTCTACTTCTACCTTCTAACCCACAGAGCTCTTCTAGTTTCATTCCACCTTGGAAATATGATTATTGTTGTCATTATTATTATTTCTGTTTGCAATGGGAGCAGAGCCAAGGCCCCTATGGTCTAGCAACTCCACAGAAGCACCTTTGCTTCCATCCCATAGTTGAGTTTCTTCTCAACAAGGTGTGAAACTGAAAGGGAATCTCACATGCTGGGACTGTGAGAAAAGGATGATAAAGGAACTGGAGCTGGAAAGTTCATGCCTAGTAGGCAGGCTCTGAAATGGACACATGCTGGAAATGGCGGGGCAAAGCCGCAGCATGGGGAGCTCTGGCTCCTGGCTAGGAAGGTACTCGTTGGGAAGGAATTAGAAGTGGCCCATGGGGCAAGAGCTAAACTAGCCTGAGAGCTAAAGTAGGCTCATTTGAGATGTGTGTGTGTGCCTGTGTGTGTGTGCGTGCATATGTGCGTGTGTGAAAGTAACAGAAAGTCGGAAATAGGTGAATCTTTGACAGAACATTCTGTAGCAGAAGAGAAAGTAGAAAGCTAAGTTGGGACTCATTGCAAGCTGAATTTGGAGTATTAAAGCCCAAAAGGCCATGCTAATGTACATCATGGACCATGAAACTAAGATGGCAAAAATACCCATTGTCTTCAGACCCCGATAATTGGCAATTCAAGATCAAGCAAATGTTTTGTATAGGTCTTAGGACAGTACGTTAGGATGCTGAACTTGCTTGCTTCCATGTAGGGAAGCCCCAACACCTTCCCAGCAAAGCCCTGGAGACTGAGGCAGTGGTGGAGATGTTGGATTCTCCACTTGCATGCTTTCCTGTCATGGTCTCCAATGGTCTGGAGCGTTGGGTGAACCATCTAGATGGCTGGCATTTTAACACACCCTGGTTAGCCAGGGAGGGTCTCTGTATCGTGGGAAAGGAGTGGAACACCAAAAGTCACATCCTCGACTCAGACTTCTCTCACAATACAATTTTTTTTTAAATTTATGCCCTGGTAATGCTGAAGCATGCATGCATAGATAGCCCATATATGGCGGTTCTGTTGATGGTCTACGTTGATGAGGATGACTGACCAGGTCTCTTCCTGAAGAGGGCACCAGATCTCATTACATGTGGTTTCTGGGAATTGAACTCAGGACCTTTGGAAGAGCAGGCAGTTTCTTAACCACTGAGGCATCTCTCCAGCCGTTCACAATACTATACAGAGGTAGAATTACAACCCACATAATCTTACCTTTAAACGTCAGTCTGGGAAGGGGGAGAATAATTCTTCAGCAACAGGGAAACATGGGATAGTGCACACCTGATCTCTTGCCTCCGTCTCCTAAGGGCTGGTATTGCAGATATGCACCACTATGCCCAGTGGGTTTTAAATTATGTGAACAAGCCCATGTACAATGATGCTACAGAAGTAATAAGCAAAGTTACAGATGGGGATGTTAACTTATTGACAGAATCAAGTGAATTGAGAGAGAAGCTACCAGGTATGCGGATTGTCTCAGTATGTGGATCGTAAGTCTTCGAGATGCTCCAGCTTGGCAGGAAGAATTATCTGTGAGCCTCGTAGGGCTTCAAACCAAGAGAGAGATCCAGTCAGATTATTTTTATGAATCCATCAGTTCATGTAAATCAGCCAGCACGCGTGACACTCACCTTTCTGTCCTTCCTTACCCTGCCAGTTGAGACAGGACTAGCTAACCAATGTCTTTCTGAAGTCTTCTGCTTCATTCGTGGGGGCGTCTAAAGATATGCAAAGACATGGGGCTATCTTCTTATTACCTCTTTTCTTTATTGGGGGTACGTATATGAGTATGTGAAATACCAGAAGTGCATCTCTCTGCCCTCCAGAATTTCAGTCTGGAGCTCATCTTTGAGAACTTAGGTAGGAATTCAAATGAATGATGTACCCGGCCCCGTCGGTCGAGCATTCCTTCCCCCTGAGGTTCATCCTCAAGGTCAACAGCACCAGGTAATGCAGCCCAGGCTCCCATCCCCTTCCCTTTCTTTCCCCTTGCCCTTGAAGCTGGCAAAGGAGTCGTCAGGATTCTCGTAAAATTCCGCAGCGATGGCGTCTTCCGCTCTCTGTATTTCCTTAAGTGAACATCTGTCTAATGGTTCACCTCCATCGCCTTACTGCTTCCCTCATGCTTTCGCTCTTTCCAGACAATAAACTTTATTTTCTTCATAAGAATTCAGTCGACGCAAGGGTATTAGGCAGCTTGTTGGCACCTTTTAATTCCTGGATGGTGTCCAGGAAGGCTCTTCACGGGAGTTCCAGTGGGTTCATCTGTGACTCCTGGAAGACAATGCGGCTTTGTGTTTGGGTTTTTATCAGTTACCTTCTGTTTGTAAACATCTGTTAGTGAGTGCCCACCCCTGCACCCCCACCCCTGTCAGAAATAAAAGGATTCTTCCGTTTTGACTCTTTTTGCCTAGCATAGGGAGAAGAGTGTGCTTGCCGATTTTCCTTTTTTACCCCGGTCAAGTGCACAGGTATGTAACCATTGAGCTGAAACCCACAGACTTTGCACATATTGGCAAACGACTTTCCATAGGGACCGAAGCACTTTATTTCATTAATGGCCGAGAAACCTGCTAATCCGCTCATTACTGCTGTTTAATTTTGATGCTGGTTTTTGATGATGTATTGAAAAACTGTATAAACTGCCAATTACAACTAGAAAACATTTCCATTTCTGAAGAGGCCATTATTTTTTTCATTTGCTTAGCAATGCACAGCAAGCCATCCCCCCCCCCCAACCACTTTTTGCTTTGGATTGCATTCCATCCTTAATCTTTCTTAGCTGTTTATTGTTATGTCCTTCCCAATAAATATTCCCATCTTGTTCTTCCACTCTTTCACTCAATTTAAGAATGCGCTTGAACCACTGTATACAATTTCAGTTGGTCTTGTTATTGTTGTTACTAATCTGTCCCTATATCCTGTTGATTTTATGATTTTCTTTCTTTGTACTTCTATGCTTTCCTATGTGGCCCCCCTCATTGAAAGCGCTATACTTTGAGCCCGATGGGATGGACCAGCAGGTAAAGGCACCTGCCATCAAGGCTGGTGGCCTGCTTTTGATCTCTGGAGTCTGCATGTGGAAGGAGAAAAGTGCCCCCCCCAAGTTGCCCTCACAATTCTACACATGCACCAGACCCACATTCATATGCATATCACACATATCACACATATCACACATACACACGCACACATGCTCACTTCAGAGAGCTGTGGTAAAATGCTGGATTTTCTTGTGGGTTTGGAGACCCAAGAGAGAATCTTAGTTCTGGGTGAGGACTGACTTGATTCTCTGGTCCACTGTGAACCTGCTTCCTTAAGGCTGATCTCCCAGGCTCTGATTGCCACAAAGACTTGAAGGTGTGAGCCCTGCAGAACCAGCTGGGTGGGAAGCAGTAGTCTGTGTGCTGTGTGTGGTATGACTTTGGTACTTTGTGGTAAAAGTCGAGAATGGTTTCGCAGTGAAGCCTACCTTTCTACGTCTTTGTGTCTGTTCTGTTCGCATATGCCGAAACCCAACTCTAAAGGTATAGGAAGGGCTTTGAAGAAGTTCAAGTCAGGAGGCTCCAGGCATAAGTTCTGACTTCTCTGACTCATGATGGCCTTAAGATTGAACTCTGGCACAGAAAGTACTCGCTTTAGACTGTACTCTTGTGAAAGGAAGCACATGAGTTGTGTTGTGCTTACTATGATCAGCTTCTAAGAAAGGCTGGTTTTAGCTCATGCTCCCCTGCCACAGGCAGTTATCTCTTGGTTTTGTTGCCTTGGTCTCTCCAGCATGCTTTGAGTGCACAGCAGAAAGGCCTGTGTTCATGGCATCCAGGAAGCTAAGGGTTAAGAGGAGGAGCAAGGATTTCCAATTGTTTGATGAAGGCCATGCCTCCCACAAGTGACATAATTTCCTTCTACTAGGCCCTATCTCCTAAAGGTGCTACCACCAACTGGATACCAAGCCTTTAACACCTGGCTTTGGAGAACACTTGTCAATCCCTCACCAGAATGTCAGTTGGGTTTTATTAGTAAGTGGAGAGAGAAAGTTACATTCTGCTGGGACTCTGAGAATACCTCAGGACCTGTCTTTTCAACACACATGAGCATACGTGTACACACAGCCGTAGATGGAAGAGTGCCTGCCCTGAGTCCTCATGTCCCGCCATACATGCCTGCCCCTTTCTCCAACAGTGTTGGTATTTAGGCTTATTAAATCTCTGTGCTTAGGAGGATGGATTCATACCATTAATTAATTAATTGAAGATTGAAATCTTTAATCTCCATAAAACATTGTCCTGGTCAGGTTGTCTTAACTTTGATTTTGGAGATGGATTTGGGAATAATCAAAAGAAAAGCGTGTGTCTTGGGACATCCTTATGGAATATTTATCCCATGTTAAACTTTTCCATGTGTAGGATCCTTAATATTCACTGTAGGCTTGTGGGGTCAGCAATATCAACATTATCCACATCGTTGTCCATATTCACTTTAATTATTGATCACCTCTGTATCCAGGCATAGTATTGCATTCTTTATTATCATTGTCTGATGATTGCATTTTCCTAACACTCTGGCCTGGTGTGTATAATAACCCATGTTTTATCAGACCTCAGAGAGCTTAGAGAATCACTCAGTATCAGTGCAGCTGGGCTGGATTAGGTGTGATTTCTGTGCCTCTACTTTCTTACCTAAGGGGGGAACACTGGTGAGGAGATCATACATTCTTTACAACCCATACATACTCTTAGAGGCTTGCATGGGGGATTTGGCTTGGGCATCTGTCCAAGTAAATCTACAGGCCTCAAGTCTCTTCTTGTCTTTCTGAATATGCTTTAAATGAGATCTCTGTTAAAAAGAAACAGCCACACGGTGATGTTTCAGGTAATGCAGAATCATCTCCACGCAAACATCTTCCTCTCATTCATTTAGAGCTAAGCCCACTCCCTCCGATAGACAGGTAGTGTTTTCTGTTTCCATACAGAAGGTGCAAACACGAAATTGCTTATGTCAGCAGTAAATTAGTTCATGTATATTGCACATTAACATTCGATACTATCTTTAATAAAGTTAGAATTCTAATTTTTCTGGTTACAATGTAATGTGGTTATTTTAATGAATTTATTAGATATTCTTGCATGTATTCAAATAAAGATGAAACAGGGCTGCACAGTCCCAGAACGTATCACTGTGAATTTTGCTCATATGTTTCTTACAATTGAAATGACCTTCTACTCCTGCTTTGAAAGCTGTATTCCGATGGCCTTTCCACATCCCTGGCTCCTTCCTTGACTGTGCAGGCCTAGTGACTGCAGGACGCCTCCGCCGTTGGCTAGCCACTTCCTAATTGCTGGATGCAGAGGCTCTTTTCAGTTTTTCACCGCTGTGCACGATGCTGCTGGATTTCCCACGAAGTGAGCATCCTAAAAGGAAATCATTAATTCTTTGAAATGGTTGTTCTGATTTATTTTATTTTTCCAAGAAGCCTTTCAGGGTCTACTTTCTCACACCCTCGCCAAGCTGTGTGTTTATCATTTTATAATGACTGCAGGATAAACCTCATCCCCATTTCATTGATAACAGAGAGCAAAGGCTAGGTGTGTCTGATAGTTTATCCCAATATTCTCATCAGCGTTAAAGATGTGTAGAATAGAAAGGCTTACCATTTTGCATGAAAAGCTTTAAACCACTCTAGCTAATTTGTTATGAACAGACTCCCAAAAGTAAGAGTATTCTAATAATGAACATTGTTTGGACATTCACTTATTTTAAAGGATGGTTACATTATTTTGATTTTTTAAATTTCTATTTTGAACTGACTTTAGAACCTTCTAGCAGTTACAGGCCTGGAATAGACAGTTTCCCTACTTTCCCCCAAGGGTATCAATTTTCCCTCACCATAGTGTATGGATCAAGCCCTTACTCAGGTGCCACCTTTTAGCCCATGTATTGTTTTTAGACCAGCAGCTGGTCCAGGGTCCAGCTTCTGTATCTGCCTGGCCACCCTTCCATCTCTGACAGTGCCTGCATCTTCTTCTGGCTTCCCTGCCACTGAGAGCTTGCTTTTTTTTTTTTTTTTCAGAAAAGTTTCTCGTGATTAGATTAGTTGTTTGCATTATTTTGGTGGAGGCATGTGTTGAAATAGGAGCGGCGGGGCTGCGTCCCCGGCACCCAGCTGCCCACATGGCTAGCTTATGCCCAGAAATAATTACACGGAAACTGTATTCTTTCAAACACTGCCTGGCCCGGCTAGTTCCAGCTTCTTATTGGCTAGCTCTTACATATTGTTCTAACCCATTTCTAATATTCTGTGTAGCCCACGAGCTGGCTTACCAGGGAGGATCTTAACCTGCATCTGTCTGGCTTGGGAGAATCATGGCGACTCCTGACTCAGCTTCTTTCTCCCAGCATCCTGTTCTGCTTTCTCCGCCTACCTAAGGGTTGGCCTATCAAATGGGCCTAGGCAGTTTCTTTATTAGTAAGAAATCACTCCCACATCAGGCATGAATATCACAAGAGTGGTGTATAGTTAGTGTCTTTCTTCATGTGTCCACAGGGGACCATGGTAAGTCTTGTCTCCCATGATGTTATCCTTAGTTCTTGGTTAAGGAGGTGTCTTCTGAATTGCCCTGATGGAATACAGCTAAGCCTTTTCCTGATTCATCATTCAGAGGCAATGCTTTGAGACTGTGGCAAGGTCCTACTTCTCCTAACTCTTCCATACATTGACTGTGGATCTTTCTCCTAACCCTTCCACACTCCTCCAGTGGTGCTACCCGCTTTCTGCATTCCCTAAGATTCTTCGGGGGAGAACCGCCATGTCTCCATTTACAGTAGTAAATATGCTGCTTACATTCACGAGTCACAGGGAGCTATTTTATTCTGTTATTTGTAATCAGGCGCTATAATTATTTATTCAGTTGCTCAAATCATTCCGGTCCAGGCTATTAGGAACCTCATGGTTGACTTCTGTAAAGGCAATCTAACTGAGTGATTTCCCCCCTCACTGTGTCCTTACTGCTCCCCACCTTTATTTCTTGTCCTCTTAGGCTAGTGATGGCTTAGCACTAGCCCAGGGAGCACATTTGTCCAGATTTGTGCCTTATTTACCTCTGAATTGTTGACATAAGAAGTGAGAACACAGAAACTGTTACCAAGAGTCAACAGGGTTTCCTGATG
Source organism: Alexandromys fortis (assembly GCF_014885135.2). NCBI lineage: Eukaryota > Metazoa > Chordata > Mammalia > Rodentia > Cricetidae > Alexandromys > Alexandromys fortis. The sequence goes on from NW_026067927.1 coordinate 20,835,097, forward strand.
CTTTTAAGGAGGGCATCTGTTCTTATAGAATGGAAAGGAGTGTGGGGTGTTTGCAGGAAGTGGCCTTCAACCTAACAATAGCACACAGAGATCTTAATCTCTCCCAGTAATGCTTAGAGAACTTAATTCTCTTTCAGTAGTACTTAGAGTGCTTAGTTCTTAGTCCAGTCCCAGCAGGTGCTGAGTCATAACATAACACGGTCCAATCATTATTTTGTGTCATTGTTTCCTTCATGGCACTGAGAGGGAGATCTTCTGATCACACACACACACACACACACACACACACACACTATAATATACAATCTTGGCTGGCTTTGGATGTGTTTATGAATTCCTGTCAATTCTATAATCTTAAGTGCCTTGCTTTTAAAGTATGGGAAGTGTGGGAGTTTTAACTTGAGATGATTTTGCAAGAAATCTGAAGCGGAGAGTCTCTCTCTGAAGACAAAACGTTCCCTGAATTTGCTTGGCTGCTACCTTCGTGTTCTTCTGGTAACCCTCTTCAGTTTGCTATCCTTCAAGCTATTAGAAGAAATTGGGCTGTGGAGGAGATCTTCCTGCATCCAGGAGAGCCAGACCCCTCTAGCTTAAAGTGGAGAAGGTGGTACCCTGGGAGCCGGTCCTGGGAGGTCGGGAACTTGGCCAGTGACACCAGAAGAGTTGAGGCTTCTCTTGGACGAGAAGCTAGATCTACCTGCTTCAAGTCTGCCAACTTGTCATAGTGCTCACAAAACCACCTGTCACAGCCCCCAGCCCCTGGCTGGCTGAGGAGATCAAGGCATTCTGCAGAGGACATTCTTAATCACGAGTGTGTGCATTTCTCCCTGGCCCCAGGCCAAATCGCCCCCACTCAATTCTGCTTTCAAGGTTGAGCTTTCCTTTAGTGTTCTTGACCTTGCCCTTCTCAGCCTGTGGATGTCGCTCTCCATCCACAGCCCTCCTTTTCCTGGACCCTGTTTGCAGCCAAGACTTTAATTTTATTTTGGGTTTGGATATACTGATTACATTTTAGCTTCTGGTATATTTTCTTACCTGTCACAGCCATTAAATTTATTTTAATAGTTACTCTACCCTACTGATAGCCACTAACAGGGGAATTGGATATTGTCTATCAATTGGCCAGTCTGTGAACTAAGGCTGTATCTAATTACAAGGTATTGTATCAGTTCTGATTTATTAACCATTTACTGTGCCTGGGCGAAAGTAACATTTTTAGTAGCACTGGGTTGCCTGGATGAAGCTTCCTAAAAGGGCAGAGTGCCCGGAATATCTGATCTTACAGTTATTACTTTGTGTCATATATAATCTTGTTTTTCCCTGCAACAAATAAATCTTTGGAACTCCTGGAATAAAAAAAAATAGAAAGAAAAAAACATTTGTGGTTACAGTATAATAAAAATAAACCATTTGTCGTGACTGTAGCTGACATTTATCAGCCCGTTTGTGGGTGCTCTTTCTCTCTCTCTCTAATACAGAACATAATTTGTCACTTTGTAAATACATTCCAGTCTAAATCCCTGCCAGCATCTGTTAGTGTTTGAAGGATTAATGTGCTACCCTGTATATGTCTGCACGTCCAGGGAACAGCAGAGCACGCGCTATGGATCTTAGGAGAGCCAGGAAATGACATTTTCTCCGTGTTTTCCTACACATGGCACTCATTTGGCCCTTCTCCTGATTTTTCTCCTTCCTATCCCAGTCTGCAGTCTATGTAGGTACCTAGGATGCAGTCTCTGCCTAGATACACAGATCTCCAACTTTTCTTAATTCGTTCATGGTCAATCTCAGGGTCCGTTTTCACTGTGGATAAGACCCACTGACTCTCTGAGGCCAGTTTGGCTTAGGTTCAAGTTCTTCATCTGTTCTATGAACCCCGGTTGTTTTTTTTGTTTTGTTTTGTTTTTTTGTTTTGCATCTTCTCATTTACAAAATTGGAGATATTGAATGTCTTCTTCTTAAAGAGTTATGGATGAAGAGTTGTGTGACTGTGGAGTATATAGGTTTGCACGGGGGCAGGAGTTGAATATGGGGTTGTTACCTTAGGTCGTTGTCACCGTGTATGAAATTGGCAGTGTTCTTTGCAGGATTCCCATGCTCTAAGTATCATGTTTCTGTTTTTTATTTTCATCACTTCCTGTTAGTGGGTTTTATATTTGTCCAGAAATATTTACCTCCATGTGAATTAGGTGAATTCCCACTTCAGCCTATAAAAAACTATAGTTCCAAGGATGGACTGAAGCTCAGTGGTGGAGCCTTCATCTAGTGTGTGCCAAGCCCTGGGTCTGATCCCCAATGCTGAAAACAAAGGGGCAAAACAACAACAACAACCACAATAGCAAAAACTAACCTGCCATGGAGGGACCTATGGTTTCCAAGTTGGGGCAGGACTGAAGGGTTTCCTTACACCCCTCTCACCAATGACAAAGAAATTCTCTGTCATGTTGCAAGGTTCAAATTTTCTGTAACCACTGCTTGCCACGAGTTCCCTAAAGGAGAGTGTGGCCAATAGTCTATAAATTCTTTTTTTAGATTTGTTTTTTATTTTATTTTATGTTTATAAATGTTTTGCTTTATGTCTTTACATGTACCACATGAATGCCTGGTACCCATGCAAGCCAGAAAAGACATCAGATTCCCAGGAACTGAAGTTACAGATGGTTGTGAGCCACCATGTGGGTGCTGTGAACTGAACCTTGGTCCTCTGCAAGAGCACCCGGTGCTCTGACCCACTGAAGGGGGCCGGTGAGATGATTCAGTGGTTAAGAGCACTGGCTTCTCTTCCACAGGACCTGGGTTTCAACTCCTAGCACCCACATGGCAGCTCATAGCTGTCTGTAACTCCAGTTCCAGGGGATCTGGCACCCTCACACAGACATACACACAGGAAAAACACCAATGCACATAAAAATAAATAATCTTAAGAAAATATATGTATGTGCTTGTGTGTGTGCACAAACACACACTGCGAAGTGTGCAAGGTTGCCAGGGCGACCCGGTGGGGCTGGCTCTTTTCTTTGGTTTTCCTTAGGTACTAAGTGCACCAAGCCTCACTTTAAGGTGGACAGCTCAGGGCTACCCTGTCACTCTAAGAGCAGGGATGCTCTTCTTCCTATGGAACATATGTCTCATCCAGTCAAGGGGAGAGGGAAGAGGCTGCTTATAAATATTGAAGAGGTTGTGAGTGTGTGCACCCGTGCATGCCACTCTGAAGTGACTTCTAATGGCCATTTATAAGGTGGTGCCCCCACCTCCCTGTGCTAATGCTGCCTACGATGCTCTTCAGAAAACATGAAGTCTGTAACAGGCTCTTAACAGAATCCTGCAACATGACTGATTCATCCCATTTGTCTGCGGGAGACGAGACTACAGAACAAGGTCCTGTGTCCAGCCTGTGCTGGCATCTTTCCTGTGCTGCACCAAAGGCCCCGTCCCTTTCCTGTACCGAGCCGCCTGTCTTTGCTGGTGCCCCAAATGGCTTTCCCCCAGCACCGGTGTGGGCTTGGTTTCTTCACACAGCCCTTGCTAGGTAGTTTGACAAGTCTGAGAAATCCAGAAGCCAGCTTAACCCACTCAGCTCCCTCCTCTTCCCTCCCCTCCTTTGCTCAGCATTTCTCAGCCTCTCTCATTGTCTGTCTCCCTTTCCCCTCCACCCCTATCCTGCCTTACTTCCATTCTTCCTCTATCTTGTCTTTGTAGTAAAAAATAGTTCCCTTACCCCATCCAGGCTGCAGACGAGTATTTATGTGGGGAGTTGACAGTTCTAGTTGACCTCAGTTCAGAGCTCTGTGTAGCACAGCATTCTGTGCAGTTTACATGATAATGTCATTAAGTTTCAAAACGATTGAAAACTATTGCACTGAAAAAATTGAAACTCCAAAATGGCATGTTTAAAATGTATTTTATATACGAAGTGGGGTGGGGGGGATAAAGAGCAGGCAACATTGCCCCTGACCAACATACTAAGAGATCTACTCCAGACAGCACAATGATGAATGGAATCCATGAACTTGAGAATGAAGTGCTAGAAGCAGGTGGTAGACGAGGGGTTATTAGCAGGCTTGGCACCCGCTACAGGAGAGGGCAGCTGGCCTTCTACCTGAACAAAGGCACCAAATTTTGAGTTAATGTCCGGACAAAGCTCAAAGAGGTGGACATTATCTATCCATTATGAGTCATTTACTCAGAAGAGGTCACTCTCAGCGGGAGGACTGGTGGCCTGATTCAGAAATCCAGTTAAAAGTAACTCAGGAAAATAAAGGAGATGCTGTTTACTGAACAGCCAGGTATGATGGCCTTTAACATCAGAATGCTTGATGTATATAGAACAGGTGGCCACAAAAACAAAACTGTTGAAATAGGAGCGGCGGGGCTGCGTCCCCAACACCCCGGCCGCTTGGCTAGCTCATGCCCGAAATAACAACACACAAACTGTATTCATTTAAGAACTGCTTGGCCCATGAACTCTAGCCCTTACAGGCTAATTCTTGCACCTGGACTAGCCCATTTCTAATGATGTGTGTAAGCACCCCAAGGTGCGCTTACCGGGAAGATTCTAGCCTCCGTCCATCATGGTGTCTCTGCTCCAGAGAGCAGAGCTGTTGAGTCTCCGGGAGCAGAGCAGAGTCTGACCTCACTTCCTCTTCCGCCCAGAATTCTATTCTGTTTACTCCTCCCATCTATGTTCCAAGCCATGAGGCCAAGCAGCTGGTTTATTATAACTTAACCAATGAAATCAACAGATTGATATATGACACTCCCACATCACAAAACAAAACAAAAAAACATTTGCAACCCCCAATTGAGTTACTTCATATTAATTCAGCTCTCTTCATTGTCAGTTAGAAGATAATATCATCACTTTGTTGCATCTTCAAGGGCTTTCTGTGAAAGGGTAACTGGATTTCAGGTTAAGTCTTGTCGTTAACAATTGTTACTTTAGTGAATGCCAAGTTCAAATGAACTTTACTTGGGGGCAGGAAAGAAGAGGGGAAGGACTTGCAGAAATGGTGCCCTTGTGATTTCACCTGTGTCTACAGTGTTTATTTTTAAATTTTCAATGACATATTTGATCTTTCTTCCGCTCTAACCCTCTAACTGAAAGTAATTCTATAATTCTTAGGATACAATTGTATCTTTATCATTCTTTATCTTTGCATGTGTATTGTGGAACAAACGCTTAGATTTCTTTTTTTTTTTGTTTGTTTGTTTTGTTTTAACTGACAGATTACTTTCTTTTTCTGAAATTAAGGAAATTATTGTTTGCAATTATGTATACATATGGGAATGTATATGCCCATAAATTAAGTGTTGGAGAGGATCTGAAGCAGATGCCCTGGAGTTCTTGGAGTTGGAGGTGGTTGTGAGCCACCAGGTGGGTGCTGGGAAGTGAACACAGGTCCTTTTTAAGAGTGCTTGATGCTCTGGTGATACTTATGGCAGCTGAGCAAGTGCTCTGAGATACTGAGCTGAGTCTCCAGACCTGGTTGCCTCTGAACTCAGTTCTGTTCCTTGTCTTCTGCAGTTCTGTGAGTTTAATGCTTTCAGGGGTTTTGTAACTGTGTGTGTTGCTGCTGTTGTGCACTCTTGACTGACCTTTTACGGATTTTATGTCTCTCTCACCCTCCCCTGTCGCTTTCTGCTCTTTTTATTTTCTGATTTTAATTCTCCAAAATAAACCTACTCCTAAAGAGTCAACGTTTCTGACTTGACATTTTGAGACCATCTCCTGCAGTCCAGGTCTTTCTCAAAGTCACTACATAGCTGAGACCGACCTTGACATCTGGTCCTCCTGCTTCTCCCTCTGGAGTGCCTGTATTACAAGCATGCATACACTGGCCTCCTTTGTTTTTTAGACGAGCTTTTGTTTATGAGGTATCAGGGATTGAACCCATGGCCTTGAGCATGCTGGGTAAACACTTTCTCATCCGGCTACATCCCCAGTCTAAACTGGTGAGCATTTTCAAATGTGCTGTCTCCCTCCCACAGCTGGTAGTATTTAGAAGTCTGCTCACTCCCGAACCTCTTGTCTCGCTCTCCTCTGTCCCTCACTGTTATATCAGGTTTTGTAACCGTTACTCACACAAGTGTTCACACTACCGTAGTTATCAGAGCATGTGACCTCATCTTTCCTACATCTGGCTGCTCTGTCATGAGTTAAACGGTCAGCACTTCGAACTCATCTCGCCATCCCCCTATGCTCTGTGACGTTTATTTGCAGGTTTTGACGCTGCTGAGCTAAGAGGATTTTCCTCTGCTTCTGTCTCCTTGCTCTACACCCTCCATCAGGGGGATGTCATCTCCACCTTGCCCCCACCCCATCATGGCAAGACCCGTGTGGCCTATGTACCAGAGGTGCTGTGAATAGGTTGACATTGCCTTTGTCAACTGGCTCATGGCTGACTTTGGAAATACTGTGTAATTGAGAAGTGTGAGCATTTAAGGCCCTGTGGCTGTTTTGCATCAGGCTTGTTAACTGTTTGGTCTCCAGGCTCTATTTTATTTACTTTATCTTTCCATCTCTAGTGAGAGTTGTTAAAAGCTTTGTTAAAACCTTCAAAGAGAGTGAAAAGGCTCTATGGTTTCAGGCTATGTGCTCCACACAGGCAAGTTCGTGACTTTCCTTGCCTAATTGTTTCTGTCTTTGCATATTGACCCTTTTCATCTCTAGTGACTTTGTTTTTGCTTAAAGTTTTACTTTTGTGTAATATTGCTAGATTAGCTGTTTGTTTGGTTTTAAAAGTTTGCAAGTATTTTTCCTTTGACCTCTTTACTTTCAGCCTTTTGGTATTTTATTTGTGTGTTTTTGTTAGGTGATGATAGTTGCCAGAACAAATGTTTTCCAGTGTCTTTGCTTATTACAGCGCAGGAGTTTGAACCCAGTGCCTAAAACATTTCAGGGACGCCTCCTCCCAACTAAGTGGTAATCCAGGCTAGTTTTGACACTTTGATAGTTTCATACACTGTTAATTTCCTTGTAACTTTATGAAACAGTGTAGGCTGAATTCCCATTGGCTGGAGGTAGGTAGCAAGTACCAGGAATGTGTGTACTCAGGTTTTGAGGGTCTCGAAGGAACACACCCCACTTAGTGATATTCTGCTCACTTGCTCTACATTTGCTGCTGTGCTTAATCTTGAGGGCACCTGGGTATTAATCTGAGCACCCTGGAAATGAGACGCAGGGATCTGGTGGTAGCTGGAACTCTGTTTTCCAGTCTTCACATCTCGAGACGGACTTTCTGATTCCTTCCTCCCACAGAAAAGGCACCTTCATTTTTTCTCCAAAGGAAGAGTGTCCCCCAGCCTGATTCAGATGACTCAGTTCTACGGAAGGGGCAGAGTCTTCTTCATGCTCACACGTGGCTGTTGTGAAATTAAAATCCACTCCCAGCCTCACTCCTTCCTTGAGCAACGGAAGCGGAATAAAGGCAGACTGTTAGCAGGACTGGTTCTATTTCGGAAAGAGGAGGTGACACACTGTCCAGGACTGTCTTGGGAGTCATCCTCCCTGACCCCATCAGAACTGGGGCTTCAAGAACATGCTCTCCTAGGGCTGTCACAGTTACCCGAGCCATACCCTGCCTGGAACAGACTTAGGGTTAATGCAGGACTAACTTTGTAAAACTAAGTACAATTATTTATTAATATGAAGAGGTCAGGTCTATTTGTTCCCAGTTAGTTTGTATGTAGTGTCCATCACTACCCCAGAGGGTTTTTTTTTTTTTAAGATTTTATTTATTATGTACACAGTGTTCAGCCTCCATGTATGCCTGCAGGCCAGAAGAGGGCGCCAGATCTCATTACAGATGATTGTGAGCCACCATGTGGTTGCTGGGAATTGAACTCAGGACCTCTGGAAGAGCAGTCAGTGCTCTTAACCTCCGAACTATCTCTCCAGCCCCCACAAAGTCTTTCCAAGGCTTTTGGGTTGCTTTTTTTTTTCTTATTTTCTCCCCATCTTCCTTTCCTTTCTCCTGCTTTCTCTTTTTCTCTTCAGCATCATCTACAGTGAGGCTTTCTGGATTAACGGACTTAGTTTGAAAATCAGCATCATTAGTCTGATCTATGCTACTGGGCTGAATCATTTGAATTAACTCCAGACACATAATGGGCAACTGTCTCTCAAAGATGTTTCCTGGCTTATTCCTGCTGTTTGGCTCCTGATTCTGTCGGCTTTCAACTCTGCAGTCCCTGGCTTTCATTTCTGCTTGCAAGCTGAATACCCCAGCTTGTCCCAGCATATCTCTTTCCTGATGTCAGGGTGGAGCCGATGCACAGGGACTTTCTGGATGTTGCCTAGAATGGAGACGCTGGAGAACTTTGACCAAGCTATGACAGAGAATGTCAGAGCTTGTCCAGGCATCCTTCTGCTCTATGTCGCAGACCCGCCTGCGTGTGTCTGTATACCGATTGACAGATACCTTCTGTCCATTGGTGAGCCTGGGACCTGTGTTGCTAGTGGCTCTGCTGTCTTCTAGGAGCTCATTGCACTCTACGTTCATTTCACAGTGGGAGAAAGGTGACTCGAGGAAGCCAGTCCATGTGAGGGATAGGTCACGTTGTGCTCTTAGTGGGACCCTCGTTGTCTTACTTTCCTGTAGGGCTGGCTGAGCCTGCGGTGCCCTTCCTGCCTCCCTCTTCACACCAGTTCCCCACTGTGGAGAGGAGACCTCTTCTGGGGCCCACTTGGCTCTCTGCAAATGAGAATAAGATGAATAAATTGAATAAAATGTAAAACCGAGGTCAAAATGGTACTCTGTTGCTTTCTGCCTTTTTGTGTGTAAATTGAAATCCTGACACACTTCTCCTTATTTCTTCCCCATGAAGTCTTTTCTGTTTATTATTCTTACTTGGGTATGTTTGTGAATAATAACCTGCACATTTTGTTGATAAAGAAGGAAAAGCCCCTTTCCTTTCCCCTCCTTCCTGTTACTCTTGTAATTTTAATATAAGTATCTTAATCTTCTCTTACACTATACAAAGTCATTTGATGGCTCCATCATTCTAATCAAAGTAAGTCTGTACCTGGTAACTTAACAGTTAAATGAAAATTCTCCTCTCCATAAGCAAATCCCCCCTTTTCATGTTGTTTCTCCTTCCTTATCCATCTTATTTTTAAGTGTAATTTATTTGATCTCATTGCTGATCTGAAAGATGTACAAAATCTGATGATAACCTGACCACGAACTCTCCTTCTGCACGTGTGTTGTTTCAAGCCCTCGAGTCCCCTGTCTTTGTGAGTGTTTTGGCTGCTGGGGAGATTCAATTTTAAACAGGAAACCTTATGTCTTTCTGAAGGGTGTTTTTTAATCTCTCCTAGTTTATCCTTTGGAGACTCTGCCTTGCTTCTGCAGAAACTCTGCACGATTTCTCCCTTTGGATCCACCATAAATTAGCAATAACTGCCATGGCTGCTCCTCAAGCGTGATGATCCTGTTCCATGTTTACGCCACACTCTGCATGCCGAGCTCATATTCATCATCGTACAGGGTGGCCAGCTTCTGAGATGCCGGCACTTCGCCAGCCAGCCTGAAGCACTCAGAGGAGAGGCTGGATTATCAAATGGCTGTGGAAATGGCTACAACCAGTGTTATCAGCTACCTTTTTAGTTCTACCTCTGATGTCATCCCATCCCTGTGGCTGTATTATATATTCATTCATTCATTCATTCATTCATTCATTCACTCATTCCGTCTCTAAAGTAAAGCCTGTCCCATGCCACTGATAGTGCATTAAACATTCTAGGTAGAGATATAAAACTGTGCCTTTTAATTTATTATCAGTGTCAGCATGAGCTATTGGCTGCTTGGGTTTCTCTCAGAGCCCCTCCTGCAGTGTTTGTAGGGATGGACATTGCTATTACCTCTTTGGAGGACACCCAACAAAATCTATCAAAATTGAAGATGTGGCTACCCTATGACCTACTTCTACTCCCAAGATTGCCTGAGGTGGGCAGGGTTGCATATTTTTTGTGTTTTTTTATTATTATTATTAAGAAAAGGAAAAAAAGTTTCCGCCTCCTCCCAGCCTCCCATTTCCCTCCCCCTCCTCCCACTCTTCTCCCCCTCCCCTCACTCCTCTCCCCCTGCTCCCACTCCTCTCCCCCTGCCCCCACTCCTCTCGCCCTCCCTCTCCAGCTAAGTGTGTCTATTATAGCATTGCTTTCACTGGGAGAAATGAAAAACAATACCACAGTAGTCTCCGCAAATGCAGGAGCTGCCTCTTATAACAAGGTACTCTCCATATGTTTAACACTTGTGATTATCAAGGTACTTTTCATACACACCACACAATTAAATCCTCACAGTAACTCCCCAGAGGAGTTCTGAAATTTGTCTTTTTACGGAGATGTAGGTAAGACATGGAGAATTTAATTTAAAAATTCAGAAGCCAAAGGGATTGTCCATGCACTAAAGTGACCTGAGTTCATGACTCTAGCACCCACACAAAAAAAGAGAGAGAGAGAGAGAGAGAGAGAGAGAGAGAGAGAGAGAGAGAGAGAGAGAGAAAGGAGGAGAGAAAGAGAGTTGAGCATGGATGCTGATATGCCAGGGCTGGCAAGGAAGGAGTGAAGATATGTGTGCCCCTGGAGCTTGCAAGAAACCTGGTATAGACTTCTTTCATACAAGTGCATGCGTGCACACACACAGACACAGAGGTGGTGGTACACATACAAGTTTCTTAAACTGTTAAGTATGGACTCAGCATTCTTATATATGTTGAACACATGGCTTTGGTCAGACATGTTCATTTACGTATTAATTGAGAAAAGCCAAGTTGTGGAGCAATGTCTTGCCATAACCCTTCAGTGGTTAGGAAAGTCACGCGGTACATTTATAGGTGCAGAGAACCTTCTTCTGGTAGTGCTTGAGACAGGCAGCTACTACATTCTTTGTGGTGCAGTGGGACTTGGGACTTTTGCATTACATGTCCTTATTGATGAGCTACCTTTGTAACCCCTGGAGGTATGTCTAAGCAGCTGAAGACTATTAAGGCGAGTGCAGAGTTTTCTCACCAAACCCACACTGAACCTTGACTCTGCCGACACTTGGACCTTCTTTGCCATGGGAGGTCAACCTGTGCATTTTGGGATGCTTGCAGCATCCTGGCTGCTATCCCTAGGGACCAGTACACCTCTCTAACAAATTGTGACAACTAAAAATGCCCACGGACATTTTGGATGATCATAAGGTACAGGTCGATCCCTGATCAAGAGCTGTGGGTACATCACTATCTGGGTCTCCTCATTCTAGTGGGTGAAAGGAAGACTGTTCCTCTATTTCTGCATCTTCTGACCTTGAACGTTCGTCAGGAAACACAGAAAATTGTCCAAACCAGAGCAGACAAGTCTTGTTTGTCTTCTATCCATTCAGCTTCCTCATGGTTGGCCTGCCATTGGATAGCTACTGTGCCCCAGAACTCTGTTTGGGGCTGTGCACCTCTTTCTGAATGGAGCCTGGGGTGGGGGCACTGGTCTTTAGCCCTTTTATCATCAGATTTCTCAAGGTAGGAGGTTCAGATGCTTAACAAGTTTCATTAAGAACTCAGCTATTAAGTATGCAAAATATATAGACCATTCCTGTTGAGAAAGTAATTATTCAGTAAATTAGCCAACTGTCCAGTGTGCTGGCTTTTAAGCCCATCTTTGATGTTCCCAGTACTTACAGAAGATATAGGGCATGTTTATTAAGACTCTTCAACTGTGTATAAAACGAGAGCAGTCCAAAGTAATGGTGTCTGCTGAAGGAGTCTTTATCATATGAATTTACCTTCAGTCATCCATTATTTATTTCAGCTATTTTATATGCCATTATAATAAATATTATGACAGAGAAAGCTTTTACGCTTCAACTCATTGTACGACTCTGTACTTGCCTGCAATCCTTCAGGAATGTAACCATGTTTTACCTATAGTTAACGTAAATCATCACTCACATTAGAATGAAAAATTCACCGTGGGGGAAGAAAAAAAACAAGGCTCTTTCTTCAATAGCGAAGCGTAAATGTACCCTCGTGTTGCCTGCCAAACTCCTCAAGCCACTCAGTGCCCTGCCTTAAACTGTTTCTGAGCTGCAAAGTGAACACATCGAAGAGAGGGAAACTGGAAGGTTTTGCAACATTTTCATTCTCTTGTTAGTTTCTGGCAAGATAAGCATTTCTTAAAATCCAGAGTGCAGACTATTGCCAATTACTATCTAAGCATTTCTAATAGTTTTGCTTGTGTATAACTCATAATTCATATACCAAATTAAATATAATGCTCGTCTGCATAATTTCTCCTTTGATAGCTTTGTAGTTATCTATAGGTATTGATACAGTTTTTTTTTTTTAATAAATTGCGTTCCAGTAACACAAAGTGAAATGTTTTGGCCTGTACACAAGGAAGAAAGAGTTGTCATGATTTTCTCATTAAGGATGTTTGTGTATTTTGGCAGGAGGATGTGTGGGTGTTTATGGGGAGGCTGGACGTGAGGACTGATTGTGATGGTTGACTTCAAGGTTAGAAATGACACATTCAGCCCCTGTCCTTCAAGGTTTAAGAAAAATCCAGGGTTCTGCCAAGGATCATTTTGGTTTACTTCCCAGATTCAGAGTGTACAATCATCATGAGAGCGTTGTCCTCCACTAGAGCATTTTTGTATTAGAAGCAAAGCAGACAGCTGGACGCAGCAATGCTTGCCTGTAATGCTGAACTGGGGAGGCTGGGGTAGGGGATTATAATTTTTTACTTTAATGTTTTATTTTACATCCCAGCCACACTTTCCCCTTCTCCTCCCTCTTAGTCCCTCCCCTAACCCCTATCTGTCCCCACCCCCCAATCCACTCCTCCATTTCTTTTCAGGAATGGACAGGCCTCCAATGGATATCAACAAAACATGGCATATCAAGTTAAATTAACACTAAGCACCTCTCCATGTATTAGACGAAGAGGAGGAAGGTTTGTAGGAGCCAGGGGGATTAGGGACACCACAAGAAGACCCACAGAATTAACTAACCTGGAATCACAGAGACTGAACTGACAACCAGGGAGCCTACATGGGACTGACCTATGTACGCACTCTGCACATATATTACAGTTGTGCAACTTGGTCCTCTTATGGAGCTCCTAACAATGGAAATAGGCCCTCTTTGACTCTTTTGCTGGCTTTTGGGGGAATTATACTTTTAAGGTAAGTAAGTTCCATGTAGCAAGACCCTGTCTCAAATAACCAGGACACTTGGGAAACCACATGGTATGCTGGAGAGATGGCTCAGTGGTTAAGAGCACTGGCTGTGCTTCCAGAGGAGCCGGGTTCAATTCCCAGCACCCACATGGCAACTCACAACTGCCTGTAACTCCAGTTCCAAGGGTTCCAACACCCTCGTACAGGCAAATCAACGTATATGAAATAAAAAAAATAAGAATAAAAGAAAGAAAAACGCATTAGGGGCAGGAAAGAGATCTTACATACTTCTTTTCCTGGTTGTTCTATTAGATGGTGCATTTACTGGTGTCTATTTTTTACTTTTAAGCCTTTCTTAGGCTGATTCCCGACCAAGACTGCTCCTGATGCCGACCTGGGCTCACCCACTTGAGAGCTCTAAACATCACAAGTCAATTCTAGCTTCATTTTCCTCCCACATGTCCCTGCAAAGAGACTGCCATTCTTTGTCACCATTAACATCCTGTAAATGATACTGGAAAAATTAGAGTTCCGATGTCCCATGTAGGATATCAATGAATTATTAAACTGGTTTGGTTTGCCTATTGTAGTTCTCTGAATAATGTCACGTCAATAATATGCTCAGCACCAGTGTCCCTTGCCATTGTAAATGTGACAAGTCCTATTTAAGGTTGCAGAACATAAAACCAGGACTGAGAGACTGTAAAGAAGGACCAGAGCCATCAGCATAATGCAATTAAGGCCCATTGGATTAGAATTTGCAAGATGCCATTAGCAATAAGCTCTGAATGTAGATTATAGCTTTGCTTACAAGGTTTGTTTTTTTTTCTTCCAGCAGTAACGCTTCTCTTGTAAATTCTAAGTGTGTAAAATAAATATGATATAAAGTAGACTCAAATGAGAATATATGGATGTTGTTAATTTCTTGGTAGCTTCTTCAAGCTGTGTGTTAGAGAATATGAGGCAGGGCCAGATCACAGTGTGGCATGTGGCATCCCCAAATCTTGATTGTCACCTGCCCTCTCCTGCAGTGCCTCCTTGAAGTTCTCCAGTCGTTGTTTTCTCATCTGCATAAATGGTGCAAATTAATATGTACTTCATGGGAATTTCATGTCACTGTAAATGGTAAAATGTATCAGAGCTGCTTGTTACTGTTGCTGCAAGCTGGCATATCTACACAAATGCTTCGTTACACACATGGTTTTTTACACTAGTTTCTTTACATGAGTGTTTCTTTGCACTAGTCTCTTTACGCAAGTGTTTCTTTACACAAGTGTTTTTTACATGTGCTTCTTTTACACAGATCCAGGACAAGCACTGTGTTTGTACAGGATAGGGGTGGGCAGAACCACCAACTGTGCTCTACCTGGAAGAAAGATTACACAGTTACTGATTCCTACTTGTCTTAGTTAGGGTTTCTATTGCTATGAAAGGACATGGAGACCATGGCAACTCACGAAAAAAAGTACATTTAATTGGGGCTGTCTTACAGCGTCATAGGCTTAGTTCATTATCATCATGGGGGCAGTGGCTGCATGGCAGCACGCAGGCAGACAGTGGTAGCTGAGAATTCCATATCTGGGTCTGAAGGCAGCAGGAAAAGAGAAACCCACTAAACCTGGCTTGAACATTTGAAACCTCAAAGCCCATCCCCAGCGACTTCTCCAACAAGGCCATGCCTACTCCAACAAAGCCACACCTCCAGTAATGCCACTGTCAGTCTTTGGGGGCATTTTCATTCACGTACTACTAAACACTTAAGAGTTGCCTCTGCAGCTGTCTGCAATAGACAGGATTTTCTGGGCATACATTCAGAGACCCAGCTCCATGAGGCCACCCAGTGCTTCTGGGTTTCTAAGTCCTTTTTCTTCCATCATCAGTTGTACTCCTTTTTAGTTTTATTTTTAAAAATACATGTTTGTGTGTTCGTGAGCCTATGCAGGGTTGTCGGCACAGGCGTGGAGGTCAGAAGACAATGGGAATCAGTTCTCTCCTTCCACCGAGGGGATTCTGGGCATCGAACTTAGGTCATCAGGCTTGGCAGTAGGCAGCATCTCTCTGCACTCTGCTTTTTAACTCTTATCATGATTTTAGTTTTAACAAATCATAAGAATGAAGAGCTTCTGTCTCCTACCATTTGACCAGTTGAATGTGTGGGCCATGATGTGACCCAGATGCTCCTCTGGTCCATCCGTGTGGGGTGACGTGCATTCGCAGGCTGTTATTCAGGGTCTAATCCATTTTCCAGCCTCAGTTCCCAATAAACAGCAACTATTACTCTTATTTTACAGAGGGGATGGCACCACCCACAGTGGACCGGGCCTTTCCACATCAATCATTAATCAAGAAAATGTCCTATAGGCTTGCCTATTGGTCAGTCTGATGGAGACATTATTCAGTAATGGTTTACTCGTCCCAGATGACCCTAGCTTATGTCAAGTTGACAAAAACTGAGCAGCACACCCATAACAAAATGTCGCATAATTTGGCAAAGATACACCAAGCAGAAAAAAGGAAATGAATGCATCTCCACATTGGTAAAAACCCTCCTAATAACTCTGATCTAATAAATTTTAGTATTGCCAGTGTTGAGATTTTTAGGTTTTGACAATGTACTGTATAAGAGCTCTCTACTGTGCGGAGCTGGATGCTGGGTGTGTGAGACCCTCTAGATCTGTTTTGATGTCTTCCTGCGAGTCTGTCACTACTTCCTAATATAAGCACATGCATTAAACCAGCACAGTGATTTGTGGCCTGCCCTAGATCAATCACTGCCAGGTTGAGTCTCTTGCCTTCCCTCCTCTGATAATCCACAACCCCACCCTTCAAAAATGAGTCCCATCCGCTGTCTGTCCGCCAAGCTACACCTTTCCCAGGTAGAGCACAAGCCACAGTCAACATTTCTAGGAAGCTGCTAAGTGTGCTTGATAATCGGAGAGCAAGCCCCTTCCCCAGCACAGGAGTAAACACATACTCCTAAGCCAATTCCCAAAACAGCATTCTACCCCCCCTCCTGGACTTCACTGGGTTGCATACAGTTTTTCAGAAGCAAGAAACTTGATAGTCAGGGCAGGAGAACTCTCTGAATAATAGTGTGTGGACTGAAGTCTCTATCCCCAGGAGCCTAGTAACCCACAGCTCGTAGATTAGTTGGGTGACCCCATGCTCCCCCTGGATGTATATGTCCTGGTTTTATTCTTATTAGCAATGGCAGCTAAGTGCTGTATTTTGAAGAAAAAAAGTGGAGGGGAACCGAAAGATAACCTACCAATTTTAAGTTACACATAGAGAGGAATGTGTGGGTCACTTGGCTCCACCATCATTTTCCTTGGATTGCTTTGGGGTCACCATCTGGGAATGTTCTCCCTGTTTTATGGAGAAAATATGTACATGCATTTTCATAATGTGGAGCATGTTATCCTTTGGGGTTTCCAGCAATGAATGATGCCTTAACAAATGCCTGACTTTCCTTTGTGATGTAGTTGCATTTTGTTAGGAGTCTGTGTATTGCAACGATTGTCTTGCCCTGGGTAAAGGAAAACGGGAAGCATGGGAGTTAGGGGCTGTGGCTAGGGGCTGACAGTCATCTGATTGTTCTAAAGGTCCAATCAAGTACTTAAGTGCTATCATGTACGCACAAGATTGTGGGGTAATCCAAGTCGACTATCAACACATTTTAGATGTTTAACAGAATTTTTACCTATTGGATAGATACCAGTTAGTGGACAGAAGGATGAACAAACAAACAAGCCAACAACTAGAAAGCTGTATCATTTTGATACCACGGTGCTTTGCACAGATGTGACCTTACTCAACTTTCCTCAGGCGCCATGGTGGCCACTCAGGTATCTCTTGTGTCTTTCATCTGTCTCTGCAGCTTTGGCTCACTCAGAACTCCTGACCTTCCTTCCATTCCCTCTTCCTTTTTGGTAATATGGGCCCACACCACCCATTTTATTTTTAGTTATGTGTAGGTATGTAGGTAATGTACCTGTGAGTGTAGGTTTTTCACTGACACCAGAGTTGTTGGATCCCCTGATTGGAGTTACAGGTGGTTGTGAATCACCGTCGTGGGAGCTGGGAACTGAAGTCAGGTCCTGTTCTTTCTAGAGTGAGGGCTATGACTGAACCTTATGTGGCCTGCCCGGCTCCAGGATTCCCTGACGTAGGAAAACTGAGAGCGCTCTCTGCTGACACCCCTGCTTTCCTGGGTCCCGTAGATGCTTTCCTTCCAAGTCAGCAACATTTTAGTGTTTGCCATTGTCACCCCAACTTTGGAGTTTTTGCATTCAAGAGATGGATCTTATCACAGCCACTGACATGCTGTTGTATCCAGGGAAAGCACTTAATCACTCTGTTCCACTTTTTCCTAAACCTGGGCTCTGTTAGTAACCGTGGCCTGGGTCCTATAGGACCTAGTGTCAGTGAGCTGATCTGATGTGGCCTTCAAAGAGGACCAAAGTCAATCACATCACGTATCCATCCCTCTTACTGGCATGTGGCATTAGCATAAGAACTTGATACAGGAGATGCCTCCTCCTAGTTAAATTGACTGAGCATCTTCTGTTTTTCTAGGACACTCAGCTGACAGCTCCGTTAGGACTCATTAATAGTGAATTCACTTTTTGTAAATCAGGAAACTGAGGCTCAGAAACATTAAATGTTCTGAAGTCGGTATGATTTCTGTGGACTTGGTCTTTGCTCACAGCTTATGAGCTGGGTTAGAGCCCAGTATAGAGGTGGCCAAGCTAAGCTGGCTACCGCTCAGCACAGACCGGATCCACTCACAAGTACGACAGCCTGCATTCGCTTCACGGCATTGGAGGGGTCCTGCTATTCTCTTTAGTCTGACTTAGGCATCACAGTCTAGACGAGAATTCCCAAGTTTGCCATTTGTTTCATGAGCTTTCTATACCTGAACAGACAGGTAATACTGTACGTTCTTGGAAAAATTAGGTAGGTCTCAGAAAGAGTTGGCATTTAATCTTATTCCCCACAGTTCACCCAGAGTTAAAAGTATAGAATACTCCATGAACATAAGGTCTCAGAAGAATAGCCCTGGGGTCTGTCCATGCAGGATCCTGCCACCAAGACCATGTCCACTAGGGCTTGGCTGGACCCGATCCCAATCCCTCTAGGAAGGCTGATTTGGGGCCACTCTTTCCCCCTTCTTTGCTCTGTGGTCTCTTTTAAATTGCCGCCCTGGAAAGTCAGGGGAAATATTCTCAGCTGTTCAGTATTTTTTTAGACGTATTTTAAATGTGTGTTTGTGCACGCATGCACACATGCACTTACACAAGTGCAGGTGTGTTTCTGTGGAGGCCAGAAGAGAGCATCAGATCCCCTGAGGCTGGAATCACAGGCATGCGTGAACTACTGAACATGGGTGCTGAGAAGCACACTCTGGTGCTCTGTAAGAGCAACAAGTGCTCTCAGCTGCTGAGCCATCTCTCCAGTACCTTGCTGCTGCTGGTGTTGCTTTTGGTGTAGACTCTCTGACTGGCTCAGAATTTCTGAGTAAACAGTGCTGGCTGATTAGCAATCCCCAGGGATCCTCCTGTCTCCGCCTTTCCAGTGCTTGGACTACAAGGCATGTGCCATCACATCTGGGTTGTAATCACACCTAAGTTCTCGGAATCAAAATCACATCCTCTTGCTTGTGTGGCAAGCAATTTTCGAGCTGATCATTTCCCCAGCCCTGCCCTTAATTTATTTGGAGTCACAAAAACGTCTCACCATGTTGCCTCATTTGGCCTTAAACTCACCCGGTAGCCCAAGCTGACCTGAAACTCACGACCAGCTGGGGTGTCAGGATTGCATGTGTGCTGGACCACCACCCCTGGTTGGATTGACCTTAAGGGTGATGCAGGCTTAGTGGAAGTGTTTCAGAACCTGGGTGGAGTCTTTTTGAGATCACAGTATTGTCCATTGCATTGCGGCCAGGCTTGCTCTTGGTCTCCCGCCCCCATAGATGTAGCTCTTTGGAGCACATATTTAAAGATAACATGAACTAGAAAACTCCTTGGAGCCTCTTCCACGTACTGAGTGAAGCCATGCACAACCCCCAGCCTGGAACTCCAGCCGAGTCCCAGCCTCACATGCTCCCCGGACTTGGCAGTAAAAGCTGTGTTCTTCCATCCATTCTGATGATGTATAGTCTCTCTGGGCGTCTAATATTAAACAGGGGAATTCCGACATGTTCCATAACGCATTTACTGTAACTTGATACCACGAACTATACTTGCTGTTATTTATCATTTCTTTTTTATTTTCTCTCGTTCCAGCACAAAGCCAAGGTAGAAGCAATGACCCTGGACCTGGCTGTGCTCCGCAGCGTGCAGCATTTTGCTGAAGCGTTCAAGGCCAAGAATGTGTGAGTGTTTCAGTGCGGGCTTATACATCATAATTGCTCGCTATCGTAATGTCTTTATCAGATGAACACTATCAGGAGAACGCAAGGCTGCAGTGCTGTCTTGGCATCCAAACCGGAGGCTCATTTATATTGGCACTGTTGAGGTGGACTGTATTTGCTTGACTCTGAGTCACCCTCGTTATGAGATGTGTCATCAATCTACTAACAGCTTCACAGACCAAAAAGAAAAGAGAAGACAATATTAAAGCACACAAGGCTGCTCCACATTAGGGCAGTTTTAAGATGTGCCCCATGACAAACTTGTGTATCTCTCCGAATCGAGGAAAGGTGTACCTCAAGGGGCATCCAGGAACCTCACTTATTCTGTACGGCCAGGGTTGAAACCCGCGGCATGCTTTCTTCTAGTGCTCATCAGGCCTTTGATGCGTTGACATGGGTGTAGCTGTGGACACAGATGCAGGCTGCAAGACCTCGGGGCCTTTCCAGCCCCTGGTGCCTCCTCATACCCACATTCCTGGTTGGATCTTGCATTCGCTTTATCTGCTGACTTCAGAAGTGAGGATTCTTCATCAGCCCTTAAACATGCCTTAGTTAGGGGGGCTGTATACTCTAGTACCCTCCAGAAACTTCCCTTCCCTACCAAGAAGAAGTCAGAGAAAAGAAAGGAAGAAGGAAGGGGCAGGGAGGGCATGAAGCAGACTCAGGCTTCATGCTAATGAAAGCAGTGGTGGCTCGCAATGCTGTAATTATAGTATTTTGTTTCCAAGGTTTATTTTTATGGTTGCTTCTATAGGGCAAGCAGTACTAGTTTCTCATTAACCATAGTGGCTTTGGTTTCATTAATAAATAACTTCACTTAATTTTATTTTCCATTGAGGTGACTGAAGCATGAGGAGTAAGTTAATCATAGCCCCGGTGGTGCCAAGGGGGAAATAATGGCATGAGCAATTCCAACATGCCTGGACTGGTAGGGCTCAGACTAGGCCATGCTGAAGTTCCCTGTGCGCATGAGAGGAGCTGGGAAGGGATCTTCAATCAGGCATTCAAATACTGCTGTGCTACCTAGCTTCTCTTCCTGGGTCCACTCTGGTCTTTTAGACCATCTCAGTACTTGATCTTTACTAAGCAAGTGAGTGGACTGATTCCTGGGGCAGAGTGTCCTGTTCAGAGTACTCCAGACTTGTATTATTCCCAAGGGAAGACCCTTCACTGACTCATAGGCAGAGCTAGATCCACCCTTGGCCTTGTCAATCAGAAATGTGAGCCCTGCCACATGCTCTTTCTGGTGCTGTGTCCTCGCTAGCTGCCATCTATCAAAGGGGCTGGAGAGCAGGAATAGCAATGGCTCTCCCATTTTTTCATCTCATCCTCATCCTTTGTTTGTCTACTTACCAGGCATTTGCCAAGCACATCCGAATCCCCAGACATTCTTCTGGGAGGACATCGCTGGCCACTGGAGCCAAGGTGACCTCAGCCAAGATGGCCACGGCCTTAAATGTCAACAAGCCATATTTTATTACTGATGCCAACTCCTCATCCCAATAGGTCTGTAGTTGCAGAGGGACAAAATTACTAGCCACCCCAGCAGCAGAAGTAAAAGCTCATTTTGGGGGGTTCACTTGGGGCACATGCATTTAGAATGCCTTGCCTGCACCTTCTGATTCAGTTCCGAAATCACTTTCATGGAGGGAGTGATTGTATCCAATATGCAGATGAGAAAGTGAGGCTAGAAAGATGGGTCAGGAAATGCATAGACAGCATTTGGTAAAAGAACGGCCTCAGGCCCCATGTGGCCCATCACACCAGGGTTCCCTCTGATCTCCTGTGTGCTACCATCTTTAATATAAAGACAATAGAAACTCAAACTCAGAAAACTAGTGAGTTTCTTAGGAACACTCGGCAGCTGATGGCACATGGAGAATTCTGTCTATTCCAACTTCTCCTTCCTCCCTGGTACCCACTGCCCTGATTAGGTCTCAAAGTGTGTGTCTTTGCTGAAGAGAGCTGACTGATCATAACCCCGTTCTCAAAGCTGTCATTAGATTTTATCCAGCAAATAGTTCAGAAACCATCACACCTGAGGGCCTTTTATAATCATGGACCCAAACTCTTGGAGGGAAAACTCGCCCATTCTGCACTAATCTTTGGTTGCCAATACTTGTATGTTCAGGCCCAGGGGCAAGGTTTCCCTTAGACTAAGGCTTAGGACCTGTGCTGCCTGTGCCTTAAGAGTCCAGGGTTGCTCACAGCGTGGAGAAATACTGCCGTACTCAAAGTATGTATAAAACAGTGAGTGATTTTCCCTTTTGACATACTGCCAGTTCCGAAATCTCCCCTGGAAAGGCAAATGACAGCTCAGTGCTAACGGTCTCCGGATTCAGAGAGCTGTCAGAAGTGAATTTAAGTGCCGGTGACCAGGCTGCCAGAAAAACATGTGTAACTCTAGCCTTATCATCACCTCCCATCTTTGGACATTAAAATTTCCTCGTGTGTAAAACATAATGACAAATGAAAGCATGCCTGCCAGTTCAGAACCAGTTCCTTTTTTGTGTGCAGTTGGACCAAAGAAAGGAAAAGCCCTCTGACGTGAATTCCACATGGGCGCTCCATTATGCTCCACTGAATGGGTTTGTTCACAGCCTGCACACGAGCTCTCTGGAATACCATCAGGCTCCATGCAGTCCTCAGTACAAGTGTGACCTCGCACCTTGGGATGGGCAGTGCATTTATGGTGTCACTTGAGGATGGTGAAAATGACAGGCAAAGGCAGAAACACTGGTGGAAAATGTGGCCTGTCACGTGCTGCAGAGCTGGCCTCTCCCTAACCTGGGCAGACTTGAAATCTGCCTCCCCCGTAGATGACTTCTCTTTGGAGGCTAGGGTAGGCTGGGGAGGAGAGGACCAGTACAGAGCGAGCATGGCTGATGAGGGTTATGGAAGCAGTAGGGACAAGCCAAGCATTTCTGTTAACGCTTTTCCTGTTCTGTGTGTGTGTGGGGGGGGGGGGGGGTGTATGTGGCAGCCAGAGGCTGACATTGGATGCCTTCCTCAGTCACTCTCCACTTTAGTTTTTGAGACAGGGTCTCTTCACTGACCCTGGAGTTGGCTGTTTGGCCAGGTTGGTCTGTCAGCGAGCTCCAGGGCTCCTCCTATCTCTGCTTCCCCAGCGCTGGGGTTACAGGTGTGTCTCGCTTTGTCTCTCACATGACTCTCACATGACTGGTGGTTTGCTTGGGAATGCCCTCCATCAGCTTCTGTTTGAATGCCACCAGTTGGTAGGACTGTTTGGGAAGGATTAGGAGTCATGGCCTTGAAGTGTGTTAGACGGAGAATCTGAACACAAGATTGTCTGCCTCCAGGCACATAGAGGACACGTGACCACTTGCCATGCCTGTTCTCTGAGGTCCTGTGTTCTACCTGCCCAGTCTGCCTCCTCCACTTGCTTGCTCATTGTCTTTTTCATCCATTTCTTCTGTTATTCTCTGCTACCTCTTCAGGGTGGTCAGCTCAGGAACCTCAGTCTGCTTCTCGATACTTCTTGCCGGAGTTTGTGATGGTAGTGGTGGTCAGCCAGTGTGTCTCAGGCCAAATTATTCTGGGCATTACTGGAAAGTTCCAACCCAAAGACTGTGGCAGTTTCCCACCAAGTTGAATTTTTTAAAAAGATATTTTGGGTTAAGTTGGCGTTCAGGAAGGAAGCCAGACTCCACAGTGCTGGTAGGCAAGGGTATCTGTCAGTGGGGAGCAGCTGGGACAAGTCCTCTTGTGATCACCCAGGCTGCTCATCTGGGTACCCTGTGAGAGACTCCAAAGCCTCCACTTGGTGATGGCTTCTTGTGTGCTCTCAATCTGGCTGTAGCTGTTTCATTTACCAAAATAGAAAGCCTCCATCTTGAAGCCCAAAACAGCTCGGCGTTCCAAGGACGAGATGTTCCAGAAGCATGTTCTTTCTCACTAGCGTTCTGTCATTCCCAATAAAATGGAAGGCTATACTCCAATCCTGCAATTTTAAAAGCTGGGAATGGCCCACCATAAAGGACATGGGTTACTGGGCTTCCTGTTGCCAGCCAGCTCTCATTGGCCAAGGGCTTCATTCGTCCTCAAAGAGAGCTGCAATTGATAGAAAATTCATATTAACCTAGTTGTGCAATTCTGAAGGCTTCTAGAACTCCCTTTTTCATCATGGGTTTCTATTTCTTGTCTCAGCTTTCTGTCTCCAGTATAATTTAAATAAATTAGGCTTCATTTCACCAAGAAAATCATACTGAAGTGTGTTTTATTTAAAGGTTAAAATAAAAGTTTTCTAGCCTTTACTTATTAAACATTTGAGGAGAAAAATCTTTAGCAAAGTTGTTTATTTTTACTCCCCACTAGAAGACGTTCAGAACTTGAGCTACTAACCCGGGACATTATATTCTTGGATTCATATTCCAGAGTTCTGTCTCTTTTCCATCTATAGAAGTGGGTGGGCCATAAATTATTAAATAAAACCCAAAATTTGAGGGCTAAATTACCCAGAAGACCAGTGTGTAAATTACAGATTGATCTTCCCTTTCCTCCCGAGCTCAGCTTGGCGAATAATGTTTTAGCCAACATTTCTGCATCAGTCTTTGCTCAACATGAGACATCCATCCTGCTCCGTTTACACTGGGACCCTGGTGCCTCGCTTTCCCTCACAGTGTGAAAACTCGAGGAGAGAAAGTGCCGAGGCTCATTTCCACTGCAACAGATGCTCTCCGTTCAGATCTTTGTTATGATGTCTCGGGAAGTTTTATGAAGTCTACCAGTTCATTGTTCTTCTACTCTATGTATTTTTCATCTTAAATCATTGAAAAACCACATTATGGGCCATTTAATACATCTAGAAACACCAGGGAGCATTGTGTCTCTTACAAGCTCTTTTTTTTTTTTCTTGTCTACTTAACTCTTTGGGTGTCAAATCTTTTTACATTATAATGTTTAAAAACATCTCAAAAGTATATCATGCAGTAATCTTGTATTAAACAAGAAAAATGAAACAACAACTCTGTCAGTATAAAGTAGGGCTCAGTACATTTTCCTGTAAAGGACCAGAGAGGAAATATTTTACATTTTAAGATAATGAAAAATCTCTTTGTAAAAACTAGGTTCTGCCATTGTAACATGGAAGCATCCATTGACAGTGTGTGCCAGTATAACTTTATTATCAAAAGAACTGTGGGCAGTATGTATCGATAAAACTTTATTGACAGGAAAACCATGGGAAGTGTGTGCCAATAAAACTTTATTGACAAACATTCCCTAGTTATACTTCTCAGCAGATACACTATGTTAACCCTAGGACAATAAGTCATGACCCCTCTTTCAGTAGAAATAACGGGTTTTGGGATGTCAACTGAACCTAGATTTAAATTTCAGCTCTACTGCATTTGTTTTCTTGGAAGAGGGATCATGTTGTGACTGGTTATGGCAGGTAGGTACATAGAGCTAATCTGTACATGATCAGTTTCATCACTCTATAAAAGCTGCCTTGGGATTCTTAGGAGGTGGGAGAGGATTTTGAGTAGAACAGTGTGCCTGGCTAAGTTTCCTGGGAAATAGTACCTTATAGGAAACAGGCCATGTAATACCCTGAATATCATTAAATCAGGAAAGTCCTGAAGCCCCAGTGGGAACTTGAAGGCATATAATGATATTGGTGATGACTGCTATTTATCAGCTATTAGTCATGTGTCAAACACAACTAAAGAGTCAGAGGGCATGTCCAAAATAGGAAAAAGAACTACAATGTCTTCCAGTTCTGCCCAGTTCAACGAATGCTACATTTTATAGGTCAAGAGATTAAGGATCCTCTCCAAAGTCATGCAAGCTAATAGCTGCTTGGCTAGGTTAGGTCTTAATTCCAAATCTCCATTGAGCTCAGCAAACACAATTTGGAAAATAAGAGAGATCGGACTTATTTGGGAAAAGGTGCTGTGTAGCACACATTGCCCCCTCCCCCCGCAAGAGGTTTGTCCCATTAATTGGATGGATGACAGCCCTTGTCTACAAGGATGATTATTAAGGTCACTTCAAGGTCAGAGTCGAGCTTTGTGAAACCAATTTTCTAGCGCTAAGAGAAGATTTGTTTTGCTGAGATACATATAAAAGAGGCTAAGCAGACCCATCAGAAAAGAGGCTCAGCCCCTCAATTAAGGTACCCAGGCCCATTTTCTTTCAAATGTCTAGAAGGTTCTTCTCCACAGAGTCCCCTTAAGCAGAAATGGCAGCTATTTGCCCTCATTTACCATCACCTGTATACATTTACACCAAATGTCAGTGCTCATTTCCCCTTCGTTCCTACTTGTCTTCAGAATGATGCTTATCAGTAGACAGGCAGGACCGAAGGGTCATTCCGCCATGTACACCTCTGAACCAGGACCATTACTTTCACGTGCAAACTCAGCTCTGATTCCGACCTGCTCAGGGATATCCTGCTGCCTGAGGGACAGCTGCTGCACTTGCTGATGTCCCCCAGCCAGTGCTCAGAGACCAGGTCAAACTTCCTGTGTCTTTGATAATTATCTGTCCCCAACCCTATGCCTCTATACCTTCCACCCAGAGAAGCATCCGCAGGGTCTTATATACTGTTCCTTATACTGTTCCCGCCCACCTGCCTGTCACGTGCTCAGGGGACGACTGTGTGTCCCCGCAGAGCCTCCTGTTTGCCTCCCCTCTCCTTAGTGTCACTTCTGCACCAATGAATCCTTTCTCAGAGCAGTGGTTCTCAACCGTCCGAATGCAGCGACCCTTTAGTATACTTCCTCATTTGTGCTGAACCCCAATCATAAAATTATTTTGTTGCTATTTCATAACTGTAATTTTGCTACTTTTATGAACAGTAATGTAAATATGTGATTGGCAGGATGTCTGATATGTGATCCCCAAAGGGGTCACGACCCACAGGCTGAGAACTAGTGTCATAGCGTATCAACAACACACCAAGACATCACAAGCAAAGTTCGGGCTGCTCTCTGTTTTCTGTGTTGATTTGTAGTTGTTGTTGTTACGCCAAACCCCAGAGGATCAGAGGCAATGGCTAATTCATCTCTGACTTCATTCTGTATCTTTGTTCTGTTACCTATGAAGATGGTGACCTAGGCCTATTACTCTGTCTTTGTGTCGGTCGATCCATCAATGAAAATGAGACGAGATGGTCAAACCACTCTGGGGTTGTTGAGAGGACTGAATAACAGACTCTTCTCTGAGTGTAGCACCGGGTGTCTGGTGTGCACTTAGTGCAGGGTCCTCGCCGTTGCTACCATTATCTCATTATCAGCCCCTCCTCAGTCATCACACTGCCTATGGCAAGCTCCGAGGAGCTGGTACCTGAGTGGATGGGAAGAGGGGGAGAGAAGGACAAAGTGCAGGCATGGAGGTCCATGTGGTGAAACATTACTTTGAAATTCATTTTTCCGTTTGTTAATTTAGGGGGCTTTTTTGAAACGACATTTTGATAGCCCAGGCTACGCTGGAACACCTGATCCTCCTTCCTCCACCTCCCCAGTGCTGGGAGTTCAGGCCTGTGCCACTGTGCACGATTCCAAACTTAGCTGTTAGGACACCAATTCTCGACCATTTAGTATCCGTGAACTGATACTCCCTTATGTAGTGTTAAGGTTGAGTGTGTCCAAGTCTTGGGAAATAGCTATTAAAGATATTTTTAAATTATGTATATGTGTGTGGAGGGGAGGGTGATTGAGGATCTATGCACACAAGTGCAGGAGCACTCAGACTCCAGAAGAAAGTGATGGATTTCCTGGAGCTGGAGTTATAGGCAGTTGTGAGCTGCCTGACATGGGTGCTGGGAACCAAACTCAGGTCCTCTGCAAGAGCACCAAGTGCTTTTAACCACTGTGCTATCTCGTCAGGCCAGGAAACAGCTTTTTAAAAAGTAATGATACTTACCATACTTATCTGAGACAAAGAAACCAAACGAGCCCTTCTGGGAACCTATGGAAATGTTTCTACGTTGAAGAGTCAGCTCTCCCTGATCAGGTCATGGGCCCTGTGACCCCATCAACCAGGGACTGCTTGGAGAAGAGAGAGACTGACACCCTGAGTCCAGGGCAGAGAACCTGGTCTTTGGCCCTTAAAGAGACCACCTAGCTCAGCAGCTTTGAAGCAAATCCATGGCAACGTTACTATTGGGAGCCTTTTGCTTATGTAAGACTTGCAGAATGCATTCCAGTGTCTGTGTTTTTGAGCTGCGTTTCCTAGCCTGACTCATGGATCCCACTTGGTTTTCTTCCTCTGTACCATCCTTTCCAACTCCACTGTCATGTCAGGATTCTGCGTTTACATAATTGACACATTGAGACGCTGTGCTTAAACTACAGTGAAATCGCATTTTAATAACATGGGAAACATCTTTTCCCTCAGTAAATTGTTGAGAAGTTAATTCTTGTTAGCCTAAGAACTTGAATATATACTTGAAATAAATCAGTCGCGCTATGCCGTGCTGCCTGCTGAAAGTCCTGGAGGAAGATTCCCCTTGCTGATAAACCGCTCTTCCAGTGCTTTGTTTGGAGTACTGCGCGCGCTTTCTTGTCTTCATTTGGAAGCACTAACTCAGAACCTTGTCTCTCAAACCATCAGTGGGTCCTCTCAATTAGTAGCCCAGTTCTTCATTTCTCCACTTGGCCTGGCGCTGCAGTTCAGCCACCAACTAACTTGTGATACTAAGATAAAGGTACTGGGCAGGCCAGCTAGGGCTCCATAGTGAGACTCTGGCTCAGAATAAACAAACAAGCATACTAAAGTTGGCTTGACCCAAACACTGATAACCAGAACCAGACAGGAAAGGGGATCTGGTTGTCCAAGAAGTGTGTAACAGATAGGTTGACAAATTGCAGCTCCTGGAAGTGACACTGAGCAGAATGTCTCTAACCTGAAAGGACAGCAGTGTCGGGATTGCTACAGGAGCTCTCTGAGGTCTCAAGAGATGGATGCAGCCATTCTCCCACTTGGCCATTACAGAATCATCTAGGAACCCCTAACAAATACTGATACACACCTGCTACCACCAGCCATTCTGCCCTATGGCCCTTGGGCATGGATAGATGGATAGTTGGATTAAAAGAAGATGCCTTTGGTAGCTTTAATTGTCAACTTGACATAACCCAGAGTCATCTGAAAGAAGAGTCTCAGTTGAGGGATTTCCCAAATCAGATTGGCCTGTGTGCTCATCTGTGAGGCATTAGCTCGGTTGTTAATTGATGTAGGGCCCAGGCCTTGGTGGAAAGTGCCATTTCATGAGCAGGTGGTCCTGGACTATATACGAATGTCAGCTAAGCATTGGCCTGGTGCTTTCTGCTGGAAGAGGTTCTGGAAGCTCAGAGTGAGGATGCCTAGGATGCCTACCCAGGCTAGCCCCACATGACAGGGATCAGATGCCATACTAGTTACCTTGCTTGGCATTGTGACCAAAGGAATCAAGGGTCCATTTTGGCTTATAGTCATGTCACAGAATGCATGTTAGGGTATCATCCTATGTAGTATTTGGGGGCTTTGGGCTGTAGCATCTCACA
Organism: Alexandromys fortis; assembly: GCF_014885135.2. NCBI lineage: Eukaryota > Metazoa > Chordata > Mammalia > Rodentia > Cricetidae > Alexandromys > Alexandromys fortis. The sequence continues at coordinate 20,864,181 of NW_026067927.1, forward strand.
TTATAATAGATCAGGAAGCAAGGGTTTTAAACCAAAATCAGACATGACTATATAACCTGTAACGCCCACCCACAGTGACCTGAGTCTTCTTGGTAGGCTCCTAAAGATACCGCAACCTCTCAGCATAGCCATAGGCAAGTGAAACTATTCCCTGGTGTGAGACTAGTAAGGAATCTGAGGACCCTTCCATTGCTGGACAACGGAGATTAGGATGGAGCTGGGAAGCACATGAGTGAGTGAGCGAGCCCTAAACAAGGGTTCATGAGCTATTGGCTGCTGTCTGTCACCTAATTTCTAGCTCATTCTTAGTCTTAGTTGGCAATTCCTGGCTCTTCCTTGGGCCTTCTCAGTAATGGAAGTACAGCTCCAGCTTGTGATTATATGCATTTCTTTCCTAGAATGCTAGAATGCCTTCAGACTTAACTCTGCTCTTCAGAGTAATAGGAAGGCAGGGCTCCTATGTTTGTTCTTGATAGAATGTCTCCCTATTAGAGGGATGGCTTCAACTTGGTCTTGGACAAGATGTACACATGATATTTGAAGACGGTACTGCAAAACATATTCTAGCCTCAGCTACACCAGTCCTTGAATTAAAGACATTTCTCTCTCTATCTTTCCTTTCCTTTGGGGGTAGGCTTCCAAGTCCAGCAGCTTCACACCAATTCATGTCTGTTTTATTTATTGCTCTTTTTCTGTTGTACCCACCCAGGGGAGGCTAGGTTTGTTATATAGTACCTACAAAGGTGAGCAGACAGTATAACCTCCATTTTGCCTCTTACCACCTGTGTTCCTTCCTCCCTTTTTTCTATAAAAAATACTTATTTCTTTGAAAACGCCATATATGTATAAAATTATATTTTGTTCCTTCCTTCTAACAGTCATTTTTCTTTCCTTTCTTTCTTTTTTATCTCATTGACCTGGCTGAACGTTTTCTTTTTGAGACCAGTTTTTGTGTAACCCAGGCTGACCACAAAGGATGACCTAGGCCTCATCATCCTCCTGCCTCTAATCTCACAAGGTAGACCAGATGTCGTCTTTTGCTTTAAGAGATGTGTTGTGGTGTTCTATCTTCTGACCATGATGTGACTTTTGCCCATTTGAATTCTCAGAAGCTGCTGGTCCCACTAATGTTTGGCTTCATGAGAGTGTCCCAACCCCCAGGACAGATAAGTGACTCATGGATACTGGATGAGGGAGCAGCCAAAGAACCACCTATAACATGTTTATATATAATATGTTTTGTTCCTTAAGTAACCCTCACCCATATTTCTGTTAGTAACTTTAGTTAATCTCATTGGTTAACCAAGATAGATTTGAGTAAAATCCTTTCATTGTTCTATTATTGATGTCCTTTCTGGGGTGAAAGAACACATTTGTTCAAGCATCCCCAGAAAAAGTCATCCCAATAAGCCTGCTTGCTGAATCCCACTTAGTTATTTTGTAAAGTGTTTTTCTTCATTAACCTCTGGACACAAGAAATTCTGTGCTGGCTCCCTTTGGCACTGAGGCTGGTTCAGCCACTTGGAAGCTGGTGACAAGGGAGCCACCTGCAATCTAATCTTCAACTGCGTGGGCACATGCTGTTCACAAGCATGGCTGTATTTCGTTATTAGCTACTCCCAGGGCCCACAGAGTCCCAGAGGATGTCAGAGTACATTAATTTTTATCATAACTTGGATTCTCCCAGGTCTGAATGGCAGCACATAGCTGTCAAGGGCTTTCTGAACTCTATTACAGCTTCATATATCTCTAGGCAAAACAGAGGAGAGAGTCGTCATTGGCGAGGGAAATGTACAAAATGCATGAGCTGCTGGGTCATTGGACTTGACCATGTGCTCAAGTACACGGCACACACTGGTTTTGCCCCATTGTCCATATAAGTTCACCTCTGTCTGCCCTTGTGAAATCCTCCACTCTGCCTACATGAGAACTACCCAGTGTGTGCATAAAATAAGTTCTCTATGAATCATGCATCTTTTCGTCGACCACTATTTTCCAGCTAGTCTATGAATATGAATATGAGTTTTCCTGTCTTAACGAATTTCCACCAGAACTTATACATCCATGGTGTCACCAGGAGTTTATAAATAATAGATTGTTATGCTTAATATCACTTTATGCCCACAAAATGTACTTTTAATGGGGAATGCTAACGCATGCCAGCGAAGTTTAGTTATTTGTTCGTTACTTTTATTCTACCTACTTGTCAATAAAGTAAAATGTTTAAAGGTTGCAGTTTGCCTGGAGAGGAGGTGACTCTGTTATTATTTTAGAGGCTTTTGAGGCCAGTGTGGGTATAGGGAAAGTGGGGCTCATGGGGAGCTACCCCACCTTGCTGAAGAATGCAGTCCAGCGTGCTTTAGCTGCTGGCTTCCTCCTTGTTACTAATGCTTCTGTGCGCTGAGTTGTAGAGTTTACTGCTGTGCATTGTGGTCTCCCAAGAGATTTTAATATCATAAGTAAGATTCTTCAGGAAGACACAATTCATTTGTCCCTAGAAACCCACGGGGTTCCACTAAGACTCGATGATGGTGCCTTTTTCCCGGCTTAAGGGAATTGTGTTCAAATGTGCATGCAAGATGATGGGAGTAGTCCAGGCTGATGTCCCTTGCCCCTCGCTCCCTACTTGTCCGCATTGGGCTGAACATTGATTTTCCATTTTATCAAATACTCCTTAGAATCAGGAACACGGGACAGGAAAGTGCTTAAGTGCAGAGGACAGGTTTGGAAATTGCTAAAATCTGCAGCAGAGAGTCAGGCCTCTGCACTGTAGCTATCATGCCAATCTGGCTAAGTGCACAATTATCAAATCGATGCCTTTCCCCCTAGAAACCGTGTTGGGGGAGACGTGGGTGTTACTTTGTTTTACACCCCTGCCTTAGGATCAATGAGATTGAGATTTCACTTCTGGGACTCGGATGCTGGGATGGGAAAATATAATCAAGATAATGGACACAAGGCAAAAATTTAAGAAAATAACCAAAACAAGAGTGTTTTCATTTTCTGCTAAGTGTCTGTACTCATGTTCCGGAATCTACTCTAAGAAGTTGCAAATGGTGCATGAAATGAAAAATTCCCGTCAGTCTCCAGGGGACAGAGCCAGAGCTTTGCTCTCCTCCTCGTGGTTGTTCCGATTGCTTTCTCTATTCCAGCTGAAATAGAAAGAAAATATCAATTAAGCGTAACTAAGGTATTGTGACCACAGCACCCACTCCTGGTTAATTATAGTGTTAGCACCCAGGGGTGTCCATCAGATTCATGGCACCTTTAGAGCCATGACCCGCCCACAGCACAGCTGACAATCATTGGCCACCCAAGTTGGTTTTGGTGTCAAGGGTGATCTCTCCTTTAACAGGCTTTCTTTTCTTCCTAATTTAGTGAGGAGGTGCTCTTACAGGGACTCTGATGAGGGCACTGGGAACAATCTAGTAAATGTGGAGCACACTGCATATGTATTGTGTGTGTCTGCATTCTTGGTGGGTACCACTCCCCAAAGTGTATGCCAGAAACAGGAAACCAGGTAAAATATCAATAGCTTGTTTTAGGCATCTTCTCCATCAAGGTCATGGCAGAAATATTGTATATAGTTTCCTTAAAAGATTTATTTTTAATTATGTCTATGTGTCTGGTTGGCAGTAGATACACATATGTACAGTGCCCCGGGAGTCCAAAAGAAGCTATTGGATTCCCAAGGAGCTTGGAGTTATAGGCAGTTGTGAGCTGCCTGATTGTGGGTGCTGGGAACTGAACTAAGGTCCTCTGGAGGAGCAGTCAGCACTCTTAACCACTGAGCCATCTCTCCAGAACCTGTGTATAGTTTTTTAATTCTCATAAATACCAGACAAATTGGGCGTGGCTGTTCTCTTTTAGAGGAGATGCAGCAATAACTCAGAAGTTTATTAATTTTTCTAAGATCCATTTGACTGATGAGGGATAGACCCAGGCAGAAAAACAAGATTTTTGTGTCACATAGTTTATCCTTTCCTAGAATTGCATCAATCAAAAGTATTCTCTCTTGAAAATATTATCACACGTACACACACACACACGCATGCACACACGCACGCTTTTAAAGTAGAGCCCGTGTTTCCCCTTCATCCCTCAATAAAATGGTAAACATTTTCTGTAGAAGACTTGTATAAAAGATAGGCTCTGCTCATTCGTTCTTTCTAAATAATGTCCTTAATAGGAAGTCTATTATGATGCAACTCCCCTCAAGTTAAAGTCATTGAATGTCATATCTGGATTTCCTCAGAATCAATGCTTCACTATCCTATTATGTAAGACTTACTTTACCAAGACTTGAAAGATATCTTCTGCAAGACCATCCATTAAATTGAGATTTTTGGCAAGTCAGTTGCATATTTATCCAATTCATTATACAATATTTGTTTTAATTTCTTGTATACTCCCCCAAACCATCCTGAACTGTAGCTATGGCATGTACCCCGCATAGCTGTGATCCGGGTGGGTTCCAGAAGCATGGAGACTTGCAACTGGGTAGAAGCAGCTATGGAAGAAAATAACTACTATGGTCAAGTTCGTGCTGCCTCTCATGAATTCAGACCAAACTAGCCCATGTTAATTTAAGCAAGGACCCACCTTGTAATGCTATACAGTTTCCACCCCTTGTCTGGGAGAACACACTGGTAGTTATGAGGCAAGTTTGCCAAATGGTTTTCTTAATGGAACACGGCTCCGTATGCCCTTTGCATCGAATTTCACAGTACTTCCAAATAGTATGAATTCTTGCAACTCACTTGAGAAGTACCCCAGATGGTATGACATTCTGTTTCTAGAAGGAAATGGAATATATTTCCTTTTGCATTGCATTCCATTTAGCTCATTCCTTTGCCTGGTCTGAAATGGGATCCTGCAAAGTCACAAATGTTGGACCATCACGAAGGTCCCGACTTAACCTGGAAAATCCCACTTCGTTTATGGAGCATGCTCACAATTTCGTTTTCACAACGTTACTGTGACTCCCCTCCGTGGTGGTGGCTTCTGTTGCTCTGAGACTCCTTTAAGGCCTCATTCTCCTTTCTCATTCTGGGCCATCTTGGGCTCCTGGAGTCATAGTTTAGTAATCTTATCTCCAAATTATAATGCCTGTCTATTGGTCATACTGCCCTACCCGATGCATGCATTCAGATATGCACAAAAGGCTTACCATTTTTAAAAGCTCATTTTTTATTATGGAGTGTGTGTGTGTGTGTGTGTGTGTGTGTGTGTGTCTGTGGTTATGTGCTCAGGAGTGCAGGTGCATGTGGGGGCCAGAAGAGGCTGTCTGGTCCCCTATAGCTGAAGTTATATGGAGTGTGAAAATGGGCCCCAAATGGACCCCCTGTAAGAGCAGTGAGTTCTCCTAACTGGTAAACCATCTCTTCAACCCTAAGACTTAGTTCTCACTGCATGCCGTGCCCTGTGAGACCCAACTTTCTTCCTTCTGGACCTTGATGTCCAGTGGCAGAGAAAGATTGTGGCACATGGTGGAAAGTGTGAAGAAGTGTGAGACCGCTGGGACATACTACACCTGAGAAATTGACCTTTAATTTGCAATTAATATGAGGGTTTTCTGGGGTTCGCTTGTTCCTAGGTACTGGTACGAAGGCTCCCTGGACACTCACAGGGCATAGTTAAGAAGGCAGTATATATTGAGGATATAGACTGATGGGATTGGCTTTACTAAGAACTGCCATCACTGGCAGCTTGACCCTCAGTGAGGACTTGAAAGTCAGGGAAGTTTTTAGTGCCCAGGTTTCCAGTTCTATGCTTCTTTTCATTGGCAGTCAGTCCAACAACCTTGCGCTCTTCTTCCTCTGCCTGCTTGTCAATCCCAGCAGGGCTGACCTTGCCAATGGGCTACACAAAGTCTGTGAGAACCTCTGAGGAGGGGCCTACTCACCTTCAAGGTGAGGGCCAAGGGCAAAGGAATGATAGAGGGTGCCAGAGTCTTTTGAGTCACCGTGGAAGAAGGGGACGGTGATGACACATGGCAGAGGTGGAGGATTCCACACAGTGTTGAGCAGCATCCAGTTGGCTTGGCAGTGGAGGTGTGTTTGGGGTAGGGGAAGAAAATGGACACATAACATTTCAAAACTAAACAGGAGGAGTAGTGTACAGTGGATTGATTGTGAGCTCAAAACTGCTCTAACAAGTGGCTTTCTTTCTCTTTCCGGCCCTCTTGTCTCTCTGTGTCTTTTTGTCATCCCCCTTCCTCCCCCCCCCCCCCGCTGCTTTTTTTCTCCACTCCTTTCCCTTCTTTAGTGATTTTTCTTCTACTTAATAGTCAAAATGATTGTGTGCGTGAGAGAGAGTAAGAGAGAGAGAGAGTGGAGGTTGGAGAACAGCCTCAGGTGTTGTTCCTAAGACTCCATAAAGTTTTCAAACTATCGTTTACTCATTCTTTGACATTTTCGTCCGTGTATACCATAGACCATGATCATATCTATCCCAGTTCTCCTCTCCTACTTTCTCAGGTCACCCTAAAACATGCGCCACTCTCAACGTCAAATCCTCCGTCTCGTAACCCACTGCAGTCTTTTAGTGCTGTCTGTTGAGTGCTGGCTGACCTTGTGGGCTTGTTCTTGAACAGGTCCTGTGCAGTTAACCGTAGCTGCAGTGAGCTCCTGAGTACATTGGGCTTGTCCCAACCAGGAGATAGCACCACATCCCTTTAGAGGGGTGAACCTGGAAGTCACCACATAGGCCCTGCTGGCTGGCCACCAAGCCCTGAGGATACCCCTGTCTCTGTCTGCCCCAGAGCTGGAGATTATAAACTCACAAGACCCTGATACATGGGTTCCAAGAATGAAGCTCGGGTCACCAAGTCTGTGGCAGCAGTCACTTTCCCAGATGAGCTGGCATCCCCAGCCCTGTATCCAGGATTTGGTGAAGCTAATGGATAACCGGTATGACCCTATATAGAGAGAATGCCTGAAATTGGGGTAGGCAGCAGGTGGGGAGCTAAAGGGGCAGGGAGCCAAAGAAAGCTCAGAAAACTCAGCTGTTCCTGATCAGGTTAGCCACAGTCCCTGGACAGGCCCCACCCTTTTACTTCCTGCCATGGCTCTGCTCTCCTTTTAGGAGAAAGCACCAGTTGGACATGGCTAGCCAGAGCCTGGCTGCATGATCAAGAAGTCTCACGAATGTCACTCAGAAGGGTACCAACAGAGTTCATCATTAGGACTCCATCCCTGGGGTGGCCCAAAGGCAACACACTGACTGCCAGGTAGAAGGGGTGCTGCTTTCCAACATTATGCCCACAGCAGCTGGAAGACTGGCCAGGTCCATTCCTCAGAGATGGATGGGGCAGTATCTCCCCAGGTCTCAGAGAGCGGGACTCCTGCTGGTCGAATTGTCCCATGCTCGGCCTGGATGATGGTTCTTTCTGCCTCCATCGTCCTTCCCAGGTCAGAACCCACCTGAGGAACAAATCCTTCCCTCAAGGCGCTGACTAATAACATCTGCTCTGGGCCCCATTGACGCGTCTTTATTTCTTCACAGTTTGATCCAGACTTCTCTTTGATGGCCTGTAAATATTCATCATCTGAGACTCTTTTGAATTGCAGTGGCTTTTAGTTAAAATTGAGTAAAATGTACCATTTGAATAATAAAAACCTCATTAAAGGAAAGCTAAAAGAATACTTTTCCTTTTGTACAAGCCAATTAGGTACCCTCATAATTAAAATAAAATAAGTCAAGCACATTATGGTTTCATATTCCATAAGCCTGTTTCTAATTAATAGAGGTGACATGGCTTAGGTGCTAGGTACACATTTTGCCTCCGGTGTTGTGCAGTCGACATTAATGAAGGCGAAGGAAATGTGGGGGGGGGGCAGCTTGTCTCCTGTGTCCTCTGTGAGCCAGGCCGAGGCCTTTAGTGGGTCTCATTCTCAGGGACACCAGACAGCAAGAATAAAGATACCCAGAGAGAACCTGTGGTTGCTGAGAAGATGTCAGATTAAAATTCTCAATAGCTACACTTGGTGCCTTAACTGTCTCAAAGACAAGTATTCTCAGACCTGGATTTTTCTTTTGTGGATAAAAGGGGATGATGTGGAGATAAAGGGGGCTATCATTTAACTCCCTCAGCTGCTGACAAGATACAGGGCCAGATGCTCATCATCGTCTTCCAAGTTGTATTCTGCGGTTCCCAGTTCATAGGGGAGGAAACAGGCACACATAGGCTCACTGACTGGCCAGGAACCTGCTAAGAAAGTAACCGCCCTGGGCTCAGATGGCAACACGTGGGGCTGTCCATCCATTTTGGATATTGGGTCGGTTACTTGTGGCTGTGACAGAAGGCCTGACAGAAGCAACTGGGAGAATGCGGGGTTCATGCAGAGTCGCTGTTTCAGAGGGTCTCCACCCATAAGGGCAGAGAGGGCATGTTGGGGAGGAGGCAGTTCAGTCCATGTGGCTTAAAGCTGTTCCCCCGGTGGCCAGCAGGCAGGAAAGAATTGGGCCAGAAGCAGGGCCAGGCTGTGTAACTCTTAAAGGCTCCCTCCCAGAACTCATTTATGACAGCTAGGCTCTGGGTGCACAGGCCCTGCTTCACCCACTCCACTCATTCCACCACCTCCCACTGAAGCTCCAGCAGCTGGACCCAAGTCCATCTGTGGGTGGCGTCTCGTGGCCCACCAGAACCATCCTTCATCTTGCGCTTACTCAGTTATTTGTTTACTCATTTATTTTTGTCAATCCAAATATTTGGATTCTAACCTCAGGAAAGTTGCCTCTGAATACATTACTAGTTCTGTAATAATGTAATCCAAAAACCTACTGTTGTCCTGTCTGGACAATGGCAACAAGAATGCATGTCACCCAAGGTTGCCATGACAGTTAAATGAGCTATGTACCCAGAATTCTCAGCAAATGTCTACTCCACAGTTAACACCCCCCAAAACACACACACACAGGAGGGGGGGAAACAACTTTGCGAAGTGACCAAAACACTAGAGTTGTAGCCAAAAAGGAGCTCAGACATCAGACACTCACGTGCCTCTCTCCTCTGCGCACACTACATTTTCCAAAGTTTCTGTCTTGCTGCAAAGCCTCCCGGGTACAGATTTCTGCTTTGGTGTGAAGCAGGGCTGGTGCATGCAGTGAGGAGCTGACGCCTCAAAGCACTCAGGTCCAGTCTTCAGAGAGTAATGACATCACGTGGGGCTGTTGACTGACAGCTGCAGTGCACACCATATACGAAACAGGAGTTGTCCCCGATAAGCACAACCACTTCACCGTGCTTATTTTTAAGTGGCAATAAGTTGGGAAGTAGATCAAGCACCAGAAATGAGTGCCATGCTCTCTTAACAAGATCCAGGTTGCCCCGTGATAATGAGATTTCATGAATCCTTAAAGGTGAGATTTGTCAATCTGCTTCCTTTTAGCTGTGCTGTGCATGCTTTTCACCAAGCATTTAAACAGACTTTACTATCAGTTCTTTATAGACTTGTCAAAAACCTAGAAAAGGAGGGAGTGCTTCTAAACTTGCTGTTTGCTAGATGTCAAAAACAAAATCCTGGGAAGGAAAGAACATGACAAGCCAGTGTCACACAAGAATAGACATAGGGACTTCAACAAAATGCCAGCAAACCAAATGCAGTCATGTAAAAAAAAAAAAAAAAGATTGTATACTTATGATATGTAAGGAAGTCGAAAGTAAGTTTTCAAAATTAAATCAATGAAAGAATTACAGGTCAGAAGAATAAGGTCATCTGGATGGATATAGAAAAATTATTTGCAAATAGTTAAGTATCCTTTCTTGATTTAAAAAAAATACTCAGTAGAATGGGGATCAAAAAAGGCAGTTTTTCACCTTATTAATGTATACCGAAAGACCACAGCCGATATGACGTGAATGCTTTCTCCCTAACACCCAGAAACAGGCAGTGGTGTTAGCAGCCAGAACCCATTCTAATGGGAAAGGAAACATTAAAACTGCCTTCCTTGGAGATGAAATGACTTTGCATTTATAACATCTTAAGAAATCAAATTGAGAAGTATTAAAACTCACGCCAGTTTCAGCTGGATTGCAGGGTGACCACTCAGTATGTAGAAATGAGTTTGTTTCTCTGTGGGAGCAACAACACCTCCAAAAGGAACTGAAGAAAACAATTTTGCTTGCGGGCAGCAACATCAGAAAGAAGAAAATCAAGAGGCAGTTTTGAAACTTTTAAAATAATTTAACAAAAATGTGGGAAGCTTAGACTTCTGAATGTATAAAGCGTTGTTGGAAGAAATTAAAGGACACTCAAATAAATAGAGGTAGACCATGTTCATGGATTGGAAGGTGTGACTCTTTGTCCCTCAGGTTCATCTACAGGGTGGATTCAGTTTCCTTTAAAACTGGAATTGGTCTTGAACTTCATATAAGAATGAAAAAGACACTGAGTAGACAAACCAAGAGTGGAAATCAAGTGGGAAGCCTTCCTCTTCCCAGTAATTAAAAACACACTCTGTCATGGCCACGGACATTCGAGAACTGAATGGAATTGAGGTCTAGAATTAAACCCTCACATGATTGATTTATTTTTTTTTAATGCTGTGTAACTCAGTTGGGTAAGTAAGTCTTTTCTATAGATGGTTCTAGTAACACTGCGTACCCACCACAAAGAATGAAGCCGAATCGCTTTCATGTGCCATACACAAAGTTAGCGGAACAGGAATCAATGACCTAATATAAAACCCAAACTACTTTATTCCACAAAAAAAAGACAGAATCACAATATCTTTGTGGCATTAGAGTAGATAATGATTTCATAGTCCAACCCCAAAAGCACAAGTGACAAAAGAGGAATTCAAAACAAACCAAAACAAAATGAGAAATCACTAAAATTAAAAGCTTTTGTGTTTCAATTATGCCGTCAAGAAAACATAAATACAACCTATAGAATGGGAAGGGTATCTGAAAACTGTCTACCTTGAAAGGGCTTCATGCATCATCCATAAAGAATTTTCATAGTCCAATAGTAAGAAGATAAAACTCCAAGCTCCAAAAAGGGCCTAGAAACTGAACTCACTTTTCTCCCAAGAAGATATGCTAACTACCAATGAACACCTCAAACTAGTCTCAATATCATTAGCCAGGACATGCAAACCACAAAGAAATGGTCACTCATGTTTGCTAGGGTGGTGCAGGGTTCACTGTGGACAGAGAGATTGTAAGAGCCAGAGGATAAGGGAGCGTCTAGGAGCTAGATCCCTGAAGTCTCACCAGCATGAGCTGAACAAGGAAAACAGCAATAGAGGTGCTAACATGGCTGAGGGAAAGGCTGTTAGGCCTCAGCACTACACAAGGAACTACAAGCAACCCAGGAATGCTGAGATTGGCAGAAATTGTCTTCCCCAGGGAGGAGCACCAATTGGTCATCAAATGCCAAAGGGTCAACCCTGAATAAATACACCTACAAGTAACATTATACAGACTCAGACTGTACAGGTTGTATTTGTGTATTTAGGATGTGTGTGTGTGTGTGTCTATGTATGTTTGTAACAACAATTAATGGAAAAAGAATCCATGAATTCAAAAATGAGCAAGGAAGGGTGTGATAGGGTTTGGAGAGAGGAAAGGGAAGGGAGAACTGTTATGATTCTATTATAATATCAAAAATAAAAGAAATAATTTCAAAAAGAAGGAAGAGATGGATGGTGGAAGTGTCATATGGATGCAGATGTGTGTAGCGCACAACTAGTGAGGGTCCCACTTTGGACCGCAGTTCAGTTTGATTCGCCTCAAAAGTTAAACACAGGGGGCTGGAGAGATGGCTCAGTGGTTAAGAGCACCACCTGCTCTTCCAAAGGTCCTGAGTTCAATTCCCAGCAACCACATGGTGGCTCACAACCATCTGTAATGAGATCTAGTGCCCTCTTCTGGCCTGCAGGAAGAATACTGAGAATACTGTATACGTAATAAATAAATAAATCTTTAAAAAAAAAAAAAGTTAAACACAGCATTATTCTGAGCCAGCGGTTCCATTTGCCAGTGCGTACTTGAGAGAAATAAACAGACACATCTCCAGAAGAACCGGCAAAGCAACGTCCACAGCAGCTCTGTTCACATTAGCCTGATACTGCAAGCAACCCATCTGTCAATCAGAGGATGAACGGGCAAGCGTGATGCTGTCTGTGCACGCAGCAGAGTACATCTCAGGCTCAGGAGGGAGGGCAGTGCCCATTCTTGGTACAGTGCGAAACCCCAAACATCATACCAGGTCAAAGAAGATAGTCATAAAAGACCAGCTATCATCCTGTTTACATGAGATGATGGTGTTTGACAAATCTATAGAGTAGAAAGTATATTTGTTGTGTGTGTGGGTCGGTACCATGCAACTCATGACAGCTGATGGGTTTCTTTTTATACTTAAAATTTCTGTAAAGTTAGAATCGGTGATGGTTACTCAACTCGGAATTACACTAGATGTGAACTATAATCTCAGGATTAAAAAAAAAGTGGAAAAATAACAAATGCCTAATAGGGAAAAAAGAATGTGACCACCCTGTCCATACTCAGCACTAATGTTTTTCTGTATTTTGTTTCTTGGTGAATGCATAGGGAGATATTCCATTTGTCTTGCTTTTGGTTTTGTTTTGATTTTATGTTACCACATATTAATCTGTTCGTGCGTGTTCCCTCAGATGTGTGTGCATGTATGTGGATGAGTGGGTGTGTGCCAAGGCTGGTGTGTGGAGGCAGGAACAACTTGCAGGAGTCTGTTCTGTCTTTCCACCATGTGGGTTCTGGGGGATCAGACTCAGGTCATCTGAGTTGGTTACAAATGTGTTTATCCACTGTCCTGGCAGCCTTGGTTCTGAGTTTTGTTTTTGGAGACAGGATTGCACTCTGTATGCCAGGTTGGCCTAGAGTCTGCTGTGTGGCCCCCACTGGCACCTGCCTCCGCCTCTTCAGTGCTGAGATGACAGGCGTGAGCCACGACATTTGCACTGATGTTTCTCTTTTTGGAGAAAGCTGTATGACACACCTAGTCACACCTACCTTTTCAGTTCGCCTGGGAAGGTCGGGGAGCCCCTCAATTCTCTGTTGTGTATTTATCTCTTCTTGTATTGAGGATCATGCATGGGTGACTTCTAGTTTATAGTTAATTTTAAGTTATGTTCATCTGTGTAATTATTAACATCTTTATGTATACACTTGGACTCTTTCCTTAGGTAAGTGTCTTGGAAAGTGTTGATTTCCTAAGGTAGATCATCACAACCTGGGTGACTTAAAGCAAGAAATTCATAGTTTCTCATGGTTCTCGGAACAAAAAGTCTGAAGCCAAGGTGTCTACAGGTGGACTCCATCTGGGTGGCTGTGGGGGCCTCCTCATCATTCTCCTGGCTTCCTAAGATTGTTCTTGATCCTTAGCTTTTCTAAGCTTTCCCACCTGTCACTCAGGTTCCCTCCACCCTATTGGGATGTGTGTGTGTGTGTGTGTGTGTGTGTGTGTGTGTGTGTGATTCTGTAATGTATATTTTGCTTCATAATGGATTCTAAAACAAAATGGATTTGCTTGTTATTGTGCTGTGGGCTTCAGACCGTTTGCTTACAGCCTACTCCACAGGACAATTTCCCCCAGTTTAATTTGTTGCTTTTAAGTTTCAGTTACAAATACAGTAGAGAGCCTTAAGGACCTACCATTGTGTAGTATCTGTTCATTAGGATTTCTTTTTACAGAAAATGTATTTATTAGGATTTAGGACTTTCAATCAAATGAAGGGTTACCTCTAGTGTTAGAATTGTGTTTACAGCACATCTCTTCTTTCTTATCCCCAGGCTCATTTCTAACAGGAAGATTTAATCTGAACCTAAAATGAAGATACATACCTATGCATGTGTGTCCACACACACAAACACATACACAGAGCGAGACAGGGTTTCATGTACCCAAGGCTAGCCTGGAAGCCACTTTGTAGTCAAAGATGACCTTGAACTCCTGATCCTCCTGCCTCTACCTCCTGAGTACTAGGGTTAAAACATGCTTGGCTTATGTGGTACTGAGAATGAAACCTGGTCTAAGTCCAGGCTAGGCAAGCATTTCTAGAAGGAATATATTCCAATATCTGACTGTCTCTATAAACAGAACATTTTCCCCTTGATGGGTTTATTTAGTACCTACTAAGCATCAGGCCCCATTGTCAGCTTTTCCTGTGGTGTGTCTTTTTCATAAAGAAAGGAAATGAACAGGCTCCTCGTGGGTATTTGGTGGGCTATTTTGACTGAACTTAAAAGTGTTACTAATTGTTGGTATTAAAAGGCAGAGTTAACTAGAGACTGTTTGTTCCAACTCCAGCGAGCCACCATTGTCCTGATCTACTCCTTATGGTTCTGGGTTAACATGCGTGTCTTGTGTCCTGTGAACTTCTTGTTGCTTGTACCTTGAGGGAATGACCCATTCAGACTGATACAACATCCTGGAGTCTCTCATCTCTCACTGGATAGACTCTTGAAAACCCTGAGAAATGGGTTATTTCTAAGTGGACATAGATGGCACCTAGTTTAAGACCATCGATCTGTGCCTGATACTGTCTGTTTCATTGTGTAGGTCTCTTCATGTGCTTGTGTGCAATGCGGGGACTTTCGCTCTACCCTGGACCCTCACGAAAGATGGCCTGGAGACGACCTTCCAGGTCAACCACCTGGGACACTTCTACCTTGTCCAACTCCTGCAGGACGTTTTGTGTCGCTCAGCCCCTGCCCGTGTCATCGTGGTGTCTTCGGAGTCCCACAGGTGGGTTTGGATTTAATTTGATATTTTCCACTTGTCCCTTTGTTTACGCCATCTGAAATCTCCCCAAGGCTCCAACTGAAAATCATCTTGATTTATTTAGGGCTCAGCATTTAAAAGCTCCTACAGGGAACCCCAGTTCAGGTCTGAGGTCAGGTAACTTATAGCCACCTGTGACTCCAGATACAGAGGATGCAACACCCTCTTCTGGTCTCTGCAGACAACATCAACCACACACACACACACACACACACACACACACACACACACCCCACACACACACATACAGTAACTCTTAAAATTACTAATTTTGACTAGATGTACTATGAGAAACATCAGTGTGCACAACCTGGCTTCATTAATTTTTCCAGATCTTTCTACATGTGTGATCATGGGGAATTGTTTCGGGGTGGGGGGGGGACTGTCTAGAGTAATATAGAGTGATTTTACAATTATACCTTAGGCTCCCCATTGATTTCACTCGGAGATGGAATAATAATTGATGAAATCTGAATGGCATGACCTTTATTGATTTGTAATTCAACAACTTCAAAGTCTCATGGAGAGGAGAGCACAGTTATTCTAGCAGGGGAAACAATGCAGTTAAAGGCCGCGAGATGAAATCCAATTGTTTTATAATGAGAAATTAGGGAATTCAATGCAGACATTAGCAGCGTAATTGCAGAAAGGGAAGGACTGTAGTTAGCGCGTATTGGAAATCTGGCCATGCCTCTTTCGGTTAGAATTTCAATTTACACATCAGATGGCGTTTCTTTCTGATTGCCATTAGACTATTCAATCGACGAAAAAGACATCTGAAAACATTGTGGTGTTTTCAACATATTTGTGCTGGAGTTGGATAAACAACTAACTGTTTCTAAGAGAAGTGCTAAGAAAAGACAAAGGGTTTTCTGGGCAAAACAAGATTTACAGCTTGTTCCGGAGGATTCTCTTCCCAATGTTCCTGGTATTGGGGACCGGGGCCAGGGGTTGCCTCCTTAGTAAAGCAGCTAAGAGTAAATAAATAAATAAAGAATGTGCCAAGGACTATTTTCTTTCTCTTCTTCTCCACCTTAAGTCCTGAAATGTTTTGGTGACCCAGAATGCAGTTTATTATTTTTTTAATCATACTTCCATAAAATGTAACCCCTGGGACTTTGAAGAACGAGACCAGCCAAGGGTTAGCTTGAACCCTTTATCACTCCCAAGCACAGGGGCTTACGGTGTAAGTGACATGCCGCAGACAGATTTACTCTTGCCAGTTTAGATTTATGATGGCTGCAATGAAAGGGAAGCGCGGGTAATAATCCCCCCTCTGCCCGCAAGACGACACAAAACATCTAGTAATTAGGTAGTAACAAAATCTGGCCAGGCTTATCTTTGCAAATCACACCAGGTTTGCGGAAGAAAGGGAGTGGCCCCCGCCAAGCAGGGAAGGAGGCTACCGTGAGGGCAGACAGGAGAGAAAGATGTAGAAATAAATCTGCCAGCTCCAATCGCTTACCAGATGTGGAGGGCACCACGGGATATGTTTAAATGAGCTGGTATTTAATGGGAGACGGTGTGGAGGTGTCAGCTGCTCGGTTCCCTCAATAAAGCTCTGTCTCAGCTGCCGTTTCCTGGGACGCCTTTGTTCTCGCTGGAACCACACTGTAATTCCCGCTTATTTGGAGGTCCAAGTCCTAATTTCATATTAAAGATGAATTTGGAAGGAAAATCCTTGACCTCCTGACTGAGGTCCATTGTCACATCTAGCAAGGCCTAGTTGATTGTGTGTGAAAGGCCTGCATCTGTGTGCCGACTGGCTCTTCCTGTCCACTTTCTTCTTACAAAATATTAATTCCTACATGCGGGACTCTTTATTACTCTTGTGTTGCATTCCCGAGCCCCAGAGAGCAAGCATGGGTGCCAGGCACACAGACAGTGCTGGCTCACTCCTGGAGGACCCAGAGCCGAAACCAAATTGTAAAATGCAAAATGTTGATATCTAATTACCTCCATAAACCTTGGCGGAGTCTCTTCGTCGGAGTCAAGACCCCCTGTTAGGGGAAAAATAAAGTCTTATGTTTGCAGAAAATATTCTACTGGATGCCCTCGGGCGAATTATTTATTAACCACTCTCTATCTTCGCTGTGTTTTACTTACTTAGCTGGAGTCTGAGCGAGTGAATTGAGTTTCTGCCTGTCTAAAATATATCGTAATGAAATGGGCAGTTGGCTTCCTCACTGTGAAAATTTTTCAGATAACAATTAAAATAGAACGAAAGGAGCAGAGTGCTGGTCACACAGCTCTAAACAGCCTCAGCAGGAGGAAGTGACAGGTGGATATGTACAATCAGACATAGTCACACACACACACATGTGGTCACACATACAACCCCACACAACCAGCTACCAAGGCTCACACTCAGTCACCCCCCACAATCTCACAGGTGTAGAGTCTCACACACATATTCATACAAATACTGCCACACACAACCATACATAGTCACTCATCCAGCCATACCCTGGCATGGTCTCACCTATGTAGACTCTCAGACACATAAAATTATATACAACCAGAAAAAAACCCCACATAAACCACACAGTTATATAACAAACCCGCACCCACAGTCTCACATAGTCTCACAACCACACAGTCCGATATCCACAATCACACATGTAGGTCACACACACAGCCATAGGAAACTACACACAGTCACACATAGACATCCCAGTCACATATAATCACACATGATCATAGACGAAATCAGCCCACCACAAGTGTACAGTCCACACAGGCATACACATGGGCACACACATCTCATCACCAACACAACCTCACGTGTGCAAGTTCATTTATGCTACTTAAACACACTAGGTGTTGTCTATGCAAGTTGTGAAGCCATAGAGAGCAGCTGAGGTTTCACAGTGTGACAGGCCAGAAGAGGCCATTGTTGAAGGTCCAAGACTAAGGGGTCATTCACAGAGGTTGAGGTTTAACACCATGCAGAGAGCCCAGGAGGAGCTGTTGGTAAAAGTGCAGGCCAGTTGCAGCAGAGACCCCTGCATTTTGGAGATGCCAGTAGCGTGGGAAGCCCACCAAGAACAGCCAGAGCCTAGAAGACAAACTGTGTGTGTTGCAGAGACCCCTTGGAGGAGTCCAGAAGATTGTGAGTGAATCCGAGATACTGGACATTGAGTTAGTTACACTGTTGGAACTTGGTTTTGCTTTGTTCAGATTACAACTGTAGCCTGGTGCTTCCCTCTCGAAATAAGGAATTATTTAACTTATTTTTGATTTTACAGGAGCCCATTAAAGGACTGAATTTTTAAAGAGACTTGGGGGCTTTAAAAGAGACTTTGAATTTTTGAAAAGACTGAATTTTGAAGTGTTTGAATTTGTAAAGACTGTGGGACTTTTAAAGTTATTTATGATTTTTAATGGGAGATCTTAAAGATGAAAGAGAAAGGAAAGGTTGTGTCTCATCCGTGATGTGTTTGTGTGTCAAATTGGCAAGGGGATAGTTTTGTGTCAACTTGACACAAACTATAGGTAAGACTGTAGGGCATTTTCTTTTTTTTTTAATATAATTTTTTTATTGAAAAAAAAAAGATTTCCACCTCCTCCCCGCCTCCC